>NC_081408.1:496290993-496623076 GCF_030272615.1 Cryptomeria japonica
GTTTTCCATATATAAATTATGTGTGTTATGGTGTTCATTTATATGGATGGTTTATTTGCTTCAAGTTATATGTTTTATTGTTTATCGGTTTATGTGTTTGGTATAAAAGGATAAAAACTATCTATACTGGCAGAACACTAATTCCCCCCTCTCAGTGTTCTTGGATCCCAACATAGTTATTATCACTTAAGTTCCCAAACAAATTTTAGAAAATATGTCATCCACTTAAATTCAAATCTTTCAAAAATTCAATTGTTTAGTAAATTGAATTCATGAATAAAATAACATATAAAATGACTTAACCCAAAAAATTAATTTGAATACCCATATCATAATATATAAAAATTCAACACATTCATTCTATAAAAAATAAAAAACAAATTTATTGAATTGAATTAATAAAAATAATAATATATTCTTAAATTTATTCACTAAAATTCAAAATTTTAAAAAAATTAAAATTCAATCAATAAATAACATTAATACACATTTTTAAAAAAAAACTTTTAATTCAAATACCAATATAATAAAACAATATCAAATAAACATACTATGTAACACAAAAGTATTCTAACCTCTCAATTGCAATTATAAATTGACAAAACTTTGATATACACATAGTAAAATCCATGCAAATAGCTAATGATCTTGTTTTGTTTTAACCATTATTTTGGACGAGGTGCCATTCTCTTGCCCTAAATAACTAATGTCATCCACTCTGTGCATTCTTTATTATGTTGTCAATCCAAAAAGTGTATTTGAAAATATTTTTCACATTAGAAATCAACAACTAAAGATCAAGAGTCACCATTCAAATTTCTTAATGAAATATTTTATAATAAAATAAGATTTCAATTGAGCTCAACCCCTTAAAATTTTAAGATTTAAAAGTCAAACAATAATTTTTAATTAAATAAAACCATACAAATTGTTTCTAATTTTTTTTACAAAACTTATTTTCAATAACACCACTAAATATACCTTACTCATAGATTCCAATTGTTATTATCTATTAACCTGCCAAACAAATTTTACATTTAAATTAAAAGATAAACACTAACTAATAAAATTAAAAAATAAACAATAAATTTTAATTAACCCAAAACCATTACAAACAACTAATAAACTTACCTTCAATAACACCACCAAACAGCAAACAATTTTTTATTAACACAAAACCAAATCTACAAACCACTTCTAAATTTTCTTAACAATATTTACCTTTTAGGAGACCAATAATTGTACCTTACTTATAAAGACAACCAGTACTAAAGTTGTCCATCCTAGGTAATTATGTTGAGAGACAAATATAGGGAAGTATTTGTATTGGTTGATGCAATTGCCATTAATTATTACTTGCAGATAACTTCTTGGAGAAAATGAAGTCAATGAAGTAGAGAACAATGTCATTCTTATAGGTGACTACTTTCAAGAATGAGAAAATTTAAATATAAGTATCACATGCTCTGCATTTATCTTATGGCTCTCTATCATGAAGCATTGAATATTTACTTATTAATTATCAATATTTTTGTTTTAAAGTCTTTGATGGTGAGATGTGAAATTAGAGTTATGAGAATTGGTCACAAAAAGATTAGCATAGCGTTCAATTATGAAAATATTTTGATGCATTTAATGGTATAACAATCATACATCAATATTATCCAAATGTTAATGGCCTTTCTCGCTATCAATATATAAAATAAAACTTACATACACAAAGTGATCAATACATTACTAAAAATATCTCTAATTATCACATTGTACATATTCAATATAATATTTATAATTAAAGTTATAATTGACAAACTTCTATTGCTTAATAAATTGTTCTTGCAAAGAAAGTTGTATTCTTTAAAAGTAGGTAATGAAAATTTAGTGGTGAAGCGCTTAAAAAGGTTCAACACTATTATCAATCAATTGGCATCAATTGATGTCAAGATCAATGAGTAACAATAGTGTATTGCTTTGCTTTGTACATTGTCAAATTCATGGGACAACCTTGTTGTATTGATGAATTATGTTTGTCCCATATGGATAAAAGTATTTGATTATATAGATAAATAAATTAACAATTTTGAGGAAATTATGAACACAAAAAAAATTAGTTGCAAGTTTGAGCACAATAATTTGATTGTTACATATTTTGTACTAAGAGTTGGAATGAAACCTTATCACTACTCACCTCCATTGAACTTATTTCTAGTTACCTATTTCATTATTCATTTTCACCTATTTCCTACCCCAAATTAGATAAGCAATTTGTAAAATTGATCTAGGATATTTATGTGATTGTGGAGTGACCCCCCAAATCTTTTAAATTCTAAACTCAAATTTGGGCCCTCTTGTTGTCCCTCTACTTTGCCATTGTGTATCAAATTGAAGTGTAAAACAATTTTGTTGCATTTTTGGATTTTTATTCTATTTTTAACCTTAATTCATTTAAACATTTAGCAAATTCATGCAATGATCACCTTTTACACACAACAAGAAACTTTTAAAAAAATCATCTAGTGGCATTACCATTCTTTGACATAATACATACTAACTTTTTATCTTCAAATGATTATTATTCAAATATGCTAAATTGACATCCTTATTGTATAAATTTTAAACTTTATAAACATTGCATTTTCTCCCACATTCTCACGCATCTCTCTAATTTTAAAAAATGATTTCTCACTTCTCATTAAGGTTTTTGGGCTCTACAATATAGTTGTGGATTCATCTAATAATAATTTGTCCATATCGAACAACTCTCTCTAGATCACATCCCTCTATCCATTGGGTTTTCTAGAGCCTATTTAGAACCCTAAGAGGAATATTTAAGGATTACTAGTTTCTTGGACCTAGAATGTGGGGTTTTTCCTATTGTGTGTGTAGCCTCACATTCTCACAAATATTATACATGTGTCATGAACAAAACCTTTCTATGAATGCCTTTTGCCTTTCTAGTTCATTTACTATTGAATTAGAGAAGGGAATTGGTATGGGTAAAGGAAATTCACCTCAAAACTCCTTGCATTATAGGAGGAAAAAATAGTTAGCCTCTTTCTTGTGATACAACTACTTGTATGGTGATTCTAAGGAAGGAAGTAATTGCCTATGAGAATTTCTTCATGAAAAATGGTTTGATTTATATATTTTTCTACCTATGGCCTTCTCTAATAGATTTGCATTAATGAATTTGTAATCATTGGAATCCTCTAGTTGGGACTAAGATAAAAATTTACCCTTATGCTAGATATTTTTTTTTGGTATGTTTTGATTCTTCTAAATATAAAGAGGTTGTGTTAGATGGTGAATATTGGATGTAGGATTTATATCCTCTCTTGATTCACCCTTAGTCTGCCTCTTTTGACCTTCTAAAAGAGTTGATCGACATGTTGTACATTTGGTTGCAATCACCTCATCTACCCTTACAATTATGGTTTATACTTTCCTATAAGGCCACTAGAAATGCTCTAGGTCAATTCATAAAGGTTGCACTAGCTTAGAAGAATGTTATTTTCACCTATTTTACATGTATCTTCATGGAGGTTAATACGTTGAAATCTTTACTATATGAGGTTGTTTTAGTGGTTAATGACCAATCTATTAGAAGTACGGTTGTTGTTGCACCAAAACATCAACCTGTTAATGCCTGATACATCCACTAGACTTATAGAATCCATAGGAGGAAGTTAAGCCATGTCACAAACCCTAGTGTTGTGTTGCACAACACAAGGAGACCAAGGGTGCACACCTTGCAACAATCCCCCCAGTACAAGTGAGGGGGTTTGAGCCTATGACCCAGGATATGATACCACTTGTTAGAAGTACGATTGTTGTTACACCAAAATATCGACCTGTTAATGCTCTATACAACCACTAGACTTATAGAATCCATAGGAGGCAGTTAAGCCATGTCACAAACCCAAGCGTTGCGCTGCACGACACAAGGAGACCAAGGGTTCACACCTTTCAACACAATCTTGGTCTCAGTTGGTTGATTATGAGGACATTCCCTTTTGATTTATATATTGCTTTACTATTGGGAACTTGGATTTGGATTGTTCTTGTGGTTTATGTAGGCAATATTCTTCAATATGGTTGAAAATTTCTCTTCCCAACCATTTTATGGTGTATCCTAAAGATTGGATAATTGATTTAGAGGATTCAAATATACTCTCTTCAATTATATAAACCTCACCCTTTGCACCTATAAAGGGTGAAAAATTAGGGTTTCCACTACAAGACGTAGTAAAACCCCTAATTTTTACTTAGGGACCTTTACATTCAAAAGAGGGATTGAATCCAATAGATTTAGTCACGAACCAGCAAGGACAAGGACTGAAGATACTAATTAGGTTCAAGGTGTGAATTTGTTTACCCTCTTTTGTAAGTTGAATTGTTGAAATTAGGGTAAAGTGTTGAAAATGAAGATAAAAACAAAGAAACAACAAGCTACAGTCATCAGATTGAGGCATGCACTTGGATCTAAGGATTATAAGAAGATTCAGATTCGATCCCTAAAAAAGCTCCCAAAATGTTGGGACCAGAATGCCCGTCGCTATGGTCCTTTGAACTTTTTGCACGCCAAAGGGGGTCGATTCATCTCTAAAAATAATGTTGATTCTAAAGATCCCATCTTTGTACCTATTTCCTACAAACAAAAATAAAGGGAAATAGGTTGGGAACAGGGGCTTTCCTAAGTTAAACCCTAGTTTAGGAATTAACCTTGATTGAAATATTGCAAATACTGAAATAAATGATGGAAGGGTATACCTTAGATCTGCAATGACTGATAATTTGATGCTTTTCTTCTTGAGTGTAATCACACATGTTGTATGAAATGGAATGAACATGACAAAACCCTAATCACACACACATGCTTGCATATGAATGATGTAATATTGCTCTACAATTGATGAATGAAGAATATGCCGCCTTGAAGATCTCTAGAAATGTTTGATGATGAATGCTTGAATGAAAAATTGCTTGAATGGGTGCCTTATGATTCTCCAATTATCCTCCTATATATCAAAATGAGAGGGTAAAGCCTCCTTATATACTTGCCCATTGAAAAACATTTTAATTTTCCGACATAGGCTGACACGGGGCTAGGTTTCATGCTCAAATTTGGAAATGCCCAAAGGGTTCAAAGGGGGGCCCAAATAGGGAGGACCAGGGCATGGTAACCTGGTCCTAATGAGGACCAAGATGCCATGCCCTGGTCCTACCCCATTTTAGGGTCAGGACAAGGGGGCCATGTGGTGTATGAAGTGAAAGCAAGGCTATATTTGCATGATGTAAGCATAATCAGATCTTAATTAAGCATTGAGGGATGAACACTAAGGTGAGGGCCCAAAATATGGACTAAATTGTAAGGGAGTACAATTTAGGATGCTATAGGGCTAGCCTTGGCTCCTTCTAAACATTTGGCTAATGTTCTTGAAGCTTAACAATATGTTTTAATTATTCACATTCTACTTATATCTTTAGATTGTTAGTTGATTGTTAGGTTTAATATAATTGGATCAAGCATTTTTTAGGTTTTATCTTTTTAGATACTTTTTATTTTGAGCAACTTGGTTACTTTCATTTCATGTGAATATTGTTCTTTTGTAACAAGGTTTGGACCCTCCAAAAAATCCAACTTAGCTTAATTGAAAAAATCCTTATAGATTTTGAGACAAGAAAGTAATTATCAGTGTCACTGTAGATGCCTAAAATTAATTAAATTAATATTTAATTAATCTATCCTTTTTACGTGATTAGTTGTATTAATTATGTTAGTCCTCATTTTTAAAATTAATTAAATTATATTTTAATTAATTTAATCACTTTAGCTTTAGAATTAATTTATCAAAATTAATTATGCCCCATTCTTCTCAAAATCATTTCAATCCCCAACCTTAGTCAATATTTCTTCTGAATCCTAATTAGTTAATTAATCCTAGTTAATTAACTAATGGCTTGATTCTTACAGATCACCCTCCTAATCTTCGTCACTTAGAATAATTAATTCTAGCATGATAATGATCAACATTTCCTTCAATTTTATATTCCCCCACGCATTCTCTCTCATCATGTCTCATCCTCCTAACTCACCTACTTTCTCTCATAACCCCTCATTAACTCACCTAATCATCCCCCTTAATCATTTGCACATTCCTAATCACCTTAATTGGGGATGGGTCAACTCTTTGCCATAAATGGCTTTCCCATCTCATCTTCCAATCTTAAATTCTATCTACTTTTGTCTATCCAAGGAATGTCAAATACCTTGCATCTCCCCATGCCCTCTCTTCCCAAGGAATTTTTAATTCTTTTATTCTTTATTCTCCCCATGCTTTTCCTTTCTTAGGAATTTTTAATTCCCCCTGTCCTCTCCCAAGGAATTTTAAATTCATTTCCTATGTTCTCAATGTACTTGAGAAGTGTGGAGACAAGAAATACCTTTATGGCAAATATCTTAGATCTCCCACTTGTTCTCTCACATCCTCTTCCACTCACTTTCAATCATAGTTCTCTATTCCTCTTCAATCTTGGCCATCCATTTTGGGTCTCTCCAATCTATAAATTGGAGTCTCCTCTCCTCTCAAAAAATCCATCATTTGCACATTGTTATGTTGTTCATTTGAGCCACAAAATCATCCATTACACCCACATTATGCTCAAATATTGTCTCATATAAGCTAATCCATCAATCACACTATCCAAATCCTATCATTTATTGTGTAGTGGGGAGCAATCCACATCCCTCATCCTAAAGAGAAAATCAAGTGGACATCAAGGGCCCATTTCCACTTCCCACTCAATTGGAGGAGGTGAAGAACGAAGGTAAAACAACTTTTACTTGTATGCATTTTATGTTGTATTGTGTTTTATTTTATATTGCATGCATGTGATTTTGCTAACCCAGATTTCCTCATCACCAATCCCTATAAACTACCAACACCACAATTGTTATTCTATGGAAGTTTAGAGGTAAAAGTAAACAATTTCCATGTCTAAAAATGGTTATAAGATTGCATTCATGCAAAAGGATTAGATACACGACTATAGGATTAATGTTGAAGTCACGTAGGATAAATCCACATCTATGAAAGTTATCCAAATAGAGAAACATAAAGTTTATTAATTTAGTGCATTTGTCTAAAATGTCCCTTTTTTTGTTTTTGCAAGATTGAATTGATTTAACACAACTTTTCTATATTAAACTAATAGCCAACTACATTATTTTATTTATTTAAGTTTTATGTATCGAATACAAATTTTATCAATCCTAACTAGAACTATTTATAAAATATTTATTTATCATTGCTTATTCCATTGATCTATCTTAAGGTTTATTCAAAAAGTATAATATTTCCTTACATTGTTATAAAACAAAAATTTAAAATATTCATTTAAAAAAAGTATAGATAGAATAATTCTATAGTAAAACAAAAATTCAACATATTTATTCCTTAGACAAATTGTAGTTCCATTAGTAATGATGAAAAAGTGTTTTGCCAAAATTGAATTAAACTAGATTCAATTTGTAAACAACTTTGACACACATAATGACTATAACAACTTAACCAATAATAAAAATTTAATTTAAATTTTTAATATCATAAAACAATATCTAATAATTATATGTTTTTTATATTAGTAAGTAGCAAAACAAGGGAATTCACCCTTACACAAACAAACCATAGGCAACATTAACAGTACTAAGACATTAGCACAAAACTAGTTCTAGCTAAAGTACCTAGAGTATAAAGTCTTAATAGCATATATAAAAACCATAGAAAAACAACGAACAAGAGACTTAGAAATAACAAGAGACCGCCAAAAAGACCATAAAAAAACTAGCCTAAAGCCAAATTAGCTTGTGATGCAAATGGTTATGGTTGATAGAAGAAAATGATTGGATTATTTCATTCAGGATGGAATGTTATTCAAGGGAGTCCAGTTGTGCTTACCTAAGAGTTCCATGAGAGAGAACTTGATAAAGGAAAAACATAGTGGAGGACAAGCTGGACATTTTGGCATTGACTAAACAATTGTATTAGTGAGTGAGCGGTACTTTTAGCCCCAAATTCATAAGGATGTTAAGAGATATGTGTAAAGTTGTAGAGTTTGTCAAGTTGCAAAAGGTAGTAGTCAGAATGTGGGATTATATAAACCTTTGACAATACCAGCAAGACCTTGGGAGGATATATGCATTGATTTTGTACTTGGATTGCCTAAGACACCGAGAGGGAATGATTCTATATTTGTGGTAGTGGAAAGATTTTTGAAAATGGCTTATTTCATACCCTGTAAGAAGACATCAAGTGCATTGCATGTAGCAGACCTGTTTTTCAAGGAAGTGGTGAGATTTCATGGATTACCTAAGAGCATGATTTCAGACATAGAATATAAGTTTGTTGGATATTTTTGGAGAACACTTTGGAAGAAGATGAAGATAGATTTGAAGTTCAGTACTATTTTTCATCCATAGACTGATGGACAGACATAAGTTATTAATCGAAGTTTAGGAAACTTGTTGAGATGTTTAGTGGGAGATAAAACCGGAAGTTGGGATTTGATTCTTTCACAAGTAGAGTTTTCCTACAACAATTCAATGAATAGAAGTACCGAAAAAATACCTTTTTCAGATAGTTAACGAAGTGCATCCTATAAGTATATCATATTTGAGAGACATTAGTAGTGAAGACTGAAAGGGTTCAGAAGTAGAAGATTTTGCAGATCACATGGCAGCATTGCATATTCAGGTTAAACAACATTTGGAAGACATGAACAAAAAATATAAGGAGAAGGCAAATGAGAAGAGGAGACATAAGGAATTTGAAGTTGGCGATGAAGTGATAGTATATTTGAGAAAAGAGAGATTCTTGGTTGGAACTTATAATAAGTTGCAAATGAAGAAGTTTAGACCCTATAAGATTTTGAGGAAGTTCAATTCTGGAAATGCATATGAAGTGGAGCTACCAAATAGTCTAAGTATTTCACCTATATTCAACAATACAAATATTCACAAATACCATGAACCAAAATTCAGTGAGGATAGTGTTGCAGACTTAGAGAAACAGTTGCCCCAGAAGGAACTAGATCAAATTGAAGAGGTTTTGGACAGTAGGATTGGGCATAGTACCCGGAACAATCAGTATAAGGAATATCTTGTGAAGTGGAAGGACATACCAGTTGAAGATTAATCTTGGAATTCTCAAGTAGAGGCAGACCACCTTGGTTTTCCTTTGACCCCAACAAAGTGAGAGGCTCACTTTTTCAATAACCCTAGATGTTTGATGTAGGAGTATCCCCAGTTCATAACAATCTTGCATCAACCAAAAACATTTTCCTTTCTATTTTTCTTTATGTTTGCAGTTTCAATTTTCCTTTCTGTGTGTCGTGGTTTTGGCTCACCGGATTCTATGGAGTTGGATTCTACTTAAAGACTTGATCATCTTTCTTGTTTCCTGACCGCATCGCATTTGGATCACTTTCCGACAAGATATCGCTACCAGTTTCAATGACAGTTTCTTGTTACTAGTTTCCTTTGTTACCAATTGCCTAGACCTATTTTGTCGAACTATCGAAACCCATTCCGAAGCTTGCAGAGCCTTGGGCATTGATTCTGATGTTCCTTGGCATGTGGCCGACCTTTTCTCGCGATCTACATTTCATCCTTTGGATTTTCTGGAGGAATGTTTTGGCAGAGGTCGACCTTGTTATTTTCATGTTAGGTCTTGTTCTTTGGGTTTTGGTCCCTTTTAGGTCGACTAGATCCTTTGGATTGATATATATATATATGATTTAGAATGAAAACGAAGGAGGGAATCAAGTATCTAAGCTATGCATAGAAGATAGATATTTTGATTCAAGGTCCCAGTTGTGACCTATTCTACCAGGCTTGTGAGCCGGTATGTTGTAACCCAGTTGTTACCGATTGGTGTAATCAGATTTCATGCAATAAAAGCTACCTATTATGTATTGCCTCCACCATATCTATGTGTTTATGTTGTGTTTACTCTTGCTGACTGGTTCATATTGATCTCTTTGAGGTCCCTCCTCACCGGTGACTACTTCAGCTTGCTTGAGCACATTGCTCCGGTCTTCAGTAAGGAACTTAAACAATTCGTTATAGTTTCTTTCATTGTCCACATCCTTTCTTTATTCTAACCATTATCCTTAGTAAATTGCAGAATGCACATGAATAATGTCCTTTAGTGTTTACATTTTTTTTATTATGTTGTCAGCCAAAAAAGTGTATTTGAAAATACTTGGACAAAAAATTGTAGCATGCACATGTTATCTGATCAACAAAACAAAAAAGGTGTACAACAAAAGTATATACTTTTTTAATACATGTACTAATGGTTTGTCAATGTTATATAGAGGTTATATTTGTTTGTCAGTTAAATAATTTTTTTTTTATTATTTTAAATCATACAATAATGTTATTTTATATATAAAGTTTATAAATATAATTATTCAATAATTAATTATAAATAAGATCAATATTTAGTTTTTTATAAGTATTAATACGATTAATGTTTTGTTTCATTGTGTATTATTATCTATATTTGAAATTAGTAATAGAATATCAAGAATAGCAATTTAAAAATAATCGTAATTATTACATCTACATGAAAAAACAATAATGGAAGATGAAGAATCACGACTCGGAACATTATA
The DNA here is from genome assembly GCF_030272615.1 of Cryptomeria japonica. Taxonomy (NCBI): domain Eukaryota; kingdom Viridiplantae; phylum Streptophyta; class Pinopsida; order Cupressales; family Cupressaceae; genus Cryptomeria; species Cryptomeria japonica. The sequence goes on from NC_081408.1 coordinate 496,301,668, forward strand.
TTGGATATCAACTTATATCACTACAATAAGAATCCATCTTTCTCATTCCCATCAACTTATTTTAAATTTGGAAACCAAACAATAATTTTTAATTAGCATAAACCCACACAAACTATTTCTAAAATTTCTTGAATGACACTTATCTTCAAAAGGTCACTAAATGTACCTTATTATATACTAGATTGTCATACACACTTTTAAATTAAATGACAAACACTTATAAAGATGCAGATCCCAAGAATTGCAACTTTTAAACTGAAATGTAGAAAGACAGCCAATGATAAAAGAGAATCAAATAATTTCCAATTAAAATATAAATCATACAATTTGTTTCTAAATTTCCTTAACAATATTTACCTTCCATATGACTAGTAAGTGTAGCTTACTCATAATGACAACCAATGTTCCTATCATTGACTGTTTTTAAAACAATCCTTATCAGTCAAAGAGGACTGGATTGAACACTCAATCAACCATTCAAATTTGGATCCACTCAAATCAACAAAACAAACAAATGAATAATGTCCTCTAATGGATGCTCACATTATTTTGGTTATTAGTCAAAACACCACAACAACAACAACAACAACAACAACAACAAAATGTATTTTGAAAATATTTGGAGAGAAAATTGTAGCATGCACATGTTATTTCCTCAACAAAACAAACAAAGTGGACTCACATTATTTTGGTTATTAGTCAAAACACAACAAACAAACAAACAAAAAAAAAATGTATTTTGAAAATATTTGGAAAATTGTAGCATGCACATGTTATTTCCTCAACAAAACAAACAGAGTGTACAATAAAAGTGCACATTCTAGCATGTACTTTTTTTTTCTTTTTTGATAAATGTATCAGTTTTCTCCATGTTCTATGGTCATATTTGTTTGTCAATAAAATTATTTTGTAATTTTTTAATATCAAAAGAGGACATTCAACAATCAATCAACCACTCAAAAATAATAAGTCAACCACTCAACAACCAGATTGTTGAAGATCTGAAATTTTATTACGATGCGTAATTGTAGTGAAAAAATAAATAAAAGTTGAGCTAAGTAGGTCCCTCCTTGAAGTCAGTGTAGAGAGAAATGTCACTCTTCAAATCTTGGCATCACTTTGTAGTGAAGTTTCACATTTATTTTACGACTCTTGAAAATGAAATATTAAATATTTTTCTAATATTTATTATTGATTTAGGTACATTATTTTTGTTCTAAAATCTTTGATAATGAGATGCGAGTGTCCTTAAAAATGTAGGGTTATAAGAATTAGTCATAAAAGGGTTAGTAGAAAGTTTAGCTATGAAAATGTCAATATATTTAATGGCATGACAATGACCTCACTTAATATAAGAGTATAAGATAAAATTACATACAAAAAATGATCAATACACACAAAAAAATTGACCAATGTGTTACTAAAAGAAATCTCTAATAAATACATTGAATACAATATGTTATAATTAAAATAAAAAAATGAAAGACATCTATTGTTAAATTGAACTTTGCTTGAGTCCACCATATTTATTGATAATTGACAAGTACTCATAATATATATTATGATAGGAATAGTACTAATATAGGGAGGAATATTTTGGGAGATAACTTTATGATAGTAGAGAAAATGAGAAATAATTGTGATCCTATTTTATCTTCCAAGTATTAGTTGATTAGATAAGTGTGATTTCTACGATTAGTATCAATGGTTACATTTAGTATTAGAGAAAAAATTTATTTTGGTTGAGGTACAAAAGGGAAGGCAACTTTTAACCATGTAATAAGCTTGGTTATTAGTGAAAGTATTTAACAAATTAAATTATTAGCAATGGAAAATTAGAATGGGAGACCTATCAGTTGAGTGTGACTAATCTAGATGAGTAAAATAGTGTAGATTGGATTGAAAGCATTTATTGGTAGATAGTTGTGCACTTTATCTATGGTAGGTAATTTTGGGTTTGTACAAACATAAGAATATTTGAAAGGATTTAATTAATTATTGAAGGTGTATATTTTGTATTATGTAGAGGATTCCCATCATTTTACCATTTGAATTTATAAGTTTGTTATTTCTAGAGGATGCCATATTTTATAAAGCATTAAACTTTGTACACTTGATTATATTAGAGTTTTCTATATATTTTTCACTTACAATCATTGAAAGATAGAGGAAGAAACAAATAAATAATTTTAGAGTAGAGAATTAGGTCCAAGTGAGAGTGAGAGGATTAAGGTTTAGAATGAAGGTTGAGGCTAAGAAATCTCTTATCATGAAAATCATCTAATATCAATTGAATTACTTAGTTGTAACATTTTTCATTAGTAGTAACTAAAAGGGTTTCATTGTACATGTATTAGGGCCAATATGGAAAGTTGTAATTAGTTGAATGTGAGTTAAATAAATGTTCCCATTTTATTTATTTTTATATTGTGTTGTTTGATATTTTGGCTCAATGGTCGACAATTCTTCATTGTTTAATCCCCTCATATAGACATCAGATAGAACCATATACAAAATTTATGGATAAATAAGGTGAAAGCAAGCAAGTATTGTGAGAGGGCAAACACAATTTTAATTTTTGAGACAATTTCATCTTCGAAATGGAAACATTGATAGCTTAAGTTTTAAGGAAGCATGGTGAATGGGTACATGATACATGAAAAGGGGAATTAGGCTAGATAGGGATAATAATAGGACCTATAAAGGGGGAAGAAAAATAGAAAGATGAACGACTAAAGGAAAGAGGGAAAATAGACTAGAAATTGACAAAAACGGGACAAGTCAAGCAATACAGTAAAGTGAATAAAAAGCATGCAAAAATAAATTCTAGGGCATGCAATTTCTATTCTTGACACCCAATTTTTTTATAAAATTCATAATGGAATCCATTAAAACTAGGATATTTCTCATTAACTATAGTGAAGAAAACCAACGGATGACATTCATGAATTATGAAAAATGGCTATGCGGAATGACTCTCCCACTCCCCCTGGTTTGAATCCTCTCTTTCCCACCTCATCTGAACCACCTCCTTTTTCTTCTTCTTGCTCGGCTATTTCGGCTCCTGGTCCGTTGGACCCTTCTATGGTTCACCCTAATTCAGCGCCCTTGGTTGAACCTGCTTCAACTCCCTCGGCTTGTGTGGTAGCGGTGGGCTCTTCCCTCCCGGCTGGAGAGTCTCCCTTTGCTGCCTCTACTGGTGCTATTGTGACCATTTCTCTCGCCAAGCGCTCTCCTCCCATGGGTTCTATGGCTTCTGCTATGGCCTGTGGTGCGGTGGTTTCTTCTAGCAAGAATACTTCGAATGTTGCACCGCCCATGCCCCCGCTTGCTGGTAAGCATAATTTTTCTCTTCTGGAAAGATCTACGGCTCAATCCTCCAAAGGTGTTCGTCCTCTCCCTTGTTCCAAGGCAATCCCTGTGATTTTCTGTGGGTAGGACGTTGTGGGCAACATTGATAGAAATCAATGTTGTGCCCTTGTGTTGCGATTTTCTAGGCTTTGGTCCTCCTTACTGGATCTACATCGTTGGGTAAGTGACTCATGGAAATCTTTGGTTTCTTACAATATTGAGCTATTTCCATGCGTTAAAGGCTTTCTCATTGCCTCGTTTACCTCCTTGATTGATCAAGATTTGATTTAGGGAAAGTTGTGGGCATAGGGCGCCCACCCTCTCTCTATCAAGCCTTGGACCACTGCCTTCAACCCTCTTACTAAACCACTTAACATGTGTCCAGTGTGGATCCATCTCCCAAATCTTCCCCTTCATTTTTGGGAACAATCCTACTATGAGGCTATTGGCAACTCCATTGGTCGCTTCTTGATGGTGGACGATGACACATCCTCGATGGGCCACTCCACCTTCCCCTGCATCCTGGTTGACATTGATGTTGCTTCACCTCTCCCTGGAGATGTGGTGCTCATGGTTGGGGATAGGCCCTGGATGCAACCACTTGATTTTGAGGGCCTCTCCTTTCGTTGTCGGAAGTACTGGACATTTGGCTTTGAATTTCTCTATTTCATGATGCAAGGGGGTTGTGATCTGGTGGAAGGATGCTACAATTGATCATTTAACTATATATGCTTCTGACGAGATATCAGATGACTTGGGTGAAGAGTCGCGTACTGATCCTACCAACGTTCCATCTGAGCCTTGTTCTATAGCTCCTATGCAACCTATGCAGTTTCACTACAACCTTCAGTGGCTATTAGAGTTGCAACTAATACGATACTCGTTCAAACTTTTGTGGCTCCTCTACATCTTGTTGATGTTTCTATTGTTCATTTTCTTGTGGACTCCCCTTCGAACGATCTCCCTTGATGACCCTAAGCATCTTATTGTATGACGATATCTCCCCCTTCCCAAACCTTCCCCAATCAAGTCTTGGATGTTACTATTCCTCCTTGATTTGGGTCTATTTTGTTTTTGGTCTTGCAGGCCCCTTTGTTTGCTCGCCTGACAAGTTATGTTGATTTGTGTTGTTGATAGTCTTTGACTATGTTAAAGGATCGGTGCCCTAGTCAACATTGCTTTTTAATAAAAAACATTCATGAATTACTAAAGAGAGTTCTTTCACTTAAGAGAAGGGTCTTAAGTTTTGAAGACATACTCATAAGGGTGAAAGACCCTGATTCGAAAATTTTACAAAAATCAATCAAAAGTTGTTGGCCTCTCCTAATGCTCTTGATTTTCTTAGAAACATGAGAAGCATGTAGGGATTGCAAAAAATATTTGGATACTTATCCTCAATTTTAAGTTAGTGAAGATGGGCTTTAATACGGGCCCCCTTGGGTATCTAATTATCAACAACCTACTTTTATCATTAGATTTTGGCCTTTTAAGTGTAAAGTAGTGAACATGTTTTTTTTCTAGCTTTTAGTAGAGGAATGACACAAATTTGAGGTGGTTTCTTATATGAAGGATTTTGAAAAGGATCCAATTAACACCCATATACGCACAAATTGTGAGTATACTTGATGTCCCTATTCCCTCATTAATTATAGTTACTACCCCATGCTAAGAGTATTTCTTTAGCTTCCATATGTGTTGTACATGTGAAAGAGTGGGCTTATTACTCAATAATGACACATTTAGAAAACTACTTTTTTCACCTTGTGAATTAACTTTTCATTCAATGTAAAGCCTAATTAAAAAATGGTCAAGATGGATAATTTTCAGCAAAGGCTTAACTAGCATTACAATATAGTTTCCAAAAGAAAAGATAGGTTGATCTAACAAGAATACTCTTTAAAGTTGCATAGATAGGCTGACATAATAAGAAGACTCTATAAATACGCTGACATAATAAGAAGACTCTATAAAGCTGCATGAGAATTCTTTTGGTGGTAGGATGAAAATCTATTCAACTAAATCAAGAAATATTAGAATAACAATGACCAACATTGGCATCAAAAGCCCCAACTTATTTTGCATATAGTACCAAGATTCCCCTTCAAAAGCTATTTAGTGCATACAAATGTACATGCTAATAACTCACAAGGCATGAAAAGTGGGTTCACATCATTAATCAACTAAATTTTCTCACTAGTTAACATGAATGAAAGTAGTAGTACCATAATGACCTATCTTACTGTTATTATGAAAAATAGAAAGAATATCATATGGCATAACAGATAATTGAAAGCAAAAATCTAGAAATATTTAATTCTTACAAATAAAGAATATTGAGATTAAGAAAACTTTATCAAATATTCCACATGATATACTTCCTTTTGAGGTTTGACAAACCTTAAACATTCTATGAAAGAATATTCCTACAAGAATAGAGTCAAATGTGGCATCAACACTATCAAGCTCATCAAGAGCTTCATAGATATTTAATAAAAACTCTTTGTCTATAAGTATTTAAGATAACTTATAGCTTCCTAGCTTGAATGTTCGGCCATAGGACTAGCATTTTCTTAGCATATGTTATCCCTCCTTGACCCATAGCATATATTGTGAGACGAAGTGGTCACTTGAGGAGATACTTAGATCAAGACATTGCCTATGTAGCAACTTGAAATGATAGAATACTAACAAGAAAAGTTGTTATATTATAGAGAGAAACACTCACCTCTTTGGAGGATTCATGAATTTAGATTGTTGATTGGCTTTAAAACCCAAGAAGTTATATTTTGAATCCACAACAAATTAGACCCTTCATTATATTATCACAATTATTTCTTGTAGAAATGAATGTGGAGCTCCCCCAAAAGGCTTGAGAGTTGACCTAGATGATTGAGTGACAATAGGACAGTTCTATATTGTTTCTCTACTGCAATTATGGACTCCTGCACGGCACTAAGATTTCAGATCTTCAAAAATCTGAAATCTTCTGGTTTTGATTGACCCTCCCAACATCTTACGCTTTTGATTCAGTCATTTGATCTAATATTCTCTTTTTTAAAACAAAATTGTAGATTATTTCATAAACAATTTTCATTAATGGAGAACTTTTAGTTTGCACTGTGTATGCTTTTAAATTGACATTTTGGGGGCAAACTAATTGATCCATTGTCACAAAGAGGAGAATGATCCGAAATTTTTATAAAAAAAAATATACAATTTAAACCAAAAACTATTATAAAAAACATTCTTGTTAATAAATTTGTTGGAAATAAATTGAGATTCATAAATCTTCACATGTAATTAGTTGATCGATGAAGATGCATTCCAAACAGTTTGAGCAATCTGAATTGTATGTTTGATTCATTGTCATTCACCACCAACAAAATTAATAGTCATTTGATCTAATATTATTTTTTTTGAATAAAACTGTAGATTATTTCCTAAGTAAATTTTAATTTAACGAATGTTAAATTAATCAATTACACTAATGGAAACTGTTGGTTTGTATTATGTATGTTTTTCAATTAATATTTTAGATTACACCCAATGATCCATAAGAAAAGAATGATCCAATATATTGAGAATAAATATATACAATTTAAATTAGAACTATCATATCTTCTTTATAAACTGCAAAAAGTTCATATCAACTATTCTATTCTATTTTGTACTTAGATTTCTATATCATTCAATATTGAAAAATAAAAACACTATACATACAAAATTTAAGCCCAACCAATTTCCATGAAACCCGAGGAAACAAAATAGTAATTCCCAATCAAAACTTCATGGTTTTGATTGAGAAGTGGTGGAACGAAGCCCAATTCAAGGGATCAAAATTATTTTTCTTTGTTTCAAAGTTGAAAGTAATAAAAAACAACCTACTAAAATGGAACAGAGAGTGGTTTAGAAACATTTTCAGCTCCAACAATGAACTAGAATAGGCTCTAAGTGAACTTAATGAGGAGGTGATTCAATATGGTATGGACTCAAGAAGATTCCTCAAAGAGAAGGCATTGCTAAAAGATTATGAGGATATACTAGCAAAAGAGGAGATCTTTTGGACACAAAAGTCTAGGGAGTTATGGCTAGGAGAAGGGGATACAAATTCCAAATTCTTTCATAACAACACAAGATAGAGGAGAAATATAAATAGGATACATAAGATCATAGGGGATTATGGGGCTATGATTGAAGATCCTAAGCTAATAATCAAGGAGACAATAGCATTCTTCTCTGAGACTCTTAATAACTTGGATGGATCAGATTATAGAGCCCAAAAATAATTTTTAGAGAACATCCCAAGATTAGTCTCAGAGGACCAAAATAAAATGCTTACAACAAAGTTTTTAGAACAAGAAATTGCTCTGGCCCTTAATCAGCTACACCCAGACAAAGCCCCTGGACTAGACAATTTCCCAGTAGGTTTCTTCCAAAATTGCTAGCATATTTTAGGAAATGAGATGGTTGAGGCCTTGGAATCTGCAAGAAATCCAGGCAAATTCTTAAGAGAAATCAATAACACGTTTATTGTATTAATCCCAAAAAGGAGAATGCAACAACTCGGGATGAATTTAGGCCAATGTCTCTCTGCAACACAATGTATAAGGTTCTATTCAAAACCATTGCCAATAGACTAAAGAAAATTCTCCCAAGCATCATTGCAGAGAAACAAACAAGATTCGTTCTAAGAAGATTTATTTTAGATGGAGTTATTATAGCTCAAGAGGCCATTCACTTGATTGAAAATAATATGGAAGCAAGTATGATTATTAAATTGGACATTAAGAAGGCCTATGACAAGGTAGATTGGAGGTTTCTTTGCAAATGCCTAGAAGCCTTTGGCTTCTGCAAATCATGGATAAACCTTATCTTCTATTGTATATCTAGCCCAAGATTTTCAATTCTATTGAATGGCTCAACAAAAGGTTTTTTTAAAGTTCCAAGGGGATTCACCAAGGATCTACCCTATATCCCCATTCTCATTCATTATTATGACAAAAGAATTGGGTAGATCCTTATCAAAAACACAGGAGATTAGCAAATTAAAAGGGATCAAGGTAATGAGTTCAATGAATTCTATCTCCCATCAATATTTTGTGGATGACACAATATTATTTGGTCAAGCAAACAAAGTGGAAGCCAAAGAGTTCAAGAAACTCCTAAAAAATTATTGAAAAGCTTCAGGTCAATGTATTAATAAGGACAAATCATAAATTTTCTTCTTCTTTGTTAATTCGGTGATGGAGAAAGAGATCCTAGGAATCTTAGGGTTTAGGGAGGGTAAGATTGTTGGAATACAATGAACCCAAGAACACTGAGAGGGGGGTGAATCAGTGTTTTGCCGGTAGCCCAAGATTTTAACCTTTTATAACATACACATATAAACTGGTAAATGAAGAAACATATCACATGAATAAAAACCACAAAACACTGAATTTATATGTGGAAAACCTCAAAGAGGAAAAACCACAGTGGGATTTGTGACCCACAATATCAATTCACTGGCCATATGAAAGATATTACATAGCATGGGGACCTGCACATGCAGGAAGGCACACTGTTAGGAACCGGAAGGACAGCTGAGAGGAGGGGGGGGTGAATCAGTTGTCAATGAATTTGAACCCAATTATAACTTAATCCAACTTAATACTTAATACCAGTAAACCAAACTTAATGTCGGTTAACAGATTAGCAGTTAATATCAATACCTGTAAAACTTAATGCATGAAACAGAAAGAGAAACAACATCCACAACACATAACACAAATATTTTTGATGTGGAAACCCTGTAAGGGGAAAAACCACGGTGGGAAACCTTACCCATAATCAGATGATACTACTGCAGATAGTATGTGTATACAAATGGGGTCTGCACATGCAGAAAGGCCAACCGCCTAGAGCACACTGCTCAAATGGGAGTCGCAATGACTACAGTAAGATGATTAAATCCTAGAATAATGTACTACTCAAAATAGCATCTCCAATGCTGGATTCAGTACCGGTTAAGCTTTGATAAACACCTTCAAACCTTCCTTGAACCTTCTCTATGGTCTGCTCATATGATCTTCAATATTCACACATGCCATGTTACAATACCATACCATAACCATATCATATGTTTATCTCATAAATGAGATCTTACATATATACAAAACCTAAGAACAAATGTGTAGGTTGGCTCACTAAGAATATTACAATTAAATCAATTACAAATAAGTCTTGATGCAATACAACATGTCAGCTCAATACAATTACAACAATATCCAATCAATAAATCATCTCCATAACGTGTCGTGTTGATCTGGAATATATAACGCATATCGGTCCATAACCTAGACCAATCTGTCGGTAATAACAAATATGTCAACTTGATTAGACCAATAACCAAAACAACAAAACCAAGTATCCAAACCATGTCTTTGACATAATCAAGTGATCTCCAAATGATAACAAATCATCATCTATGCTGGTGAGCATATACCGGTGACTGTACATAAGTCACTGACCTTGCAAGTGAACACAATGTGCTGGTTCAATAGTAAACCAATATAACCATAGTGCCAAATCAATAATGTAGATCTTCAAAAGGACAAGTGTTGACATCAATGACAAAATCAATGCAACACATCCATAATACCAACACACACTGCCTAGAGCACACTACTCAACACAAAAGAATCTCACTTACTACAAGCTTCTGCTAAAATAAAATAGTACTGGTGAACTCACAAAATGCATCTGCAATGCCAAAAAGAGTTTGGGTTAAGAGTTGTTTTGTACTGGTTCATAAACCCTAAATCCTTCTACCAGTATCTCCTTTCCTCCAAGAATGCTTTATAAACCATCTACTGATCATAGCATGATATTACATTCGCATACAAATAATGTACATACATGTCCTTTGCATTACACAGTTCTACTACCTTCTCATATTTCTCTATCTATATCAAAATGACCTAACAGACTGACTTATGTACCCTTTACAAACAATATGCCTTATGTCATCTTACAATACAAAAGATATAGAATGTCGGCCATATACAATAATTACAAAATGATTATATAAATAAAACCTTTCGGATCCAGATTGATGTCTGCTTCATTGAACTGCTGGATGTCGGTGCCGATGTTGGTGCCGATGATGACCCTGAATACTCCAAAGCTGGTATCCGTCGGTGTATGCCTCAAAATGTCGGTATATGCCTTCAATAAAATCTTGTTACCATCAATGACATCAAATGATTCCAATGGGTGTCAATTGCCAATAATCTCCCCCTTTGGCATTGATGGCAACACTCATGTGAAAAATTGATTCCCTATCGGTTCAACTGAAACATGAAACATTATCCCCCTGAGATGATATACTATGTCTGCAATATATTATGTCAATTTCCTCCTCCAAATTACATATATTTTTCACATACATACACTCCCCCTTTGGCATCAATGCCAAAGACCAGTGAGAGAATTTGAAAGAATAATTACATATTACTTTACCAGAGCTTGACCAATCTCAAAATTTCCAGGTAAGATTTTTCTAACAACTGTACATAGGTATCCCAACTAGTTTTGAAAGTTTCAGATATGGATACAAGTCCACTCAGTAAATGTGCAAGTATTTCTTTCTCAGCGACTTCTGCCGGTGTGGGCTTCGCAAGCATATCCATACATTCCCTCTTATGTACACCAAGTGAATCCAATCTTGGACTCACCAAACCTCTAAGACTCCTTGCTCTCCAAATGATCTTGTCCCTTTCCTTTTCAAAAGAAAAAACTTGGTTCTCCAAGGTCAAAATTTGTCCATCAATATAAGTTGTAAGTGAAGTTAGTCCATCAAAAGAATTAGCAATATTAGCAATATGTTGATGTAATTCCTTTATCCTCTTATCTACATTTGTTGTAAGAATCTCTATGTTACAATAGACCCTGTAGATGTTAGTACACTGTTTCAAAGAATTTTCAATGAGTTTAAGTTTCTCCTCAATCTTCCTCTTCTCTATCTCAATAATTTGGTCAAAAGCGGCTTTCTTGGCCAGAGTAAATCTTTCAAGTGCTTTCTTGTCAGAAATATGCTGCAATGATTGAAAGTTTTTATATATGTGCTCTGTTAATACCTTAAGCTTTTTGAAAGGGCTTGCTTCATTTTCAATCATACAATCAGGAATCAATCTATGCAAAACTGTTATTGATTGATCTATTATTCCTTTTTTTACAGATCCTTCCTTTATTAGCTTTTGAGTAGCCATCATCATTAGCTCTATGGGACTCATCTTTGTGATTGATTTCTTCTCAACTTGAGAAGTGTCAATTGCCAAAAGTTTTGTTGGGGAAACAACTGCCATTTCAGTCTCCTTTTCCTTATCTTCCTTACCCTCTCTTGGTGAATCTCTTTTCTCCTCCTCCAATGCACCGGTGGCTTCGCCACTTGGTGCAGTAGTTGTTAGTGTCGGTGGATTATTATCCACAATATTATCTGTAACCTGTAGATTTTCTATGTTACCTTTCCCATACTATACAAATGTAGTCTATGTCGGTTTAATCTGTACACTCTCATCAGCTTTAGGTTTAGCTGCCAGTTCACTCAAAATTTGAACTGAACTTCCCAAAATTCCTTTCCCTTTAGATTTGTTCAGAATGGTGGGAGTAGTTGCCTTAGCAAATTCTTCTTGTGAAGTGAGAAAATCAGGATTCTTTTGGAAGAATTTGACCTAACCATCTCTAGTCTCATTTATTATCTCATTTACTCTACCCATCATTAAGCCTATTTTCTAGGTTTTGCTGCTAAATATTGTTCTATTAGCAACATCTATACACCTTTTCATTTCCTCATTATTTATAGAGCCACAAATATTCAAAAGTTCAACTTCCTTAATTTCTCTGTCCCTCCTGATTGCATCTAATCTTCTTGCATCTAACTTATTGTACAATGATAAGGGAATTTCCTTCAAAATTTCTACCAAAGCCTTCTTATATATGTCTAAATATAATAAAATTGGTTCTTCTATTTCATTTTGCTCATCATCTTCTAAATCTTCATAGTAATTTGACACATTCTTCAAAATTCCATCTTTAGTTACCTCATCAATTAACTCAGCACAAGTCATTTTACTAGATTTAGTTGCTTCATCACTCTTTTTCTTCTTGCTACGGGTTGCAGGAGCGGATGGAGAAAATTGTCTCTTCTTTGTTGGAGGTATGGATGCAGTTGTTACCTTTCTAACTAGCTTCCTCCTTGGTTCCACCTTCTTCTCCTCTATCGGAGGCTTGTCAGTTTTCTTCCTCTGTACCCTTCTGAATGCAAGAGGTTGATTATCCTTTGGATCAGAGTCAGAAGTGATAGAAGAAATGAAAGTCTCAGGCCTCTTCACCCCAGGAGCACTTGCTGCTACTGATTGATCTACCGATTTAGATCCAGAACCTAGTTTTGTATCTATCATGTGAATTACATCCTGAACAAATGCAAACATTTTGTCTATCTTCTTTTCTCTTCTTTTCTTGTTGAAACCAATCTTAACCTCAAGAGCCTTCTCCTCTGCAGTGCCAAAGTGTTCAACCTTATCATACAAAGGAGAATCAATAAGCATTTTAGCATATAACTCCAAGATACTATCATCTACTTCATAACCCAATTTAGTGACCCATATAGTTCTAGGTTCCATTGCTTCCATTAGTGTTTCATCTATTTTTACCATGAAGCAAATATCAGTGGAGTATTTCTCCACAATGTGTCTGGAAATTCTCTCCCTCAATCTCATGTTTTCCTAAAAAGTTTTGAAGTATCCCCATAGCTTCTCATCCCTATTACTACCCAGAACGGTGATTGCATCTTTGATCTGCATACCTACCGGTATGTCATCAGCCCAATGCTTCTTTCCCAAACCCGATAGCTCATTCACGAAGTATAACATCAAACAGACAATAAGATTGCCAAATCAGAAAGTTCCTTTCTTAACCCCTTTGATCTTGCCAAGATTAATCATTAATTCACTCCTTAAACATTCACACAAGTCATACTTTTCATTGTTCTTTATCATCTGATATGCAACATGGATGCATTGACTTGTTTGAGTTACCTTGTAGTCGATGATCATGCTGGCAAATTTCACATCTGTGTCTTTGATAGTGCTGACCCTCATAGATCTTCCATCATGGGTTGCGCCGGTGAGATTCTCAACCGCAGTGTTGGAGATCTTCTTTCCTGGTTCCTATCCAGCTTTAGGTAAGTCGATGACCGCTTGAATAACTTCTTTTGTGATCATGTGAGACCGTTCCATCCAAATAAATTCATTATGGACCCTGCTTAGAACATATCTGATCACTTCATTCTTGAATTCTAGAATGTATAGGATTCTGGTTAACCCTAGATCCTCAATGACTTCATTTTCTGGTTTGATTGTACTGAAGCTACCTAGTATCATAGATTGATACATTCCCTTGATATCCTTAGTGCCTAAATACTCCAAGGTGCAATGAATATAGGCCTTGATATCTTTGACATAAACCATGCCATCAGGAACTCTAAAAAATGCACCAATAGAGTCTTCCTTCATAGCATTTTGGGGAACTTCCTTGAAAATAGGCCTAAGCCTATCCTTGACCTCAACAATAGTGGGATTTGCAATGAAAGTAGGAGCAGATGATGATCTAGATGCCATTTCAAATAAATACCTAGATAACAGTCGTTGGTTGAAGGGTTTTGATTACTTCTCAGATGACTGTTGGAAATCCTTCAGAATGCCTTGCTCGCTCTTGATCTCCTGTGATTTGTCTTTTCTTTGCTCTAGTTTTCTTAAGTGTTGGGTGAGTGAAAATGAATCCATTTTCCATTTTTATTAGTGAGTAAACCCTAATTCATCACTGTCATAAATACTTAGCGATGTACCCTATTGGATGTCGGTTTCATAGTTTTATGCCAGATAAACCTTCATCAAAGATTAATATCACTCTCTATATCTCTTCTAGATCTCTTCCAGGGAATATGCAAGATTTACAATGAATTTTCCAACCCCTAAGGAATATGCCTCAGTTACCAGTTGAATTTCTTGTCGGTGCAGGAATTCTCTGGTCTACCGATGGAGTTACAATTGTAGTTATCGATGTAGTTGCATCTCCACTAGGTTCTTTAGATTTTCTAACCCATCTCTTGGTGTGATCTTGTTGTATTTCATCTACCTTATGCTTTCCTTTCTCATTTTCTTTATCATTGCTAACCGATGTAGTTTTGCTTTTGCAGTACTTAGCAATATGACCTATTTTGTTGCATGCATAACATGTAACATTGTTCTTTTGAATTGCTTTAAAATATATGGTGTCATTCCTTGACCTACATTGATTATTCAAATGACCAAACTTTCCACATGCATGACATTTAACATTCATTCTGCAATCTTCTGACTTATTTCTACATTGTCTAGCCATATGCCCAAATTTATGATAGACAAAACATCTACCATTGAATATATAAGCATTAGATTGTCTTACCATTTTCCATTGGTCTGATGAGTTCTACATACCGGTTGTCTGATCTTCATTTGCAGTACTGGAGCTTTCACCTTGTGCAAATCCAAGTCCTCTAGAATCTTCATTATGCCTTTGTCTTTTCAATAAATCATCCAACTATGCAACACTAATCCTGAATTTTTCTTTATACTCACTTGCAGTAGTCAAATCATCTCTCAAAGTAGTTATTTGTCTTTCAAGCTCTTGTTCATTATTCTGGGAGTGTACCAAATTAGTTCTCAACAGATTATTTTCATGAGTCAATCTGCCACATTCTTTAAATTTGTTATTCAGAGATATAGCAAAAAAATTCTTCCTTCTTCTTTTTATCCCAAATATATTTTGATAACCTCATATCCAGGTCTTGCATTTCATTCTTCATGAGCATGTTAGCTTGACTCAGCTTCTAACATTGTTCCTTAAGTGCATTTTTCTCTTCATCATCCTAGTTTTGTAAAATTTCCTTTCTCTTAGCTTGAGCAGATGATAACCTTTCTTGCAGAACAAGAATAAATTCATTAGCAAAATTTAATTCATCTTGCATTTTTTAGGTTCTTCATCCTTTCAACATCATAATCCTCAAGTGCCATCCCAAGTTGCTTCTCCATAGCCATGTTCAATGATTCTGATTTCAGGATCTTCCTCAAGCTGCTAAAATTCCTCTGAGGTACCAAGCTCTGATACCAATTGTTGGAATACAATGAACCCAATAACACTGAGAGGGGGAGTGAACCAGTGTTGTGCCAGTAACCCAATATTCTAACCTTTTATAACATACACATATAAACCGGTAAATGAAGAAACATATCACATGAATAAACACCATAACACACTACATTCACCACAACATGAGAGAAAAAATTCAAAGGTTATATTTCATCCCTACAGACCTTCATTCAATATTTCAGATCATAACATTAACCACAAGATGAGAGAACAAATTCTTTATTGCCATGGGATACCCTAGTTTAGGGTTTCATCCTTTAAAAACTGTTTTCACAAAATAATCATAAATTATTCAATTCTTAAAAAAATTAAGTAAAAAAAAAGCATTGGAAAGAGGATTCAAAGGCATTTCCAACACATATAGTCTTTCTTCATTATTATTCCTCATGTTACCATACCAAACATTGCAATCGGACTGTTGTTTCCTTCACCAATCTGCTTTTCACCATGAACTGTAGAAAACAATCATCAATAAATTTTTAAATATTTATCATAAATAAAATCTCTCTAAGAAGACTTTAGATTACTGAGTCAAAAAAAATCTCTCAAACCACTAGCTAGATCTAGTGGTTAAATCAAAAGTTATGAGGATTTTTCCAAAAACGGGTAACCCTTGGCAGGGTTTTGACAATTTTTGAAAAAACAAACATATCTTGCCAAATACTCCACAAAAAGAATAAGAAAGGATTCATCTTAAATATATTTCATTAATATATCATTGAAAAACATCTACATGTAAAAATTATACCAAATTTGATCCTCTGTGGATCTATGACAGTCACAGATTCCTTAAAACCTTATGACAGTTTGAGGGTTTGATGGATAATCTTTGTCAAATCCCCTCCAAAGTGCTCTACCCCCTTGATTTCGACCAAACATGGTTTTATAAATCATTTCAAACTTCTCTTAACTACTCTAACAACCTCATGACCAATGGATTGCATTTTTACACTTTTGTTGTACGTTTTGGTAATGTTGCAACTTTGTAATTTTTATAATTTTTGACAAATTACCACTACACTTCACCCTAGCCTTCATGGACACCCTAACATGTTATAATGGATTAAATTTGACCAATTAAAATATTTCAATTTTTTTTGGATGTTCTTCATACTTTGACCACAATTGACCCTATTAGGACCTATTAGGTCTCTTGATACAAAATGGCTCATCAAGCCTTACAACATGAATTATTTTGATACAAATGGTCTTTTGTGACCTTACAATAATTAATGCAACATTAAAAATAAATAAAAATGTGGTTTGTCTTCATGATACATCTCCATGGCTAGGTGCCCCTCCACCAATGGGGCCATGATTGAAGATCCTAAGCTAATAATCAAGGAGACAATAGCATTCTTCTCTGAGACTCTTAATAACTAGGATGGATCATATTATAGAGCCTAAAAACAATTTTAAGAGAACGTCCCAAGATTAGTCTTAGAGGACCAAAATAAAATGCTTACAAACAAAGTTTTTAGAACAAGAAATTAATCTGGCTCTCCATCAGCTACACCTAGACAAAGCCCCTGGACTAGACAGTTTCCCAGTAGGTTTCCTCCAAAAGTGATTGCATGTTTTAGGAAATGAGATGGTTGAGGCCTTGGAATCTGCAAGAAATTTAGGCAAATTCTTAAGAGAAATCAATAACACATTTATTGTATTAATCCCAAAAAGGAGAATGCAACAACTTTGGATGAATTTAGGCCAATATCTCTCTGCAACACAATGTATAAGGTTCTATTCAAAACCATTGCCAATAGACTAAAGAAAATTCTCCCAGGCATCATTGCAGAGAAACAAATAAGATTCGTTCTAGGAAGATTTATTTTAGATGGAGTTATTATAGCTCAAGAGGCCATTCACTCGATTGAAAATAATATGGAAGAAAGTATGATTATTAAATTGGACATTAAGAAGACCTATGACAAGGTATATTGGAGGTTTCTTTGCAAATTCCTAGAAGCCTTTGGCTTCCGCAAATCTTGGATAAACCTTATCTTCTATTGTATATCTAGCCCAAGATTTTTAATTCTATTGAATGACTCAACATAAGGATTTTTTGAAAGTTCCAAGGGGACTCACCGAGGATCTACCCTATATCCCCATTCTCATTCATTATTATGGCAAAAACATTGGGCAGATCCTTATCAAAAACATAGGATATTGGTAAATTAAAAGGGATCAAGGTAATGAGTTCGAAGAATACCGTCTCCCATCAATATTTTGTGGATGACACAATATTGTTTGGTCAAGAAAACAAAGTGGAAGCCAAAGAGTTCAAGAAACTCCTAAAAAATTATTCAAAAGATTCACATCAATGTATTAATAAGGACAAATCATAAATTTTCTTCTTCTTTGTTAATTCAGTGATGGAGAAAGAGATCCTAGAAATCTTAGGGTTCAAGGAGGGTAAGATTTCATGTATATACTTAGGCCTACCTCTAGACAAGAGATTAAGAGTTTCCAAAGTATGGGACCCAATAAGAGAAAAAATGGATAAAAAGATTGAATCTTGGAAAACCAAGTGGCTATCATGGTTAGGTAGAGTCACTATGCTCAAAGTAACATTCTCAGATATACCAATTTATCTAATGTCTTTCCTAGCTCTCTCTACTGGAGATAATATGAAAATAGTTCAAAAAATGAGGTCCTTCTTCTCACAAGGGACAAAAACCAAAAAGAAATTCACTCTTATATCCTCGGATAAGATATGCGGACCCATTGAAGCTGGGAGAGTAAGGTTAAGGAATCAATTATGGCAGGATAAAGTGCTAGGGGCTAAGCTCTTTTGGAAAATGCATAAAGAGCCTTAGCTAAAATGGGTAAGCAACATCAAAAGCAAATACCTAGAACCAAATCAATCATATGTTTTAATAATTTCAAACTTTCCAAAGGGATCTAGGATATGGAATTTTATGATCAAATGCAGAGATTTCATCTCAGAACAGATTTCATGGAATGTTGTAAATTGTGGCAAAGGCCTATTTTGGAAAGACTCATGGGGGGGGGTATCCAATCATCAAAAAGTTGATGGATATGAGTAGAATTGAAAATGTATGTGAACAATACTAGGGACAATATGTTAAAAATTATATAGAAATGGATGTTAATCTGTCTCACAGGTGGAAATGGAAATCATTTGATAACCTGCCTATTCTATATGATGATAGAGCCCAAATTAAGAAGATTTTGGATAATAGATCAATTGAATTTAGGCAAGGAGAGGATGAGCTTATCTAGAATGGATCCAAAATGGGTGCCTATAATTCTAGAGATGGATATAAGGCTATGGTTAGTAGAAAAGGTCTTCATAATACAAAGATTCCAATTCACTTATGCTGGAATAAGATATGTCTTTCGAAGGCAGGCATATTTGCATGGGCAGCCCTACAAGGAAGGATCCTAATAGTATAATGGTTTAAGAAAAAAAGGATTTTTTGGGCCTTCAATCTACTCTCTTTGTGAAAATAGTGAAAAAACAACCAATCACATCCTTATCAATTATCCCTACTCCCAGAAATGTTGGAAATGGTTATGCACCAAGCTAGGATGGTATTCAGCCCCACCCAATGATATCCTAGCCTTATTCCAAAGTTGGCCTAACCTTTACTCTACAAGATTATTTGGCTGCATATGGATCATATCCCCATCTCTATTTATTTGGGAATTATAGAAGGAGAGGAATTGAAGGATTTTTCAAGGAAAGAAAATGAAATGGAAGACTTTGGCCAATAAAGTTGAAGCATCAATAGTTGAAATAACCAATTAAAAAAATTCACTTCCCACGTGATAAAGAATAGAAGTTCACCAATTGGGATGACCAAATTATAAACAATTAGTTTGGACTAAAAAGCCCCCACTTATTTGGTGAAGGAAATACCTCAAACAACTCTAGTAAAAAATGTAGTGTTTTCGGTTTCCTCTGAATGAAGGGTGTTTTAAACTCAATTTTGATGGTTCTTGTAGAGGCAACCCAAGCGTCTCAAGGGTAGGTTGTGTGATCCATTCCTCCAACAATAATTTAGTGGAAAATTGGCTTTACCATTGTAGGAGGACACTAATAATATTATTGAATTTAAATCCCTAATAGAAGGATTACTCTTATGCATAGAGTTGGATCTAAAAGGTATAGAGATAGAGGAAGACTCGTCAATAACCATTGATGCTCTCATAGTTGGTAGCACTCCCAATTGGAGATTGAATTCTTATTTGGACAAAGCTAAAGATCTCCTCAAACATTTTGACCACATAACTATTAACCACATCCATAGAGAAGGAAATGTCTTGGCAGATGAAATGACAAACTTAGGAGCAGATGGGAAGACAATTAAAGAGACCTTCTTATAACCAAGGGGAGTTGACTATTGTCTAAAGCTAATTATAGGGAGTGAATTAACTTTCCTAACATCAGGTAATTGATATGATGAATTGATTTGGATATGTTTAGATGGCTATAATTAAATTATATTATATTAGAAAGATGGAGGAAGTGGACGTGTATGGTCATGCTTAATGCATAAGAGCCAAAATTGAATTTGAATCCACTTGGATAGGTCAATGGTCATCATAAGGGAGGAGGCAGTAGTCTAGAATGAGTAGAGGAAGTGGAGATAGAAGGTTATACTTCACATATTTGACAAATTTGAATTTGAATTTGAATCTACTTGGATAAGCCAACTATCATTTGAAGACACAGTAGACTAGGCAGGGTAGAGGATGTAGACATAGCTGGTCATACCTATTGTTTATAGCCAACTTTGAATTTAAATCCACTAGGACAATCCAACAAGTAGCCTAAAGATTAGAAGAGAAGAGGTAGTTAATAGGGAGAATAAATATATCCTCTAACTTAAATTCAAATTTGACAGGAGACAACGGTTAGTAAAATTAGGTGTCATATTTATTATGGAAGATATGGTTTGACTTGGAGTTGGAATCAACTACAAGTCACTTCACCAATTGAGATCACCAAAGATCTCCTTCATTAAAGTCGCCAAACATTTGAAGATCAGATTGTCTCCAAGATTGCATCCCTTAAGGCAAAACCAAGTCGGACATGCTAGAGGTAGAGGGTTGAGAATGAAAACATATCTTAATCCCAAGAAAACTCATATCATGTGATATACGGTAGAGGCAAGGGAAATTGATTCTTGGATGAGACATTTAGAAATGGTTCTAAAGATAGCTCGATTACTAAATAGAAGGATCATTGAGTGGTGGGAATGGCTTGATCACTAAACCCATTGCTTATTTAGTAGAGGGAGTATAGCCTTATTTAATAGTTAGAGTATATCCTTGGATTATGTCCATGGCTACTAAGTTAACATAATTTTGTAAGAAAATCGATGCTAAGGCTATCACGCAAGCGATAGAGCCCATAGTAGGGAAAATCATGCTTTTAATATTAGTAGATGATATTCATTAAATTCATTTGCCTCCTATCTGTCCTTGGCTTTTTTCTCCTTTCATGTGGTTTATTGGTAATTGCATTGAAGGGTTTTCAAGGTGTTTTAGGGTGGAAGCCGACTAAGATATGGAGTCTCCAATCAGACTACCTGCTAAGAAGAGGTAGATGTCTTTCCTAGGAGAGATCAAGGAGAGGAGGATAAAGGAAGTGACCCAATATCACCACCCCACCATCATTTGGGCAATTCTAAAGATTTTGGGAGTAGATTTTTTAAAGACTAAACATAAATACCGGGTCAACATGGAAATTTTGACAATTTTCTTGGCAACATGTCTTCATGCTAGGATGGCAAAAAATAGAACAATGAAGCTTTGCAGCAAGGTTTTCAAGAAGGAATTTTTGGGAGACTTGGACAAAGTCTTGAGAAATATAGATGACAACCTCTCTATCCCTCCCCCTAAGCATTATTCAACCACT
Organism: Cryptomeria japonica; assembly: GCF_030272615.1. Lineage (NCBI taxonomy): Eukaryota > Viridiplantae > Streptophyta > Pinopsida > Cupressales > Cupressaceae > Cryptomeria > Cryptomeria japonica. The sequence continues at coordinate 496,323,134 of NC_081408.1, forward strand.
ATCATTAATGGAAAACTGCCTCCTTGACTACCCATTCAGGTCATTAAAGATGAAACGTGTTCCTAGGCAAGGTTGTTTGAAATCAAGGTGTATATAGACTTTCTGATGAATATATTCAGGCTTAGAAAGAATGAAGGAGTTCATTGGATTAGGGAACATCTTGAATTTGTGGGTCTAGCAGACCAAGTAGTAGATGATCAAATTGAAGCATGGGATGAAGAACTCAAAGGGATTATGGAGCAACAGGGACAAGAGCCAATCGATGTAGAGGAGCTTATACCCGTGGACAACCTTGGTGCTCTAATCAAACCAGAAGGCTATCATGGATGAGCAGGACCGTCATCTTCTAGAGCTCAAGTTTGAGGAGTTTCAGTTAATGTTAATTGCATAGAATTAGACTATTGATATGCTATTTCAAACTTTTCTAAAACTCGTGTTAGTTTTTAGTTTTCTCATAATCTGTTAGGACTCTATGGATTTAGACTTAGCCTTTTTTATCTTTTCTATTGCCTAGTTAGGCTTCTATCAACTTAGGTAGGAAACTTTTATTTTTGCTATGTTGTTAAAACTACTTTCTTATATTAATATGAATTATCGGCCTAGGCCCGTTGTAGAACAAAGAAAAAATAGTATTTCTATTGGGGCCCACAATTTTTTTACCCTCAGAATGAACTCTACACACACAAAAATAAATAAATATAAGATTGTATATTAAAATAAAGATTTTGTTATGTCAAAGGGTGTTACAATGGCAATATGGAGATTGAAAATGTCCCTACATAAAATTCATTTATTTCTAAGAATAAGGATAATAATTAATATAAAATAAAAATATAATGATATAACAATAATTTAGTTTTGATAATTTTTATTTTTGTAAATAATATAATAGAAATATAAAAAATGCAATAATATAAAAATAATGATTTAGTGTTAATAACTTTTTGCTTTTGTAATGAGTTTAATAAAATATAAATATATAAAAATATAATATTAAGAATATATTAAGATATAATAATAATTTAATATAATCATATAATAATAATAATTTAATATATGATAATTATTTTTAAGTCGAATAAAGAACAAATAAAACACTAATGATATTTTTAGGCATATTTTACATAATTTTTTAAAATATAGGTTTATCCTAATTATTAAGTCAAACATCTTTTTAGTTGTCAAATTTTTGTTTTTATGGATGTTTTAATATTAATTTAAAATTATTTTATACAAAATAAATTTGTTAAATTTTTATTTTTATTGTAGATATATATAGTAGATTATAATAATATGTTGGATAATTATATTATAAGTTGTAATTTCATGTTGAACATTATTAAAGAATGTATATCCAAATTAGAAATAGTCTTGGTTTAAGACATATATTTGAAGGTTCGTAGATGATGAATTTTAAAAAAATGAATATTTTAAATTTTTATTTTGTATAAGTGTAAGAAAATTAATTACTTCATATAAATCCTAAGATAGATAAATTAAATGAGAAATAAATAAATGTTATAGGACTAGGAGATTGCATTTTAAAAAAAAAAGTTAAACAAGGGACGCAATGCGTCAAGTTGCCAATAATACTAGGATATATATTTAGAATTAGAATTAGGTAGGATTAATAGTGTGATGTTGTATTAATTTGATGAGAGTGCATAATTTGGAAGTGAGTATGTGCTAGCTTGACTCACAATGTCTAGTAAGAGGGAATCTAAGACATCAAATGTAAATGTAAATGATAAAGCTACAAGATTCACATCTAGGACAATGATGGTGACCTAGGTCAAGCCTACACATATAGATCTAATACGAGGTGATGAAAAATGTATCACTATTCTAAAGATCAATGATAGTAGCATGATTAGAATATGAGATGTTATAATCTAGATTGATATGAGAATATGTCACTTGAAAACTAATAATTATGTTTAAAACATTCTTGATAAAATATATTAAATATAAGTCATTTTAATCAAAGCAAACCAAAAACATAAAAAATTATACATTTAAACCTTTTATAATTATAAAATTAGTTATGAATTTAAAGTTTTAAGGTATATACTTATCAAATTTCTCCATCAATAATAAAAATATTGTGAGATTAATCTAAAATTCATGGTAATCTTAATTGTTGATTTGTAAAGAGGGCGAAGGAGGGAGCTATGTAGGGAAGGAGCACATTATAATAATTATTGAAATAAATAAATAAAAATTAAAAAGTTCTCAATTTTTTATTAAAAAGGAAATGTAATAGAAATGTTAATACAAAATTCTATAATAGAACCTAGAATTTTATTATATATTATAATCTAATAATTATTAAAATCTTTAAAATGAAAACAATATATAAAAATTCTAAATATATAATTAAATAATTAACTATTTATACATTATATTTATCATTTATATAATTAAAAGAAATAGAAAAATCCAAGTTTGAAAAAAATTAAAATAAAAAAGTTTTGAGTTTTTAATTAAAAGAAAAATATTTTTTTTTTTCAATAAAAGTGGATTAAAAGAAAAATATATTAAAAAGGTCAATACATTATATAATAAAGCCTAAACTTTAAATATATATTATAATATTTTAATTATTAAAATCTTTAAAATAAAAATAATATACATACATATATGTACACACAAACACACACTTTGCAAGTATCAATTGTCAAAACCGAAAAAAATTAAAGAGTTGTGATTATAGTAAAGAGAATTTGTAAATCAAATTTAGGTTTTAATGAAGCTGACTACTATATTGTACTTTTTTTATAACAACAATAAAAGTTAATTTTTTTTATTAATATATATATATATATATATATATATATATATATATATATATATATATATATATATATATATATATATATATATATATATATATATATATATATATATACTTATTTTATAATATTGTGAAGCAAGAAAAATGAGTTAGATAATAATTCTTATGTAAAATATCAACTTTTATTGTTGAGAATAATAATTATAATGAATAGCCAAAAATAAATATTTATAAAAAAATTTGATTTAATATTTTAATTATGTTACTAATAGAAAGTAGTTTATGGTAAGAAAAGACAATTGATGGTTAATCATTTTTTATATTAATATTATTTTTAAAATAAAATATTTATTTAATATATTTCATGTAAAAATAGTTAGATACTATAGCTTTTTGGTAAGTTGTTGGGCAATTTATAAGAATGAAAACGTATGGTTCGTGTGTAATTATTTTCCTATTTTGGGACATCTTATGATCGACTAGCAGTTTTGGTATTTATTGGACTTCTTGATTGGCATTGTCTGGTTCCATGAAGCTACATGATGGGTTTATGGGATATCATCACGGTTGATGGGTACCTCAATTTCCATTGGATATTTTGGGGACTGATTTGGTATCAGATCTCCCATGCTAATCATTAGTTTTCGAGGCTAGATTTTGTTAAACTACATTGATTCTGATCTTTTGCTTTTTTGGTAATCATTTTTCTTTGCGATTGGATGTGGGTAACTTTGCCATGAGTTTTCATTTCACATTATGTGGAATTGGTCCTTCTGTTGAATCATTACACCTTGTGGTCATTCTGTTGTCTTGGAAGTTGTCTTAATGATTGGATCTGTTGTAAGATATGAGGAAATTTCATCTTTTGGTTTGAGGTTTTTTGCTCGGCATTTTCTCTTATGATGATAAGATAATCATGCAAAGGTTATCCTTTCCCTTATTATATTTCAAATGGTGTGCATGTATGGTATTCATTCTTGTTTTGTGTTTTTCTTTCTAAATACATAATGCTCTGCTTTATTTGGAGAGTTCTTGGCAAAATTGGTGGTTGTTGGCTTCTTCTGAGGAACTGGAAAGTATAGTTAATATGGTGGTGTAGATGGCTCCCTATCCTGTTGTTGCTATTATGGCTTTTACTATGGACTATTTTGTGGATCGGCCTCATTTTGATTCCTGAGGGTTTTCTTCATCCTTCTCTACTCCTTATATGGATGGGCATTTGTTTGCTAACCATTCTTATGCTGATAGGATTGCTTTTACTTGGTTCCCTTCTGGCTTTGTGTTTTGTTCTCTGCAGAGCCTTGGATACATGTGGGACATAGACAGATTTGTTTTTTGGGGTGTTGGCACTGATTTTGTTCAAGATATGGTGGCTTCTTTTTGGGATGTTATCTTCTTCACTGGATCCTACAAGCTTCTCTCAAGCTTCCTTTATATCTAATGCGTTTGGTGATGTAATCTGGGTTTTTTTTTTTGTGGGTTGCCTATGGACTATTGTAATGGGTAGATAGGCTTCTGTTCTTTTGAGCTATACTTAAGGGTTTTCTCACTGGTCCTTTCCCTTCAGTACTCATTGAATCAGACACCATGTAAAAAATATAAAAATTTAATATAATTTCAGTGGTTCATCCACTTTTATCAAAAAAGAAAAAAAATATAGTCATTAGATGAAAATAACAATTTTATTTTTTAAAAAATTATTTATCTTGGTTTACCTAATTTCTTTATAAATTAGCATTTCATATAGCATTGTAATTATATTGATAAGAGAAGGTAATTTAAATAAAAAAATTATTTTGCTCATTATTGTTTAAAAGTAATTAATTAAAGAAAAATCTATTTTTTATATTGATTTATAAATATTACATAGGCGGAAAATTTGAAAAAAAAAAATATAAATTAAAAACAAAAATATTAATAACATTTTTCCCTGATCATTAGTAATATAAATAAGCTATCCCAGTAATTTTTTGACCTTTAATAATATAGATTTATTCGAGTAATATTAATTTTTTGGCCAATGGTGGGTAGAAATTGGAATGAACCAATAACAAGTTAGCAATGGTTAGAAAAATAGGGCACTTGCTATCGAGGGGAAAATTTGCACCGACCCATGACATGCCAACATCCATATTTGTATGATGGGTCACATCCCTATCAACATGTTTGTACCTCCCTGTAGGTCATTGGTAATTGTGTAACTGTCCAATCAGATTGGTTTTAAGGCAACGCAACGTCGCTTCCCTTTTGTAAATTTTTAATATTTGATTGTGTTTTAAAAAGTTAATTTTTTTTTTTGATCAACCAAGGGCCGAAGTTGATTATATTAAAAGTAGCAGTAAATACATAATAAAGAGTTTTATAGAGTTTTAGCTAGATTGAAAATAACCCTAGGTTCAACCATATATGATCATGCCAAAATCCCTCCAAGGCCTAAATCTACTAGCATAAGATTTACATATACTTGCTCAAAACCAATTTGTATTCAAGAAAATTCTTAAACAAGCCTAACTAAATTGGAATTATGAAAAAACCATATTGATTGAACCTGGCATTGAAGCTTGCTATTTGAAAGAAGTCATTGGGTGGGTGAAGACAGTCTGGGAGTTGTCGAGGTATCCACCCAATTAACGATCACTGGAATTCTTTGCCCTGTCCACATTGTTTTTGGAGGAAGGGGGAAGCAATCAACCACTTCAAAAGGTTCTGGACCCATTTTAGCAATAATTGTTTTCAATTCATTTTCCCATTCCTCAAACCTATCCTCAAGAGCCATTTCTATTAAACCAAAAAAAATTGAAATGTTCCTTAATCCAATTTTCATTTGTTTTTTTTGTTAACTAGAACAAGGACCAGAGGAAATTTGCATATTTATGGATGAAAAAATTCCTTGGTTTAAATGATTTTTCATCCTCAAAGTATAATATAGGGAACGTGGGAGGAGGTTTATCATTTCTGATTGTGACATTGTAGTCTAATGACAGTGGGATTATCAATTTATCATCTATGTTCTGCAAAACATTTCTCAAATCTCCTAGTAGGTTGGCCTTGAATACCTCCCTGCATAAATCCTCTGTTTTGTTTTTCAATAGACCAAAGTGGAGAAGGATGGCAACAAAAACAAGGATCTCCATATTTACTCTATATTTGTGATTGGTCCTGAGAAAATGATCACTCGAAATGCCTTTTACTGCTCTAATTATGATATGGTGAGATGCATTCATTACCTCCATAAACCTTTTATCCTTGATTTCTTCGAGGAATGTCATTTTCCTTCTAGAAGAAAGGAGTCGAATGGGGGTGTCCATACCTTCTAGACCTCTTTCCAAACCTACAAACATAGACACTTCAAGGGGCAACAATTTTTATTTTTATTTTTTGATAGATGAAGAGGAAGAGTATAATTGATAAAGAAGCTTGATATAGAAGAAAGGGCGCATTCAATTTGGAGAAAACCCCCAAGAAAAGCCCCAACTTGATGTAACTTTATCTAACATGTCCTTTCAACTCAATTCTCCATATTTTCTAATAAGTGCCCCTTTATTTGCATGCTTAGTGAATAAGACTATCATGATTGCTAAATATCTGCTGAAACACTACAAACTGACTTTCCTCCAAGTTTGGAGGCCAGCTAAATTTGAAAATAGGCAAAACATCAGTACTTTCATTTTGGCAAATATTTTCTTAAAACTCTAACAATAAAGGCTGCAAAATATTTTTGAAAAACACTCCTCATTTCCATTCTCCTTTTGAGGATAATAATCAGACTAGATGAATTTTCTTATTCTCTCAAACTCCCTTTTTTCCAATCAATGCTTCATCTACTTTGTCCATCTATTTTTTTTTAAATGTTGCCATATGTCCCTGCAAATCCCACTATTGGAATTTTTGAAAAATACTCTCCCATATGTCTTGTCAACTAAAAAAAAATTCCTATCCAATTAGCAAAAAAAAATTTATGATCTTGATCTCCATCATGTTGGGCAATAAAAACTTTAACCCACTTAAATGTCCTTTTATCAATTAAGTAGCTCTTTTCCTTTCAAATTCCTACTGTTGAGGAAATCTGCAACAAATTTTGAATGTTCTGGGAGAAATTACTAATTAATTCTTTATACCAACTCCTATTGCTAAATTAGATTCCGTAACCCAAAATATAACCCTTTCATCTAGAAAACCCTGCTGATGAAATCAACTAAACATAAATTCACATCAACAGCATCTCTTATCAAAAAGAAATATTTCTAGTTTTTCCTGCTTTACATATTTATGAATCTCTACAATATGGTTGGATCACTCTCTTTCTAGGTCATTACTGTAGGGAAAACTTTAAGAAACCCCCCCTCCTCAGACAAGGTGTAAAAACCTGGTGAAAGGTGTATAATTGCAAAGGAAAATTTTAATTTTATTGGTGAAATTTTAAGGTTTACAGAGAAAAAATAATAATCTCCATTGGCAAATCATTCGTGATCACTCAAAGTTTGTGAAAAATCTAGGTGAATTGTAATGTTTTTAAAACCAAAAAAATATTTGCATGGGCGAATTGTAATGATTTTAAAACCAGAAAAAATATTTGCATTGGCGATTTCAACCTATCTTCAGACCATAAAAAAAAAAATTGGCGATTTCAACCTATTTTCAAACCATTAAAAAAATATATTGGCGATTTCAAGATATTTTCAAGCCATTAAAAAAATATATTGGCGATTTCAATCTTTTTCCAAAACGTTAAAAAAAAATATTGGCACCTTAGTAGTCCCCGTCAAGTCATTAAAACACGTGGCACACAATCGTCAAATCTTTGCCTAAAAGACTGCCCATTAGAAAATCTTGCGACCTAGCGACAAGTCCTTATGACTCTATCTCTGACTCGCAAGCTGAAAATGCTAAGCCTTCATAACCTTGAGATCTAGCAACTGAGGGAAACTGAACCGCCACTTGCCAGTTCTCGACCACAAAATGTTAAGTCCTCATCACCGCAGCGACTTGGAGATAGTGGTAACTTTAACCCTTGTCGCATACTCACCAACATAAAATTGTTTATCTCTTAACTAATAGCACTTCACTTGCAATCTCGAGGTTTGATCAGGTCTTCAGACATTTAACTTTGTGAGTTGGCGATAACCATAAAACTTAACCACAAACTGTCTAGTCGCTAGCTTGCGACCTAAAAATGCTAACATTAAAAAAACATGAGATCTAGCAACAACTATATGAAATGAGTTACTCTCTAACTCTCGCGGCTATAATGTATGACATCAGACCAACTCGAAGCCTCACGACCAAAGCAATTTCATTAACAGTCTCCAGCTCGGTAACATAAAATGCTAACACCCAAAAAGCTATAGACCTCGCGATGTAAAACCAAACCAACTTGTCTCCAGCTTGCAACTTGATCACGTCTTCAGACATTTTACCCCACGAGTTGGAAATAACCATAAAACTTAACCACAAACTATTTGGTTGCTAGCTTGCGACCTAAAAATTCTAACATTAAACAAACATGAGAGCTAGCGATAATTGTGGTGGCAGGCAAATATGTATGAGGAATTTTTAAGGCTTGGATGCTGATTCATTCCTGAGGGACTAGTTTGAAAATTTCTCCTGAGTTGAGGTTGATTAGATAAGCGAGGATGACGGTTTCAAAGGCATAAAATGATTGGATAGCTTCTGAGTTAGAGATGAGAGATCACAAATTTCTCTGAGAAATCAAAGGTTGCTTGTTATCAAGGATTTTGAAGTAGAATTTATACAATCAAGGAGGAATAAAATCATAACAAAATTGTTCACATAAGATGAGCCTTAGCAGGATGCAGTGGATTTGATAGGCATGACTTCTAGAGTCTAGAGTCATGTTGAAAAGCACCAAAATGGTGATTTTTCACGTGAATGAGCATCACCAGATGAAGAGTTAAAAAGTTATAAATACAATGGAGTGGTGACTTAATTGGTAAAAGAGAAAAGAAACCTTTTTCATTTTCTGAGAGTGGTTTTTTCCTCAGAAAGGAAGATGATGTTTGAGCAAGATCATGCATGGAGTTGTTGTGTGCTCTATGATACCAGATGGGTATTTTTTTGTTTTCTCCTCATCTTGTGTGAGTTTGTTTATTGCCAGAGAGGTTGTGAAAGTGAGAAGGATTTCTAGAGGGGGTGTGAAAGCCTTTTCTTATCAAGAAAGGCCACGCATGGCACATCCTCTACTTCTACTCTACCATAGGATGGCAGGGGGCTTGAAGAAGGAGCCTGCAGAGGAATGAAAGAAGGATTTGTTTGGGTGGGGAGTGGAAACCAGTCATCTTTGTGATGACATGGAAGTTGTGACCCCTCCCCAACATATTATGTTTACCCTAAAGCTCTTGTTTCCACTTTTCCTAATCCTGGGCATGAAGGCTCAAGCTCCTCTTTCCATTTTTCAGTTCCTGGGCATGAAGGTTGAAGCTCCTCCTCTATTTTAATTTTTAGGGGTAACTTTACTTCTTGCCAGGTCCCAGTATCCCTTTTGAGAAGGGAAACAATCTGTTGGACATAACGTAACATCTCACATTCCATCCGAAGGCATCAAGGTGACAATGGCATGACTCAAGAAGTTTTGCTTCTACCAATTTTTAGTTGACAATTTTGATTCACGGCTAGCCCATGGATAAAGAATATTTTTGTAACAAAATTTTGCGTATGGCCTTTTAGGCCTAATTGCTGAGAGTAAATGTTCTGTTGACATGTGTTTCTTGGCCTAAAGCTTGTTTCTCCCCTTTCTTCTATAGAAAGGGAAATCAAGGCCATTAGAAGGGTTACTTTTGCGGGGGGTCTCTTGACGGTTCCATAATTCTGGTGCCTTTGGGGTTCCTTTTTTGGTTCGAGTAGTGATTCTAGACTCTAGGTGAAGGGAGCAAGTTGTATAGTCATTTACAGAGAAAATGAAAAGCATTTAGTGTCAAGCTTTGTGCAGTTTCTTGAACGAGTTATACATAAATTTATTTTGTGACACAAGCAGTAATTTTATTCAATAGAAATTAAATTCTGATCTATTTCTCTCTGGTGTATAATTCTATCTCTTTCAAATGATCAAAATCATGAGTTCTTTCATTTGTTGCATTGTTATGGTGTATGTAATTTTTTATTTAATGCTTCCTATTATGCCCAAGAATGCATAATTTTTGTTGGTCTAGAATCATATTAAGGATTCACCTAAATCACCTCATTGTAATTGGTGGGCAGATTACTTAAGGGAAGAGGGTTTTGAGGTCCCAAAAAACTTGCCGAACATACTGATGGATAAGGTACAGGAAATCTTTAATTTTCACAGCTATATATATATACATATATATATATATATATATATACATACACACACACACACACACACACATATATATATATATGTATATGTATATATGTATGTATATATGTATATATATTAATATAATTTATATTAATATAATTTATATTCATATATACACATATAATGGCAAGGATACAAAGGTTGAGATACATGTTGATTATAGGTATGAGGAAATGCCAACTTTATAATTATGGAGGAGGGAAAATGTGTACATGATAGTCATAGAACACCTCCATATATATTACATAAACATCCATAGCATATAAAATTATAAGAGTATTAAGAATGAAAGTATCGAACACCACAATAGATAGGAATACAATGTAATTAGTAAAACATGCATCAACTCAATTAAAGGGAATATCTTTTGAGGATCCAAATCCATGATAGATGTTAGAGACAAATCACACTTTCATAATCAAAGGTAAACAAGAAAACATATTCATCCACAATGAATCAACTATTATAATTACAAGGTCACTTCACCAAGACAACATCAACACAACATACCAGTGCCTTATCCTAGGGCATAGAGTCACTTACAATTCAAAGACAACCTGATAATAAACTTCAATAAGATTCATTTGCAGATAAATAGGAATAAATATGCCATTACATACACAAGCTAGATCCATACAAATGATATAATCATCAGATTTGTATTTAAAAAAATCATTCATACAAATGATTTAATCATCAGATTTGTATTCCATAATCTGCCTTGCAGACACGTAAATTGAAAAACCCTTGACCATTCAATTCATAGTGAAAACATAAATTCAACACAAAGACAATTATGTGAAGATCTCAAACTACAAATGATATTGATATTATATTCATAATGATATCAAAAAGTAAATTCAAAATGTGATTCAACTATGCACTTATCAAATTCTTGAATAGTTGAACTATTATAACTGTATCAGAGTTTTCAACATCAGTAAAAGTGGCCAACTAGCCCATCCCTCTCAAATTAATCTTGGAATCCTTTTATAAGATGAGGATGCAACAAGCTTAGAATTACTTTGAGGAATCTTGGGTAGCAACCTGACATTTCTTCTTTTGCTATAGCATGGCTTGCCACCTTTCCACCTCTTTGTCTGTTGGCCAACTGAATGCCTTTACCTCTTCCAACTATTCAAATGAATCTGTTCATCTGGCATTTGTAACTGCCCTAGCCTCAACAATAAACTTTGCATGGCCAACCTCAACATTTAATAATGAATCAAGCATACCGTTAAGGAAATCAACATCAATCTGATCATCTATATGCTTGATTATTTCTTATTCATCCAGAGTCAAATCAAATTCACTGGTCCAATCAGAAACTAATTTTGATTCTCCATTACTACCATAAATTGAAGGCACCAATTTACTATAACCTTCCCCAAATGTCTGCAATTTTTCATTTATAAGCACATCCTTCCCTATGAAAAAATGCATAAGTTACATTCATTACCTCCACATGTCTTCAGTGTCACTGATCTTGGGAGGGAACTCGTCACTATACAACATTGCAGTATCTAGATTATCCATTAATCTACTTCTTCCTGACCAAACATTGAACAAAGGTCCAAGAAAAGCGACAACCTCAGAGGATGTTTTACTTGCCTCTTTCAAAGAAACGTGCAAATCATGCACTACCATCAATTTTCCTTTCAATACATTAATCCCATGTTTCAGAATTCCTGACATAACAAAGATAGCCTTGACATTTTGTTCCTATTCAAGATTTTCAATTTTCTCTATGTATTCCTCCATTTTTGCTGTGATATCAGCTGGTATTTCTTGTACTTGTTCTGTAATCTGTATTGGAGGGGGCTCATTTGCAATTTTTTCTTTCAACTCCACTAACTCTTCCTCCAAAGCACCCTTCTTCATTAGTGTCTCCTTGACAAATCCTTTGTTTTTGATAAATTCATGAAAGAAACTTGAGTAAAAAATGAGGCAATCTCCGTGTCACTTGTGTTCTACAAATTCCAGATCATTCTGTTAGCTTTCTTTTCTACTTGGATATTTAGAAGGTGGGGATTTTGAGTGGAAAGGGCCAAAGAACAAGAAGCAAGTGTCTTTGACTTAGGATTAAATCTTGATCCTCTTATTACATCAATAATTTCAAATTCAGTTTTAAACATTGGGTCCTCTTGCTTCCTAATCTGATCAATAATAAAAATAGACTGGATATCCTAGTCAGGCATCATAATCATACCAGTACTCTTAATCAATTGTCTTGCTTGCTCCACAAATATTTTCTCCCTGTCAAGATCATATTCTTGTAGTGCCTTGATGATCTCCTCTTTCTTTTCTACATTTCCTTCCTCTATGATCAAATTTTGTCTTAATTGATTTTGTTTCAACCTTGTCAAAAAAAATTTAAATTCATCTGACGTAATAAAGTCATCATCTTTCATGAAATCATTTGACAACATCACATGCTCATCAAAGCCTTGAGCAAGGGCTTTGTTTGTTTCTCCCTGTTCTTCATTCTGCCATGCTTCTCTGAGATGTGTCCTTATTTGATTAAAGTAGTGTCCTTGTTTTGTAACAATTGCTCTAGCAGGCTCTCTTCTAATAATTGCACCATCTTTGGTTTTTTGTTTCTTTGCAGGTGGCATTCGAGTAGATTGAACTTTATCCCCACTATCTACATCATCAGCAGACACAATAAGTGGCCTCTTGCCATGTGAAGATTGTCCATCTTGTGGATTTTGCTGCTGAGCAAACACTTCTGGAATTTTAGGCATTTGCTTCATCAGAGTTTCATATAAACTCAACATTCTATTAATCCTCTCCAGATACGAGTTATCAGGGCAAAAACCTGAGAAACTAGGGTCAACAACCTTCAATTTTGCTTCAACTCACATCAATTTTTTCCATTTTCTTCTCCTTTCTTGTACTTCCTCTTTTCTTAGAAAATTTATAACCACATCTTCATCATCCAATGGTTCATGGTCCTTTATTGTGGCCCAAGGTGTCATTTTTGGCAATGCACATTTAATAAATTGTTCAGGATCACAGAATCTAGACACAACATTAACCAACCTATATTGTTTAAGTAAATTGTTTAATTCATCAAAGGAGTTCCTACCAATGGTAAAATCAGACACAACCCAAATCCTACGAAGAAAAGAACCCTTCCTGTGTTTGCCAAGGTATTCTTTTTCAAATAGGGTCAATTGCCAAATAAACTCCATAAAAGCAATCCTAATTGGAACAAATTTTGGTAAAATATGGGGAGGCTAAGGACACCCATAGACTCTGATCACAATAAAGCTATCCAAAAAGAAAAATTCCCCCCAGTTATGTGAAATAGACTAGTTTGGAACATACTGGTAGGGTCTCAAAACTCTCCTAACATTAATTGACAATATTTCCCTATTTATTCCTAGCATTTCCATAATTGGCAAAACAATCCAATTTTCAAAGAAAAGGAAAGAAGAATGGGGAGAACTACTGTCCCAAACCTGGGTCCATCTTTGTATTGGCATTTGAAAAGCTCCAATTCTTTATCCATGAACTCAAATTATAGAACAAGATTAAATGCATCAGCAATGCATAATGCTTAAATGTAGGGCCTGGTGCACCACTCTGAATTTCAACTAGAGCATTATGAGTTTGTTCAACCACATAGCCCACATAATTGTAATATTTGTTAACATCTCAGTGTTGAATATCCATAGCCATCATCAATAATTTAGTTGACACCGTTAAATCTCTATCAAAACCCAACACTTTGCATAATCCATAGATTACACAATGCATATAATGGTGGAAAGGTGTGATGTCAAATGGTGGTTTGATACTATCTAGAATTATAATCGGTTTCCTATTCACCCTAGGCATGTATTTGGGCATTGCATGCTTCTTGATAACACCTTTGTATTTGTCAAAATCCTCTACAATCCGCTCCAAATATATATCTATACATGCAGCACCAGTAATCTAGAAAGCTTCAACGAAGCTAGCTCTGTTAATTGAAACTAGGGCAGACTGGTTCTTTCTTTTGATTACCCTAGATACTAAGCAATAGTGTTTGGACAACTCTTTGATCAAATCCACATCAACATACACATCTAGCACAATTAACTTTTCCATATTTAAATCCCAAGGGATTAACATCGGGACACCCTTAACCCTATTATTCCAGAAATAATGAAAAATAGTAGTACCAGTCATATGAAGCATGGTCGGGTTTCTGCATTGGCTCCATAAATCTTTCCATGCCAAATCATTTGTATTCAAAGAAACGGAAGTCTCTAGCAGCAAATCTACAAATTCTTCTTTCTATTTCTTATCCTTCTTTTCCTTAGTGGCCTTGGGCTTGGAACCTCCAGTTCCACTTGTCACCTTGCTCGTTTTAGCTACAGGAGAAAAATTTTACCAATTTTCTGAAATTTTCCCACACCCAACACTCTGAATTCTCCAGCGTTGCTGTAGAACTCAATTCATTGGATTACCTTGAAGATAGAATGCAATTATACAAAATCTCGGCTCGATCATGCAATTTATGGTATTTGGGTGTCGTCACTTCTCTCATTAATTGGCACACTTGCATGAACTAGGTATTTTTGCATTAATTTAAAGCTGAAGTACTGGAGCAAAATTTGAATTCATGCCCTTCTATTTGATTAGCGATTTCCATTCAAAACTTTTACATAACTCAGCAAACAAGTCCATGTGTCAATCCCCATCTTTAATCACACACTCACAACTGGTTATAACAATTTGGAAAGTAACCAACGAGTTAGCGACAATGCTACCAAATCCTCTTAATCGCAAGCTCACAACCCCTTTTATGAATCCTCAAAGAATCTCATGAGTGAGTGAAAACCATTGATCTTCCTCAAGCCCTTCAGTTGCAACCTCGCAACAACATTTGTAATATTCTTTCTTTACCTGTGAGCTAGTGACCATTGCAAATCTAACAAAACAACTTATTTCATTGCAAGCTCACAACTCAAAACTAACTTGACTTAAACCCTTGCAAACCCGCGACAACAAGACACTTAACCACCATCGCACGCTCGTAGCACTTTTTGACTTAAGACTTACAAACCTGCAAGCATGCGCTGACCACAAAATCAGACCAAAATTTACCTGTCGTCAGATCGCAACATAAAATGTTAAACAACTTCAAAACATGCAAGCAAGCGATGAAACCAACTAAGCTGTGATACCAACCACATCGCATGATTGCAAATTAAAATGACTTAACCAAGAACACCTCGTGACCTAGCGATAACATAAATCACACCCAGTCACAACCTCGCAACATAAAATGGTCAAGTACAAAACATCTTGCGAGGTAGTGACAACTAAAATCTCCCATTACTCGCAAGCTCGCGACTTAAACTGACTTGATGATAAAGGACCTGTGAGCTAGCGATAACCATAAAATCTCAAACTATTTATCTCTTGACCACAGTGACCCAATGAGTACCAACAAAAATTAGTGTTTTATGTTAATTACCTTCATAAACAGGCGCGAGCAAAGGCACACAGACCATTTATGACTTACTCACTAACCCTCGCAACTATAATGCATGGCATCAGACCAATTCGAGACCTCATGACCAAAGCAATTTCATTAATAATATCTAGCTCGCTAACATAAAATGATAACACCCAAAAAGATAGAGACCTCGCGATTCAAACACAAACCAACACTCGCTAACTTGCCACTTAAATTGTTAAACATGAAATTTATCTACGAGTTAGAGATGAAATATTAAAAATGTCTCATTATTTGACTAGCCATTTGACCACACTTGAGGTTGACATGGACAAATAAAGAGATGACAACTCAAATTTTCAATGCATGACAACTTCAGTTTACTAGCCAACGAAGACAAAAAACAAACACGAAACCCTAATCGCCATGAACATCATGTTAAGCATTTAATGTAAAACAGTAGAAAGGTTCTAACAGTTATGCAATATGAATAATTTTATGGATCTTGTGACACAAATTTTTTCATTTCATGCTCAACATAATGTGGAACCAATTTACTAATAATTCAATTATTTACTAATAATTCAGAAAATAAATTCTAATTGTTTACTAATAATTTAAATTCACAATTAAAAATATGAAATAAGTATCCATTCTGATTGACAAATTCAACAAATACAATATCAAAATCATCAATGACAACTATAGTATTGCAAATTGTAATATGACTCAAGAATTGTAGTATAAATACCTATAAACTGACTGCTAATTCACTTCATTGACTCAGTTTGAGGGTTCTATATCCCAAATGGACTCAAGATCCCTAAATTGACTAGTACTAACAGGTTCATCTTCATTCTGAGTCAGGTATTCAAAAATTTCTTCATCTTCATGTTGACTCTGACTTCGAGTCTGCGATCCATCATTTATCTCAGCACTAGCAGTAGCACCACCAACTTTTAAAATGTTACACAACCCTCATCTTTCACGCATGGAATTGCAGATTGCCAGTGCCCTATCATATGGAAAATCGCTAACATTATACTGAGTTACAAACAACCTCAAGCAAGTTTCCAAATTTTTGTCTAATTTGTTCCTAATCTTTGATTTCAAAAGTCCTAATGCACTAAAAACTCTCTCATCTTCCACCGACCCCAATATCATTGTTTGACATAAAGCAGCAAGCTTGAAATATTCTAGTATTGCAATTTACAATACTTCACTCTAATCTATCCTTTTCCAAAGCCTTGTGATTGATCCAGGTTCAAATGGATTCTCCAAGTCCACCAACTGCTAATTCATACACAATGCAAAGCATTTACATTATTTTTTAAGATGATCTGAATTTAAAATTCCTTCTATTAGTTGTCCATTGCAATACACATCTTTTAAAAATCTCAATATCAATTCCTTTAGTTTTTTATGAAACACCTTTGTGTCATTTGGATTATCTCCAATTCAATGACAAAATTGAGGATACACACAACCGATGGCTTCAAGTATTTCTTCTCGAGGGAATCTTTCAAAAATCTCAGTTGAAAGTTCATATGCAATAGACTTCAAATTATCACTAACATAGTTAACAATCCTGTCAAAATCTTCCTTTTTAACTGGTAGTGCTCTACCTTGCTTGCCCATCTTAGATTGGTGCATTGGTATCTGAAATCCTTTTACAAAGACACATAACTCATTTTTTGCATTGAAATGTAAAAAAAATTCAGCATGACTCAAACCTATAATTATCTACCACCTAAAAAATTTGGGCTTCGCCCTGTTAGATCTGAATATAGATCATCCAGGCCGAAGCATGTCATTTTACATAGAGTGCTATACTCATTGATATACATAGTTCTGTCTTGGGCTTTCTTGACAAGTTTTTTCATTGAATCCAGCATGGGGACAAGACTAGCTAAAGTTAACAGAGTCTCTATATCACTTAACTTATGTAAGAGATCAGGAGTTTTGTCTATTGTGAGGCATTGCTCATACATTAGTCTGATCAAGGATTGATATTCTATTGGAACTCGTTTCACTGGTCCATGCAAGGAGATCCATTTGGTCTCAACATCCCTGAGAAGCTTGTTTCCTATTGTTACTCCCTCAGCAAAAATATGAAACTCTGCAAAATGTTTAGGACTTCAACAGAAGTATGAGTGGATCTTGTGGACCAAATCTTCAACTTTTGACATTGTCGGGAAATTGCTTACAATTCTATATGTTAAATTCATTCGATGGGCCACGCAGTGAATGTTAACGATGTATGGTGTAATACTAGTTTGTAATCTTGTGCAAAGACCAGTCCTTTGACATTGCATTACTGCAGCTCCATCATCTCCAACACACACCAACTTCTTGGCAATTATCAAGTCATCCATACCAGCAATTTCATTCAAATCTTTCTTAACTTCCAAATATAAATTTTCTGATGTTGAATTGCCCCTCATTTTACGAATACAAAGTAGATAAGCTCGGTGGATGTGTTCTTTTATGGTATACACATGCATACAGACCCAAGCAATGTTATCTATCACAGTAACTTCATCTATGGATAATGAAATGAATTTTGACTCTTTTACACTCTCTTGTAAATTTTGCTTTTCCACCTTAGTGAGACAGTTTGCCATTTCCCATCCAGCATTTATTGACCAATGTGACATAGGATAGTGAGGAACATTCAAAAAAGATAATAAATTACTATATTCTGGGAAATCTTTTATAAGACATCCTCTCGACAGAATATGAAAAATAACACTCATATGAATAGTCTTTGCCAGGTTTGCATCTTTCACTGCATGTTCAAGCCCAGCCTTGATTGTATTTCAAAATCCACTATTACCAATTAGAGTCATTTTGTGGTTATGCTCTTCATATTCCGTGACATACTTAACATGAAGAAATTCTTCCTTTGATTTCTATCTTACTATTGGTGTTTCCTTTCCATCTATGATCTGATTTTCATAAACCTTACCAATATGCTTTTCTATGGTGTCAAGCTTTAGTTGCATCTTCTTCTCTCTTTGACTTTTCCAACTAAAAATCTTACATCTGCATTTTGTTGGTTGTTCATCATTGTTTAGGGTTGGTTCAATGAATGGGTACTTTGCTACCCAATCAATCTTAAAACTCCTTGTCATCTCCCACTCCCACCCCGGTTTTACTTTCCTTTTTCTTTTCTTCCTACCAATATCATCTTTAGTACTAGCATTTGCATCCGAGTGAATTATCTCATTGTGTGTATCCCTTAGAAAATCTTCTATCATGTTGGTATTGTCATCCTCATTTGATGAATTTAACTCAATGACAATCCCACCTTGTGGTGGTGGTGTGCTACTATGAATGACTTTTGCACCTATAGAAGTTGATCGATCAAAAACTTTGCCAATTCCAAAGTAAGACTTTATGGTATTATCTTTAAGTTTTGGGTGTTTTGATGGCCTCCCAATCCCTTTAGTTTCACCACCTTGAGGAGTCTTACCCTTGTCTAACATCCCAATCCCTTCACCACCCTGAGGAGTCTCAGTCTCACCCTTGTCTGACATCTCAATCCCTTCACCACCCCAAGGAGTCTCACCCATGTTTGAATGTGACATCTTGAGTCTTGACCTCTCACTATGAATTAAATGTTAAAACTAATACTATCAATTATGAATAAATGATTACTCACCTTTATGCCTTCTCAATTCTCTGAATCAGGAATCAGGAATGTCTAGGCCTATGTTGCAGGATTGTAACTCTAACCCTCCGCCCTACAATGAACTTTGACGTTCCAACTCAAATTACAGAATGTGAATCAAGAGCTCTCAAATTTACTAATCAGACACGAACAAATTGTAAGAAAGAGTGTTTTAAACTTTCAATTGTATTTATATCAATCCATGATTGCATTTTTGGTGAATTGCGCGAGCATTTCAAAATGCATCTTGATTTAAGTGGGGCAAAATGGGTCCTTGAATCCTTATAATTTTTTAATTGATATTGGCGAATTTGGTCGATGCATGCAATGAATATTTAATTTACCATTGGCAAATTAGGTCCTCGGTACATGGTCATTTTACTATTTTTGGCGAATAAGAGAGGTGATCTAATACCCACATCTGAGTGATTCCAAGCGAATATTATGAGCATGCACGTCGAATGATGTGTGGTCAATGGTGAAGCCAGAATACAGTGGACCGTTAACCCAAAAATTTCGAGTAATTTGACCACTATGTTGCCCAAGACTATTCGCCATTTCCTAAAAAAAAAGGTGGAATTCACCAATTGGTGAAGATTCACCACTTAAAAACTCTATGGCAGGGAAACCTTTAGGAACCCCCCCCCACCTCGAACAAGGTGTAAAAACTTGGTGAAAGGTGTATAATTGTCGAAGAAAATATTAAACTGGCAAAATTTTGTGGTTTACGGAGAAAAATAATAATCTCCATTGGCGAATCATTCATGATCGCTCAAAGTTTGCGAAAAATCCTAACGAATTGTAATGTTTTTAAAACCAGAAAAAATATTTGCATTGGCGATTTCAACCTATTTTCAAACCTAAAAAAAAAAAATTGGTGATTTCAACCTATTTTCAAACTATAAAAAAAAATCTTGCCGATTTCAACCTATTTTCAAACCATAAAAAAAAATATTGGCGATTTCAAGTTATTTTCAAACCATAAAAAAATATATTAGTGATTTCAACCTTTTTCTAAAACGTAAAAAAAATATATTGGCACCTCAGCACTCTCGTTCAAGTCATTAAAACACGTGGCACACAATTGTCAACCCTCTTCCTAAAAGACTTCCCATTAGAAAATCTCGTGAGCTAGCAACAAGCCCTTAAGACTCTATTTCTAGCTCGCAAGATGAAAATGCTAAGCCTTCATAAGCTCGAGATCTAGCGATTGAGGGCAACTAAACCACCACTTGCCAATTATTAACCTCAGAATGTTAAGTCCTCATCACTGCAGCGACTTGGAGATAGTGGTAACTAACTTTTGTCGTCTACTTGCCAACATAAAACTGTTTATCTCTTAACTACTAGCACTTCACTCGCAAGCTCATGCCTTGATCACGTCTTCAAACATTTAACCTCGCAAGCTGGCGATAACCATAAACTATCTAGTCACTAGCTCGTGACCTAAAAATGCTAACATTAAACAAACATGAGAGCTAGTGACAACTATATGAAATGAGTTACTCACTAACTCTCATGGCTATAAAGGATGAGATTAGACTAGTTTGAGACCTCATGACCAAAGAAATTTCATTAACAATCTCCAGATCGCTAACATAAAACGCTAACACCCAAAAAGATAGAGACCTCATAATGTAAACCCAAGCCAACTTGTCACCAGCTCGCAACTTGATCACCTCTTCAAACATTTAACCTCATAAGCTGGCGATAACCATAAAACATAACCACAAACTGTCTAGTCGCTAGCTTGTGACCTAAAAATGCTAACATTAAACAAACATGAGAGCTAGTGACAACTGTACGAAATGAGTTACTCACCAACTCTTGTGGCTATAATGCATGACATTAGGCCAACTCGAGACCTCACGACCAAAGCAATTTCATTAACAATCTCTAGCTCGCTAACATAAAATGCTAACAACCAAAAAGCTAGAGACCTCGTGATGTAAACCCAAACCAATTTGTCGCCATCTCATGGCTTGATCACATCTTCAGACATTTAACCTCGCGAGCTGGCGATAACCCTAAAACTTAACCACAAACTATCTAGTCACTAGCTCATGACCTAAAAATGTTAACACTAAACAAACATGAGAGCTAGCGACAACTGTGGTGGCAAGCTAATATGTACGAGGAATTTTTAAGGCTTGGATGCCGACTCATTCCTTAGGGACTAGTTTGAAGGTTTTTACTGAGTCGAGGTTGATTAGACAAGCAAGGATGATAGTTTCAGAAGCATAAAAGGATTGGATAGCTACTGAGTTAGAGATGGGAGATCACAGATTTCTCTAAGAAATTAGAGGTTGCTTGTTGTCAAGGATTCAGAAGCAGAATTTGTACAATCAAGGAGGAATAAAATTGTTCACATAAGATGAACCTTAGCAGGATGTAGTGGATTTGATAGGCATGACTTCTAGAGTCTAGAGTCAAGTTGAAAAGCACCGAAATGATGATTTTTCATGTGAATGAGCATCACCAAATGAAGTGTTAAAAATTTATAAATACAATGGAGTGGTGACTTAATTAGTAGAAGAGAAAATAAACCTTTTTCATTTTTTGAGAGTGGTTTTTTCCTTAGAAAGGAAGATGATGTTTGAGTAGGATCGTGCATGGAGTTGTTGTGTGCTCTGTGATACAGAATGGGTGTTTTTCTATTTTCTTCTCATCTTGCGTGAGTTTGTTTATTGTCAGAGGGGTTGTGAAAGTGAGAAGGATTGCCAGAGGGGGTGTGAAAGCCTTTTCTTATCAAGAAAGGCCATGCATGGCACATCATCTGCTTCTACTCTACCAATGGATGGCAAGGGGTTCGAAGAAGGATCCCGCAAAGGAATGAAAGAAGGATTTTTTTGGGTGGGGAGTGGCAGCTAGTCATCTTTGTGACAACATGGAAGTTGTGACCCCTCCCCAGCATATTATGTTTACCCTAAAGCTCCTCTTTCCACTTTCTCTGATCCTTGGCATGAAGGCTCGAGCTCCTCTTTCCATTTTCTCTAATCCTGGGCATGAAGGCTGAAGCTCCTCCTCTATTTGTGACTTTACTTCTTGCCAGGACCCAATATCCCTTCCAAGAAGGGAAACGATATGTTGGACATAACGTAACATCTCACACTCCATCTGAAGGCATAAGTGTGATAATGGCATGGCTCAAGCAGTTTTGCTTCTACCAATTTTCAGTTGAAAATTTTGATTCATGCCTAGCACATGGATAAAGAATATTTTTGTAACAAAAATGCATATGGCCTTTTAGGTCTAACTGATGAGAGTAAATGTTCTGTTGACATGTGTCTCTTGGCCTAAAGCTTGTTGCTCCATTTTCTTCTATAAAAAGGGAAATCAAGGCCATTAGAAGGGTTCCTTTTGGGGGGGTCTCTTGAGGGTTCCAAAATGTTGGTGCCTTTGGGGTTCCTTTTCTGGTTCCAGTAGTGAGTCTAGGTGAAGGGAGAAAGTTGTATATGTTGGTATTATGGATGTGTTGCATTGGTCTTGTCATTGATGTCAACACTTGTCAACACTTATCAAAACCTATTTTTTCAGGAGATCTTTGGCTATGTTCACCAACATGTTCAGTGACTTATGCATAGTCACCAGTATCTGGCTCACCGACAGGTTATATTGTTCATCAGCACAGGGGATGACTTGTTATCATCTGGAGATTACTTGGTTATATCGAAGACATGGTTTGGACATTTGGTTTTGGTTATTTGGTTATTGGTCTAATCGAGTTGGCATATTTGTTGTTACCGACAAATTGGTCTAGGTTATGGACTGACATACGTTATCTATTCCAGATCAGCACGACACATTATGGAGATTATTTATTGATTGGTTATTATTGTAAATGCATTGAGCCGACATGATGCATCACATATTGACTCATTTACGATTGATTTAATTGTAATATTCTTAGTGAGCTAACCTACACATTTGGTCTTAGGTTTTGGTATATATGTAAGATATCAATTGTGAGATTGATATAGGATAGGAGATAAGATAAGGTTGTGATATTCGGTATATGTGAATATAAGAAGAGCTACTCACGCAGACATCATTTGAAGATTCAAGGAAGGTATGAAGGAGATAATCTGAGCCTAACCGGTACTAAATCCAACATATGAAGATGTTATTTTGAGAAATACATTATCTAGGATTTAACCATCCTATTGTAGTCAGTGTGACTCTCATTTTATGATTTAGCAGTGAGCTCTAGGTAGTTGGCCTTTCTGCATGTGCAAACCCCATTTGTACACATATATTATCTGTAGTAGTATCATCTGATTGTGGGTAAGGTTTCCCACCATGGTTTTTCCCCTTACAGGGTTTCCACGTACAAATATATGTGTTATGTGTTGTGGATGTTATTTATCTTTCTATTTCATGCATTAAGCTTCACCGATATTGTTATTAACTGTTAAACTGTCAACCAGTATTAAGTTTGGTTTATCGGTATTATACATCAAGTTTGATTAAGTTATATTTGGGTTGAAATTAATAGGCAATTGATTCATCCCCCCCCCTCTCATTTGCCTCTGAGTCCTAACAATTGGTATCAGAGCTAAGTCCTCCTTTTGCAGAAGTTTAATAGCTTGAGGAGATTCTATGGCAACTAATTATTTCAGGAAGGATAGTCTAAAACTTGATGGAACTAACTATGGTATATGGAAGATCAGAATGGAGATACATCTGAATTGCATTGGAAGAAACATATGGGATGTTACAAAGAATGGCTATGTTGGTCCTACATAGAGTCAACCTAATCCACCAAACTTGGCTAAAGATCAGGAGAATGATTGCAAAGCAAGAGAAGCACTTTTGAGCGCATTGTCAGATCAACAAATCATGGGATTATCAGACCGATCTACTGCTAAATCTATTTGTGATAAATTGGAGACATTGAATGAAGGTGATACCACTGTCAAAATTGCAAAACTGGAATGCTTCCGAGTCGGGCATGAAAATCTAAAAATGGAAGAAGATGAAAGAATCTCTACTATTATGGAAAGAGTTAATGAAATTGTTTTGGGTATACAATGCTGTGGAGGATCCTTAAGTGAAGATGAGATTGTTTCTAAATTTTTAAGAGCATTTCCATCGGCATAAAAAATGAAAGTAACTACTATTAATGAATTAAGAACAATGCCTAATACATCAGTATCTAGGGATACCTTGGTTGGAAAACTTTCAGCTTTTGAGCTTGATGAATTTGGTCCTGTTGCTACAATTAAGATAGTTTTATCTTTCAAAGCATCATCATCATCATTTGAGAAATCTGATTGGAAAATACTTTACGCAAGAGAACTTGAAGACATCAAAAGAGAAAATGAAGAACTTGAAGAGCTTGAAGCACTATTTGCAAGGGAAATGCCTAAAGGTCTAGTTGGAAGTAAGTATGAAGGTAAAGCACCATTTAAATGTTTTAACTACAATAAAATTGGTCATATGGCATCTAGATGTCCTGATAGACATGCAAGATTAAAAGAAGAAGCTAAAAGAACATATAAGCCTAACCCTTAATATCAGATATACGGATTTAAGAAGAATAGAGACAAATCATGTTACTATGCTGATGAAGGAGTTACTGATGATTCTGATGAGGAACCAGAAGACAATGGATGGGCTTTTGTTGCAATAACAAAAGATCAACCGACACCTACTATACAACCAGTAGAGCAGGCCCTGGTAGCTAAAATTGAAGAAAAGGATGAATGGGTCATTGATTTCGGATGTTCACATCATATGACTGGTGATAAAAGTAAATTCTTAACTTTTCAGGAATACAATGGAGGTCTAGTAAGATTTGGGGATGATAAAGCTTGTTTGA
This sequence comes from Cryptomeria japonica, assembly GCF_030272615.1. Classification (NCBI taxonomy): domain Eukaryota; kingdom Viridiplantae; phylum Streptophyta; class Pinopsida; order Cupressales; family Cupressaceae; genus Cryptomeria; species Cryptomeria japonica. Next base: position 496,348,213 of record NC_081408.1, read on the forward strand.
TCATAAGAAAAGGCACTATATCTTTTGATGGTAATCACAATACTGACAACATTTATTATGTTGAAGGTTTGAAGCATAATCTTTTGAGTGTTGGTCAATTAGTTGAAAAAGGATTTCAGTTACAGTTCAAGAATGGTAAATGCAAAATCATGAATAGAACTGGTTTGGAAATTGCAACCGGTAATCAAACTAGAGGTAATATCTTTCACTTGAATAACAATGAGAAAACATGCTTGATTGCACATATTGATGAAAGTTGGTTATGGCATAAGAGACTTTGTCATATAATTTTGATTGCATTGTAAAGATCAGTACAACTAATGCAATAAGGGATTTACCTAAGATTATAAAACCTCACAATCTGGTATGTAAGGAATGTCAACTTGGAAAGCAAGTTAGAACAACTTTTAAGAGTATTCCAAAGAAATCTAATAATGTTCTTGATTTAATTCATACTAACTTATGTGGTCCGACAAGAACTAGAAGTCTACAAGGAGATAGATATTTTATGCTAATCATTGATGATTATTCTAGAATGTGTTGGGTTACTTTTCTCAGGGAGAAATCAGAAGCTTTTGGGAAATTCAAACTATTCAAGGCAATTGTAGAGAATGAACCGGTAAGAAAATCAAATGTTTAAGATCAGATCAAGGAGGTGAATTCACATCTAAGGAATTTAATACATTTTGTGAAGTAAATGGAATCAAAAGACAGCTATCAGCACCTCGGACACCCCAGCAGAATGTAGTTGTGGAAAGGAAGAATAGAACTATTCTGGATGTAGCTAGAAGCATGATATCAGAAGAAAACCTACCTCATGTGTATTGGAGAGAAGCAGTCAATATAGGAGTTTACACATTCAACAGAGTTCACATCAAAGGTGAAACTGGTAAGACCCCTCATGAACTATGGTTTGGTAATACTCCTACTCTTAAATATTCCAGAATATTTGGAAGCAAATGTATATTGGTATATTAGGAGGGATGAGTATATTGGTAAATTTGATCCTAGAAGTGATGAACGAATATTTCTTGGTCATTCATCTAAGAGCAAGGCATATAGATGTTTTAATAAAAGATTGCAGAAAATCATTGAGAGTGCAAATGTGAAGATTGATGAACAATTTAGAAGAGATTCAAGGTCTATGGACTCTGAACCGACAGTTAAGATAATCACAAATGAACCTATACAGAATGCACCAGTACACAATGTTGATCTAGTCACATCGGCATCATTAGAGAATTCCATAGTGACTGAAAAACAGTAGCAACTGAATACACCCAGGTATGTAAGATTGAATTACTCTGAAAGTCAGATAATTGGGAATAAGTATCAAGGAGTAATTACAAGAGGGAGACTTACAAATGAGGAGGTATGTTTAATCTCTCAAATTGAACCAACATCAGTTAATGAGGCATGTGAAGATAAACATTGGATTAAGGCTATGGAAGATGAATTGGAACAAATTGAAAAGAATAACACATGGACATTGGTTCCCCGGCCTAAAAACAAAAATGTAATTGGAACTAAATGGGTATTCAGAAATAAACTCAATGAAGATGATAAGGTAATCAGAAACAAAGCAAGATTAGTGTGTAAAGGATATTTATAGAAAGAAGGAATTGATTACAATGAAACCTTTGCACCGGTAGCTAGAATTGAGGCAATTAGACTATTCCTAGCATTTGCAACACACAAGAACTATAAAGTATATCAAATAGATGTTAAATGTGCATTTCTGAATGGTGATCTCAAAGAGGAAGTTTACATTGAACAACCTAATAGAGTTTCTTTGACAAATGACAAAGATATGGTTTTCAGGTTAAGGAAAGCTTTATATGGATTGAAGCAAGCTCCTAGTGCTTGGTATGCTAGATTGGACAAATATCTTTTGAAGCTTGGCTAGACTAAAGGTAATGCTGACAACAACTTATATTTTAAAGTGACTAATGATGACATCTTGGTTATTGAAGTTTTTGTTGATGATATAATTTTTGGAGGAGAAGATGGATTGTGTAAAGACTTTTCTAATAAGATGCGGGAAGAATTTGAAATGTCTATGATTGGGGAGATAAAATTCTTTTTAGGATTGCAGATTTCATAGACTGATAAAGGTATATTTATATGTCAATCAAAGTACTTGAAGGAACTACTAAAGAAATTTGGTAAGTGAAACTCTAAACCGGTAAGTACTCCTATGACTACATCGAACAAACTATCATTGAAGGATGATTCAACACTCGTTAATCCGACAAGATATAAATCTATGATTGGAGGTTTACTATATTTGACACAAACAAGACCTGATATTATGAATGCAATATGTATTAATTCAATATTTTAGAGTAATCCTAAGGAAAATCATGAATTAGCAATGAAAAGGATTTTTTGATATCTGCAAGGCACAATAAATCTTGGTTTATGGTATCCTAATGATGAAAAATTTGATTTATGTGCATACACCGATGCTAATTGGGCGGGAGATGTAGATGACAGAAAGAGCACCACTGGCAGAGCATTCTTTCTTGGCAGCAAATTGATTTCATGTTTGAGCAAGAAACAGAGTTGTACATCATTATCTACAATAGAATCAGAATATGTTACAACAGCAACTAATTGTACTCAGGCATTATGGATTAAACAAATGTTGAAGGACATAAAAGTAAAATGCAAAGAACCTATAATTATTTACTGTGATAATATGGCAACAATTGATATATCTAAGAATCTGGTATTTCACTCCAAAACTAAACATGTTTCTATCAAATTCACTTTTCTGAAAGAGAATGTTGAAGCAAAAGAAGTGAAAGTGGTTTATGTGAATACTAAAGAGTAGATTGCAGATATCTTTACTAAGCCTTTGCCTAAGGAAACTTTTGAATATCTCAGAGAGAAGCTTGGAGTTATACCCTCACTGGTAGAAACTTAGACAGTTGAAAAATGGCATTAGACTGACATAATTTACAGAGAAACCTTTTTCTGGCTTTGATGGAGGAGAGCTACTTCTCAGGGGGAATAGTTGGTATTTGTAATTAGTTCTATGAACTGGTTGTATCTGGTTTTTGTATTGCTTTGGCATTTGATGTCAAAGGGGGAGAGATGACTATGGAAAAACACATTATCTTTTGAGGAGAGATTACTCATTGGGGGAGAGATATTCTGTATTTTGATTTCTGGTAATTAATCTCTTTGGGAGATTGTTGGTTTTTGGTTTTTGGCATTTCTGCTTTGGCACTTAGATGGTTTTTCCATCTTGTGTTGCCATCAATGCCAAAGGGGGAGATTGTTGGTATTATGGATGTGTTGCATTGTTTTTGTCATTGATGTCAACACTTGTCAACACTTATCAACACCTAACTTTCTAGAGATCTTTGCCTATGTTCACCGGCATGTTCAGTGACTTATGCACAGTCACCGATATCTAGTTCACCAGCAGGTTATATTGTTCACCGGCATAGAGGATGACTTGTTATCATCTGGAGATTACTTGGTTATGTCGAAGACATGGTTTGGACACTTGGTTTTGGTGATTTGGTTATTGGTCTAATTGAGTTGGCATATTTGTTGTTACCGGAAAATTGGTCTAGGTTATGGACCGACATACGTTATCTATTCCAGATCAGCACGACGCGTTATGGAGATGATTTATTGATTGGTTATTATTGTAAATGCATTGAGACGACATGATGCATCACATATTGACTCATTTATAATTTATTTAATTGTAATATTCTTAGTGAGCCGACCTACACATTTGGTCTTAGGTTTTGGTATATATGTAAGATCTCAATTGTGAGATTGATATAGGATAGGAGATAAGATAAGGTTGTGATATTCGGTATATGCGAATATAAGTAAAGCTACTCACGCAGACATCATTTGAAGATTCAAGGAAGGTATGAAGGAGATAATCTGAGCCTAACCGGTACTGAATCCAGCATATGAAGATGTTATTTTGAGTAGTGCATTTACTAGGATTTAACCATCCTATTGTAGTCAGTGTGACTCTCATTTTGTGATTGAGCAATGAGCTCTAGGCAGTTGGCCTTTCTGCATGTGCAGACCCCATTTGTACACACATACTATCTGCAGTAGTATCATTTGATTGTGGGTAAGGTTTCCCATCGTGGATTTTCCCCTTATAGGGTTTCAACATAAACATATCTCTATTATGTGTTGTGGATGTTATTTATCTTTCTGTTTCATGCATTAAGTTTCACCAATATAGTTATTAATTGTTAAACTGTCAACCGACATTAAGTTTGGTTTACTGGTATTATGCATCAAGTTTAATTAAGTTATATTTGGGTTGAAATTAATAGACAACTGATTCACACCCCCCCGGCCTCTCAGTTGGCTCTGGGTCCTAACAGTATAGTCATTTACAAAGAAAATGAAAAGCATTTAGTGTCAAGCTTTGTGCAGGTTCTTGAAGGAGTTATATGTAAATTTATTTTGTGATAGAAGTAGTAATTTTATTCAATAGAAATTAAATTCTGATCTATTTTTCTCCGATGTATAATTCTATCATCTTTCAAATAAACAGAATCAAGAGTTTCTTCATTTGTTGCATTGTTATGGTGTATGTAATTCTTCATTTAGTGCTTCCTATTATGCCTAGGAATACAGAATTTTTGTTAGTCTGGAATCATATTAAGCATGCACCTCATTGTAATTGGTGGGCGAATTACTTAAGGGAAGAGGGTTTTGAGGTCCCAGAAAACTTGTTGAACATACCGATGGATAAGATATAGAAAATCTTGAATGTTCACAGATATATATATATATATATATATATATATATATATATATATAATTTATATTCATATATACACTTATAATGGCAAGGATACAAAGGTTGAGATACATGTTGATTATAGGTATGAGGAAATGCCAACTTTATGGAGGAGGGAAAACATGTACATGATAGAACACCTCCATATATATTACATAAAGATCCATATCATATATAATCATAAGAGTATTAAGAATGAAAGATCAAACACCACAATAGATAGGAATACAACATAATTAGTAAAACATGCATGCAACTCAATTAAAGGGAATATCTTTTGAGGATCCAATTCCATGATAGATGTTATAGACAAATAAGTAAGAACATAGTCTAAGGTTGGGTAGGTGAGATCAAATATATGCAACACAATGAAAACCTAAACCCTAAACAAGATGTAATAATGAAACACAAATGAGGGCAAATCCAAAATCTAATCAAATATAATATAAAAAGAATGCAATCATTAAATCAGGTCTCAAAAAAATCACACTTTCATAATCAAAGGCAAACAAGAAAATATATTCACCCATAATAAATCAACTATTATAATTGGAAGGTTACTTCATCAAGACAAAAAACTAGTGCCTTATCCTAGGGCATAAAGTCACTTACAATTCAAAGACAACCTCATAATAAACTTCAATAAGATTCATTTCCAGATAAACAGGAATGAATATGCCATTACATACACAACCCAGATCCATACAAATGATATAATCATCAGATTTGTATTAAAAAAATGATTTCATTGAAACTGCCTCAAGAACTTTAATTCTTTCCTTGAAAGAAATCCTAGAACAATTCCATAATCTACCTTGCAGACACGTAAATTGAAAAAACCTTGACCACTCAATTCATAGTGAAAACATAAATTCAACACAAAGACAATTATGTGAAGATCTAAAACTGCAAATGATATTGATATTTTATTCATATTGATATCGGAAAGTAAATTCAAAATGTGATTCAACTATGCACTTATCAAATTCTTGAACAATTGAACTATTATAATTGTATCAAATTTTTCAACATCAATAAAAGTGGCCATCCCTCTCAAATTAATCTTGGAATCCTTTTATAAGATGAGGATGCAACAAGCTTAGGATTACTTTGAGGAATCTTGGGTGGCAACTTGACATGTCTTCTTTTTCTTTAGCATGGCTTGCCACCTGTCCACCTCTTTGTCTGTTGGCCAACTGAATGCCTTTACCTCTTCCAACTTTGTAACTGACTCTATCCATCTGGCATCTATAACTACCCTAGCCTCAACAATAAAATTTGTATGGTCAACCTCAACCTTGAACAACGAATCAAGCATACCGTTAAGGAAATCAACATCAACCTGATCATCTATATGCTTGATTATTTCTTCTCCCTCTAGAATCAAATCAAATTTGTTTGTCCAATCAGAAATTGATTTCAATTCTCCATTACTACCACAAATTGAAGGCACCAATGTACTATAACCTTCCCAAATGTTTGCAGTTTTTCATTTATAAGCACACCCTTCCCTGTGAAAAATGCATAAGTTGCATTGATTACCTCCACCATGTCTTTAGTGTCACTGATCTTGGGAGGGAACTCGTCACTATACAACATTGCAGTATCCAACTTATCCATTGATCTTCTTCTTCCTGACCAAACATTGAACAAAGGTCCAAGAAAAGCGACAGCCTCAGAGGATTTTTTACTTGCCTCTTTCAAAGAAATGTGTAAATCATGCACTACTATCAATTTTTCTTTCAATACATTAATCATGTGTTTCATATTTTCTAACACAACAAAGATAGCCTTGACATTTTGTTCCTTTTCAAGCTTTTCAATTTTCTCTATGTATTCCTCCATTTTTGATGTCACAATAGCTGTTATTTTTTGTACTTGTTATGTAATCTGTATTGGAGGGGGCTCATTTGCAATTTTTTCTTTCAACTCCACTAACTCTTCCTCCATAGAGACCTTCTTCATTAGTGTCTCTTCATATTTTTTAGCTAATGCAACCAATTGGTTATATGTTTATGTGTATCTTCTTGATAAATCCTTTGTTTTTGATAAATTCAGAAAATAAACTTGAGTAAAAAATGAGGCAATCTTCATGTTACTTGTGTTCTACAAATTCTAGATCATTCTGTCAGGTTTCTTTTCTACTTGGATATTTAGAAGGTGGGGCTTTTGAGTGGAAGGGGCCAAAGACCAAGTAACAAGTGTCTTTGACTTAGGATTAAATCTTGATCCTCTTATTACATCTCCAATTTCAAATTTAGTTTTAAACAATGGGTCCTCTTGCTTCCTAATATGATCAATAATAAAAATAGTCTGGATATCCCAGTCAAGCATCACAATCATACCAGTACTCTTAATCAATTGTCTTTCCTAATCCATAGTTATTTGCTCCCTGTTAGGATCATATTCCTGCAGTGCCTTGACAATCTCCTCATTCTTTTCTACATTTTCTTCCTCTATGATCAAATTTTGTCTTAATTGATTTTGTTTCAACCTTCTGAGAAAACTTTTTAATTCATCTAACTTAATAAAGTCATCATCTTTCATGAACTCATTTGACAACATCACATGCTCATCAAAGCCTTAAGCAAGGGCTTCGTTTGTTTCTCCCTGTTCTTCATTTTGCCCCGCTTCTCTGAGATGTGTCCTTATTTGATGAAAGTAGTGTCCTTGTTCTGTAACAATTTCTCTAGCAGGGTCTCTCCTCACAATTGCACCCATCTCTTTGGTTTTTTGTTTCTTTGTAGGTGGCACTCTAGCAGATTGAACTTCATCCCCACTCTCTACATCATTAGCAGACACAATAAGTGGCCTCTTGCCATGTTAAGATTGTCCATCTTGGGGGTCTTCTAAGATTTGAGGCATTTTTTCCATCAAGGTTTCATGTAAACTCAATTCTATTAATCCTCTCCAGGTACGGGTTATCAGGGCAAAAACCTGAGAAACTAGGGTCAACATCCTTCAATTTTGCTTCAAATCTCATCAAATTTTTCCATTTTCTTCTCGTTTCTTGTACTTCCTATTTTCTCAGCAAATTTCTAACCACATGTTCATCATCCAATGGTTCATGGTCCTTTATTGTGGCCCAAGGTGTCATTTTTGGCAATGCACGTTTAATAAATTATTCAGGATCACAAAATCTAGACACAACATTAACGAACCTATATTGTTTAAGGAAATTATTTACTTCATCAAAGGAATTCCTACCAATGGTAAAATCAAACACAACCCAAAGCCTAGGAAGTAAACAACCCTTCCTGTGTTTCTCAAGGTATTCTTTTTCAACTAGGGTCAATTGCCAAACAAACTCCATAAAAGCAATCCTAATTGGAACACATTTTGGTAAAATATGGGGAGGTCGAGGACACCCATAGACTCTAATCACCATAAAGTTATCAAAAAAGAAAAAGTCTCCCCAGTTATGTGAAATAGACCAATTTGGAACATACTGGTAAGGTCTCAAAACTCTCCTAACATTAATTGACAATCTTTCCCTATTTATTCCTAGCATTTCCATAATTGGCAAAACAATCGAATTTTCAAAGTAAAGGAAAGAAGAATGGGGAGAACTATTGTCCCAAACCTGGGTCCATCTTTGTATTGGCATTAAGACACCAAATTCTTCTTTGAACAACTCCAATTCTTTATCCATGAACTCAACATTATAGAACAAGATTAAATACATCAACAATGAATAATGCTTAAATGTAGGGTTGGGTGCACCACTCTGAATTTCAACTAGAGCATTATGAATGTGTTCAACCACATAGCCCACATAATCATAATCTTTTTTAACATCTGGGTGTTGAATATCCATAGCCATCATCAGTAATTCAGCTGACACTATCGAATATCCATCAAAATCCAACACTCTGCATAATCCATAAATTGTACTGTTATCACTATTTTGAAAATTGGGTATTCTTGTCCCATAGTTGGTTAAAATCTGCAAAGTTGTGTTAAACATGGCCTTGTCGCCTCTGTGTTTTTTGGGTCAAAGAGGGTTTAAGGTTTTTGAAAGATTTAACCCTTCCTATGTTTTGAAAAACCCTTGTGTTCTATTTTTGCATTACTTTTTTCCACTTAAGTGGAAGGGTCGCTTTGTCATGAAAGTGTCCCCCCCTATAGGTTTTCCCTAGGCGGTCTTTTAAATTTTTTCAATTTTTACACCTTTGCCTATGTTTTGTTTTAGTCTTTGTTGGGCTTCTTAACTATCGTGCAAGTCAAGGTTGATCCTGTAGTGTGTGTTGTTTCACTAGGCGAAGATGCCTGCAGTTTAGCATTCACGAAGTGGCGAAAGGGGTAAGCGGGCTCGACCAAAGGATTGTTTGTCAGATTAAATGGAATGCATCTTGTATTTGATCCAATGGCTCACGTTGCTTCGCTAGCCCAAGATACATGCAACTTACTCTCTGCAAAATAGTGAAAGAAATGGCGAGTCGCAAAGATAAGCGGTTCCTTTAGTTAAAGGATGATCAGTTCAGAGAAGATCAACGACTCGCATAGATTCATAGCCGAAAGATGTCCGTGTTTTACCTTTCGCAAAGTAGCGAAAGGGTGGAGGGCTTGGGCAAGGTGGTCATGAAGAGGCTAACAGGTGAGCAGTTTCCAAAGATATAACAATTGTCATTTCTTCGCGAAGAAGAGTTTCCTGAGGTTTAAAGCCTACGAAGTAGCGAACAGGTTGGTGGGCCCAAAGGATAAGCGAGTTGTGGTTTTAAAGACCAATCAACTTGTGGTTGATCGGACGGCTCATGTGGATTCGTAACCCCAAATAAAATGAATATTATCATTCGTGAAGTAAGGAAGTGACATGGCAGTCACACGGTGGATGACATGGCAAGACAGGTGGGTCACTTGGTTGAGGGAAATGGTGACTTGTCAGATGCACATGGCTCCAAAGGATTGCTTGGGGCCCACTTTAATTTAACCGACGATGGTGTTGAAACCCATGTGAAATAGAACATGTGGCGATCTTAGAATGGAGCCTGCTAGAGTTATTGAGTGAATAGGAGACCAACACATAAGATTCATTCACCGGTGATGAAAAGGCAAGTGGTTTCCAAGCCAGGGGCCCACTTTAAAGGTTTGAGTCCGTTAAATGGTGTACATCTCGAGGTGGATCCAATGGCCAATATTGTTTTGCAGCCCAAAGATGCAGGGTGGTTATTTTTTGCGAAGCGATGAAGACCACTAGCAGTGATGGTGGTGCGCGGTCAGCAAAAAAGACTGGCAGTCATCGTAAGTGGTAAAGATCAAGCAAGTGGAAAAAGATCAGATGGCCAACGTTGTTTCGCGTGATCGAAGTGCACAAGGTTTAGTATTCGTGAAGTAGTGAAAAGAAGGTGGGGCTCATTACTAATATAGAAGGACTAGAAGAGTAAAGCAGTGCAAGTTTCTAAGGATCCAACAAATGTCGTTGCTTCGTGAAGGAAAGGTGCAGGGGTTTTAAACTCTGCAAAATGGTGAAACAATGAAACAGGGAAATACTCATAAAACCGGTGATTCGTTGGAGCCCATTTTTGAATTCAATTTGTGAATTCAATTCTGAGTTGATGGCCAAAGCATGCGGGATTAATTTCTCAATTCAATGCCAAGTTGTCGTATTAAGGTCCGCATCAATTGAATATTGGCACCATTTCAACAAGTTTGTTGCAGAGGAGCTGGTGCAAAGCGAATTTCTTCAGGAGAATAATAGGTTTTTGTGTCTTGCTTTCTAATTACAATTTGAAAATCGGTACTTTATTGTGTGCTTGCCTTATCAGGGTTGTATTTGAATCTAAATTGATATAATTGCATTAATGGGATGGCACCAAGAAGGGAGTTGATAGGAAAGGTAAATTACCAAGATATGAATATATGTGATGACTTCCTAGAACAATTGACCATGTCCTCAAATGTTGCGGCCCAAATCAAAGAATTAGTTCCTAAATCCCCCCGTCTAAGGATTGGAGACGGTTTATATGACAAGGGTAAATGGTTGAGGGATTCACAAATAGGGATTTCAAGGCTGGGTCTTTTTAAAGTGGGATTCAATCAGAGACATGCAAGTGCCCCAATGAATAGCATATGGGAACTAGACGTAGGGAAGCTCATAGTCCCTAGGGTTTTTATGGATGTGGACTTGCTAACCCAGATCGCACACAATTATGATCCTGTTGCTAGATGTGTGAGGAATGTCAATGGAGGAGCCCTGATAGAAATCAATGATGATCAATTCAAGAATGTTTTTAAGCTCAGTGAGGCATCAAATTTATTAGAGCCTATTGATTTTGAAACATTGGCCCAGGTTTATGATGTGCAGAAAGATCACCTTAGGAGTGGCCCTTTGAAGGAGTTTTTTGTTAAAATAGGAGGGTTAACTATAGTGGGCCCTAGCACCATGGAACCCTTCTTCCTGAATTTGTTCACTTTAAGGGCCAAAGGCATGTATTGGGCACTATGTCAGATCCTTGGGGAAGATGCTAAAACAACCATGCTAACCCATTATATGTTAATGATGGCACAGATTCTGATCCCCTCTCTAGCAGTGACATTTGATTATGCACCTTACCTCACTGATGCAATTCATGCAGGGCTTGTAGGGATAAAAAATGGTAAGGTGGATAGACCTTTTGGATGGTATTCTCTTCTAATGCACATATTTTTGTTTAAAGGATTTGATTATTTTGCTAAGGAAATGGATTTGATCAAAGAAAAGGAAGGTGAGGAGATGCTTGTGCAACTGTGGAGCACAATTTTGTCTTGGGATAGAGAGGATGCCAGTTATTTGAAGTTTGATAGATGCTTTGCATCTAGGCTTGGGATTCTTCTATGCCCACAGAACCCTAAGATCCCAAAGGCTCTTTTGGAGTTCCTTAGGCCTAAGGAGTTTGGTGAAGGTATTAAGATTGTTCATAATTGGGGTGATATGTATTTGTACCCTGTTTCTATAGTTTTCAGAGTTTATGGTTTCAGAGGCACTCCATATTTATTGCCTTATCAAGTCCCATTGAAAGTAGGGATTGCAGAGGTCTTAAGGTAGATTGGAGGTGTGCAAGAGGCAGAGCTAGCAAATAGGGGTAAGGGGACCATTTTCCCAACTGTTACCATGGCCCATCAATTCATGATCACCAAAGGTGGTTGGAAATTCTTTGATGACTTTTTTCAACCGTATAGGTTGTCTACTGCAGTAACCAGGTTTGTTGACCCTGAGGATTTTTTCAACGGTATGTTCAGGAGAAGAGTAGTATGCAAAGGTAGGCCACACCAATTTCATTTCCCTGAGGACCTAATTAGAAATGAATTCAATTTGGATGAGCAAGAATTGAGGAAAGAAAAGTGGGTGGCATACAAAAAGGGTCTGGATTTCATTCATCAATTTGATAGCAGTTATGACCCTCTGTCTAGCTTCAACCCCTTTGAGGAAAAGATCAATTTTTTAATTCTTTACTTTGAAGATTTAATGCAAACTCTGAAAGAAAAGAGGGAGGCTATAATAAGAGATAACCCTGACAAGGCTAAGTTAGTTCTAACTAAGCCTACCTTTGCTAAAGCCATCCCTCCCGGTGATTATGTGATGCACAAAAGGTCAAAGTATAGTGTATTAATGCCAGTAACAGGTGAGCCTTCCACTTCAAGAGGGAAGAGAACAATTGAAGATGTCATTGACATCCAAGAATCCGCTAAAAGGCAAAGGGTGGGGAAAGAAGTGCAAGAAGATGAACCTCTATACTCTCCCTCTCAATCCCCTATCCATATAGTAGATGAACAGGCAGTAGCAGAACAATAGTTGCAGTTAGGAAGCCTCGAAGAGATTGCTTACACCAATGAAGAGACACAAGAGAGAATACTAGAAGAGCCACCTAGTGTCGAGATGAACTTAACTGAAGATGAGTTCAAAGGTAAGGAGTTAGACCTAGCTGTCAAGCAAGGTAGTGAAGAGTTCCTAGCTGACAACAATTTTGTCACAACAAAGGCATTCATGCAATTTGTATGGAAACAAAATATTGAACAATTCAAGGCAAGATGTGAAAAGAGAATGAGTCAGCAGCCTCACAAAGATACAACCTTAGTAGAGGAAGAAGTTAAACAAGAAATGATGGCTGAATTCAAAGCTATCACTCCTAAAGCGGGAAGGGAAATGGTGTCAAAGGTTGGTGTTCTACTCCTCCTTGAATGGGATATAGCAAATGCCTTGGTACTTGAAGCAGTCAGGAAAGAGACCAAGCCTATGGAGGGAGTGACATTTAGCAAAGATAATGTTGCTCTAGTCATGTGGTCCCTAAAGAGGGATGAAAATAGAAAAAGGAAGGATACCTCAGGATCTAGTTTTCTAGGAGGCATGATAGTAAGAAGAGTTCAAGATACAAGGGTGGTAGAGGCTGCTAGCACAGTTTTAGAAACTGCAAAATTCAATGTAGAAGTGGTAGAAAATGAGGCAAAGGAAAAAGCTAATCTCCAGTTGAAATTAGAAACAATCTTGAAGGCTTATACTGAGGCCAAAGAAGGAATAGCTAACCGAAATAACATCATTGTTGAATTGAAGCATCAATTGGTTGGACAGTACCATCAAGGCGAGTCCTCTACTCTAATGATAGCTTCTCCTCCTGCATAATATCCACCTACCAATCCTATTATATAATTTCCCCCTTCTCCTATGCCTTCTGGTTTTCAGACAGCTGAGACCATTCAGCATGAATTGGAGAAGTTAAAACAGGCTCAGGTCCTGTTTGCAAGCAAATATGAGGAAAAGGTAAAGGCCACAATTTTGAGCTTTGCTGACACAATAGGGTCTTCCATGGTGCACAATAGCATGAAGAATATTTTTGATATTTGGAATGAGTTAAATGAAGACAAGGCTATTCTGGAGCCAATTTTGGATAAGTGGATGCCAAGAGAAGTGGATTTAGAACTTATGTGTACATCCTATGATGAAGCGAGATTGGATGCTATTATTAAATCCACATGTGAGTTAGCAAAAGGTCTGACCAAGTTAGCAGAAGGAAGAACCAATGTGGAGAGGAAAGCCAACTTGTATAGGAAAGAATATTCTGAGTGTAAATTTGAATTGTTTCCTGGGGGTTTTGTTAACCAAAATTAGTTGAAGGATAAATAGGTATGGCTTGATGAGCTGGGAGCTAACTTGTCTCTAAGGGTGAATGGAATTATTAATATAGATGACACATCCCTATTTGTCAAGACAGTTGAAGAAATAGAAAAGATAAAGTCACATTATGGCTTTTTGAATTCAGAGGTTAATATAGTGATAAACTCATGGAAAAGGTTGGTTAAGTTGAAGGAAAAAAATGTTGGCTACTCATGGTCTGCTGATGACGTGTTCCAAGAGTGGACCAAGAAATATGCGGTGCAAGAAGAAGGAATCCCAGAGCAGTTAGAAGATGTTACAGAGGAGCAACAAACTGAAGAGGTTGTTGATACTGAAAAGGACTTGTAACTGTTTCTTGGAGGACATTGCGGTTTGTAACAAACTTTTCTTAGGAATGTCTGAAGCTTGTATGCATCCATGATGTTATAAATGGATACCAGGACTAATAGAAGAAGGATCACAAGAATTTTTGTAAAGAAACTCTGCAAAAATATATCTGGGTTTTTTCTAGCTATCATAGAGAATACTTTGAATCATGTAAGATTATTTTCAAAATGAATATAAAGGTACAGATCAATACTTTTCAGGCCTAAATTTGTGTTGTCTTCTAGTGTGCACTCATTAATTTGCTGGTTTCATTTGAATAGTCTAGGGTTATTTGATTGAACATGGATTGTAAGGCAATCATATGGATGTGTTTCTAGCTTTTCTCTTCAAGGGAGAGGAATTAAATATGCATGAAATATCTCTATCAGTAAATCAATTGTTTGCTCATTTTGAATTTGATGAATGGTTTTAGTTTTAAGAGGATAAAACTCACATATATGTTAGGCATGTATGGGGTTAATTAAGGACGAGGAGGTGAAATGTATGCGATTCTTTAGTTTTGGAATTCTAATTTGATTTGGGTGACTCTGTAGCCCGAATAAGGCACTGGTATCCAGTTGTAGTTTTCTTTCTATTTCTCTTGGAGATCAATATTGAAAATGAGTATAAGCTTTTCTATTAATGTTTCAATTCTATTAAGGTGATGAACTCCATAGGTTTCTAGCATTGGTTTACTATGGATCTCAAATTTTAAAAGTGTGAAAGTTTTCACAGAAGGTATACCCAACTGGACTTTGGATAAGTTCGAAGTGTAGAAGGTTTTGTTAAAACCTTGTTATATGTTTTCTGGAGTTTTGTTCTTCCTTAGTGTCCTCTTCATTTGCAAACAAAGATTATTGTATTCCTAATAGGGAGGAGGGAAGGGAATCAGAATTTGAGAACAACATGTACAATGCATATAATGGTGGAAAGGTGTGATGTCAAATGGTGGCTCGATACTATCTAGAATTCTAACTGGTTTCCCATCCACCCTAGGCATGTATCTAGGCATTGTATGCTTCTTGATAACACCTTTGTATTTGTCATAATCCTCTACAATCTTCTCTAAATCTATATCCGTACATGCAGCACCAGTAATCTGGAAAGCTTCAACGAAGCTAGCTTTGTTAATGGAAACTAGGGCAGACTGGTTCTTTCTTCTGATTATCCTAGATACTGGGCAATAGTATTTGGCCAACTCTTTGATCAAATCCGCATCAACATACACATCTGGCACAATTAAATTTTCCATATTTAAATCTCAAGGGTTTGACATCGGAACACCCCTAACCCTATTATTCCAAAAATAATGAAACATAGCAATAACAAACATATAAAGCATGGTCGGGTTTCTACATTAGCTCCATAAATATTTCCATGCCATTTTATTTGTATTCAAAGTAATGGAATTCCTTGGTAGAAAATCTACAAATTCGTCTTTTTATTTCTTATCCTTCTTTTCCTCAGTGGCCTTGGGCTTGGAACCTCCACTTGTCGTCACCTTGCTCATTTTAGCTGCAGGAGAAAAACTTAACCAATTTTTTGAAATTTTCCCACACCCAACACTCTGAATTCTCCAACGTTGTTGCAAAGCTCAACTCAGTAGATTACCTTCAAGAAAGAATGCAATTATACAAAATCTCAGCTCGATCATGCAATTTATGGTATTTGGGCATCGTCACTTCTCTCATTAATCGGCACACTTGCATGAACTAGCTACTATGGCTTTAATTCAAAGCTGAAGTACTGGAGTGAAATTTGAATTCATGCCCTTCTATTTGATTGTCATTCAAAACTTTTACAAAACCTGACAAACAAGTCCATGTGTCAATCCTTGATTGCTTAGCACCCCTTTTTCTCTTTTCTATCTCAGTTAATTTTCGGAGTGTCACTCAGGCACATGGTAACAACTCACAATCTCACATGATGAACTACACTTCCTTCAATCTCCTTCGCGAGCTAGTGACCAAGCCATTCCCCATCTTTAATCACACACTCACAATCGGTTCTAACAATTTGGAAAGTAACCAACAAGTTAGCAACAATGCTACCAAATCCTCTTAATCACAAGCTCGCAACCCCTTTTATGAATCCTCAAAGAATCTCACGATTGAGTGACAATCATTGATATTCATCAAGTTCTTAAGTCACAACCTCACAACAACATTTGGAATATTCTTTCTTTACCTACGAGCTGACGACCACTGCAAATCTAACAAAACAACTTACTTCATCGCAATCTTGCAACTCAAAACTTAACTTGACTTAAACCCTAGCGAGCCCACGATAACAAGACACTTAACCGCCATCACATGCTCACAATACTTTTTGACTTAAGACTTACAAACCCGCGAGCATGCGATGACCACAAAATCAAACCAAAACTTACCTATCGCCAGATCGCAACATAAAATACTAAACAACTTCAAAACCTGCGAGTAAGCGACCAAACCAACTAAGATGTGATACCAACCACATCGCATAATTGCAAATTAAATTGACTTAACTGTAAACACCTCACAACCTTGTGATAACATAAAGTCACACCCAGTCTCAATCTCGCAACATAAAATGGTCAAGTGCAAAACATCTTGCAAGGTAGCGACAACTAAAATCTCCCAGTACTCGCAAGCTCATGACTTAAACTGACTTGATGAAAAAGGACCTACGAGCTAGTGATAACCATAAAATCTTAAACTATTTATCTCTTAACTGCAGCGACCCAACGAATACCAACAAAAATTGATAGTCGCTCACTCTCCAATGTTTTATGTTACCTTCATAAACAGGTGCAAGCAGTGGCACAACATGTCCATTAATGACTTACTCGCTAACTCTCGCAACTATAATTCATGACATTAGACCAACTTGATACCTCGCGACCAAAGCAATTTCATTAACAATCTTCAGCTCGCTAACATAAAATGCTAACACCCAAAAAGCTAGAGACCTGGCTATTTAAACCCAAACCAACACTCACTAACTCACCACTTAAATTGTTAAACATGAAATTGATTTGTGAGTTAGAGAAAAAATTAAACATGTCTCATTGTCTAACCAACCGTTTGACCACACTTGACGTTGACATAGACAAATAAAGAGAGGATAACTCAGATTTTCAATGCATGACAACTTCAGTTTACTAGCCAGCTAAGGCAAAAAACAAACACAAAACCCTAATCGCCATGAACATGACCAGAAATCATGAAAAGATACTTCCATAAAACTAGAGGATAAACTCACGAGATGAATCGAAGCTTGACATGACTTAGCCAAAAAATTTGCAGTCCTAACAGGAGTTGGCATTTTGGAAAAATGGAAAAAATGTTCTTCTAACGTCATGTTAAGCATTTAATGTAGAACAATAGAAAAGTTCTAACAGTTATGTAATATAAATAATTTTATGGATCTTGTGACACAAATTGTTGCATTTCATGTTCAACATAATGTGGAACCAATTTACTAATAATTCAATTGTTTACTGATAATTCAGAAACTAAATTCTAATTGTTTACTAATAATTCAATTTCACAATTAAAAATATGAAATAAGTATCCGTTTTGATTGACAAATTCAAGGAATACAATATAAAAAATCATCAATGACAATTATACTTATTATTGCAAATTGTAATATGACTCAAGAGCTATAGTATAAATACCTATAAGCTGACTGCTAATTCACTTCAGTGATTCAGTCTAAGGCTTCTATATCCCAAATGGACTCAAGATCCTAAATCTAACTAGTACTAACAGGTTCATCTTCATCCTGAGTCGGGTATTCAAAAATTTCTTCATCTTCATACTGACTCTGAGTTTGAGATCCATCATTTGTCTCAACACTAGCAGTAGCACCACTATCTTTTAAAGTGTTGCACAACCCTCGTCTTTCATGCATGGAATTCCAAATTGCCAGTGCCCTATCATATGGAAAATCTTTAACATTATACTGAGTTACAAACAACCTCAAGCAAGTTTCCAATTTTTTGTCTAATTTGTTTCTGATCTTTGATTTCAAAAGCTCTAATGCACTGAAAACTCTCTCATCTTCCATCAACCCCAATATCATTGTTTGACATAAATCAACAAGTTTGAAATATTCTAGTATTGCATTATGCAATACTTCACTTCGATCTATCATTTTCCAAAGCCTTGTGATTGATCCAGGTTCAAATGGATTCTCCAAGTTTTCCAACTATTGTTTCATACACAATGCAAAGCATTTACATTGTTTTTAAGGTGATCAAAATTTAAAATTTCTTCTATTGCTTGTCCATTGCAATATGCATCTTTTGAAAATGTCAATATCAATTACTCTAGTTTTTTATGAAACACCTTTGTGTCATTTGGATTATCTCCAATTGAATGCCAAAATTGAGGATACACACAACCCATGGCTTTAAGTATTTCTTCTCAAGGGAATCTTTCACGAATCTCAATTGAAAGATCATATGCAATAGACTTCAAATTATCACTAACAGATTTAACAATCCTATCAAAATCTTCCTTTTTAACTGGTAGTGCTCTACCTCACTTGTCTATCTTAGATTGGTCCATTGGTATCTGAAATCCTTTTACAAAGACACATAACTCATTTTTTGCATTGAAATGTAAAAAAAAAATTAGCATGATTCAAATCTGCAATTATCTGCCACCTAAAAAATATTTGGGCTTCGCCTTGTTAGATCTGAATATAGACCATCCAAGCCCAAGCATTACATTTTACATAGAGTTCTATACTCATTGATATACATAGTTTTGTCTTGGTCTTTCTTAACAAGTTTGTTCATTGAATCCAGCATGCGGAGAAGACTAGCTAAAGTTAACAATCTCTATATCACTTAACTTATGTAAGAGATCAAGAGCTTTGTCTACTGTGAGGCGTTGCTCATATATTAGTTTGATCAAGGATTGATATTCTATTAGAACTCGTTCCATTGGTCCACACAAGGAGATCCATCTGGTCTCAACATACCTAAAAATCTTGTTTCCTGTTGTTACTCCCTCAACAAAAAATTGAAATTCTGCAAAACGTTTAGGACTTCGGCAAAAGTATGAGTGGAGCTCGTGGACCAAATCTTCAACTTTTGACACTATAGGGAAATTGCTTACAATTCTATACTCTAAATTAATTTGATGGGCCATGCAGTGAATATCAAGCATGTATGGTGCAATACTAGTTTGTAATCATGCACAAAGACCAGTCCTTTGACCTTGCATTACTGCAACTCCATGAGCTCCAACACACACCAAATTATTGGAAATTGTCAAGTCATCCATACCAACAATTTCATTCAAATCTTTCTTAACTTCCAAATATAATTTTTTTGTTGTTGAATTGCCCTTCATTTTATGAACATGGATTAGATAAGGTCAACAGACATGTTCTTTTACAGTATACACATGCATACAGACCCAAGCAGTGTTATCTACCGCAATAACTTCATCTATGGATAATGAAATTAATTTTGACTCTTTTACACTATCTTGTAAATTTTTCTTTTCCACCTTAGCGAGACAGTTTGTCATTTCCCATTGAACGTTTATTGACCAATGTGACATAGGATAGTGAGGAACATTCAAAAAAGATAATAAATTACTATATTCTAGGAAATCTTTCATAGGACGCCCTCTCGACAAAATATGAAAAATAACACTCATCTAAACAGTCTTTGTCAGGTCTACATCTTTCGATGCATGTTCAAGCCCAACCTTGATTGTATTTCCACTATTACCAACACGTGTCATTTTGTGGTTATGTTCTTCATATTTCACAACATACTTAACATAAAGACATTCTTCCTTTGATTTCCATCTTACTACTGGTGTTTCCTTTTCGTCCATGATATGTTCTTCATAAACCTTGCCAATATGCTTTTCTATGGTGTCAAGCTTTAGCTGCATCTTCTTTTCTCTTTTAGTTTTCCAGCTACAAATCTTATACCTACATTTTGTTGGTTGTTCATCATTGTTTGGGACTAGTTCAATAAATGGGTACTTTGCTACCCAATCAATCTTAAAACTCCTTGTCATTTCCCACTCCCTCCCCATTTTTACTTTCATTTTTCTTTTCTTCCTACCAACATCATCTTCAGTACTAGGATTTGCATCCGAGTGAATTATCTCATTGTGTGTATCCCTTAGAACATCTTCTTCTGTGTTGGTATTTTCATCCTCATTTGATGCATTTAACTCAATGACAATCCCACCTCATGGTGATGGTGAGCTACTATGAATGGCTTTTGCAATTACAGAAGTTGATGGACCAAAAACTTTGCCAATTCCAAAGTAAGACTTTATGGTAGTATCTTTAAGTTTTGGGCATTTTGATAGCCTCCCAATCCCTTCAGTTTCACTATCCTTGAGGAGTCTTACCCTTGTCTGACATCCCAATCCCTTCACCACCCCCAAGGAGTCTCAATCTCAACCTTGTCTGACATATCAATCCCTTCATCACCCTGAGGAGTCTCACCCATGTCTTACATCTTGAGTCTTTACCTCTCACTAGGAATTAAAACTAATACTATCAAGTATGAAGAAATTATTACTCACCTTTATGCCTTCTCAATTCTCTGAATCAAGAATCAGGAATGCCTGGGCCTGTGTTGAAAGATTGTAACTCTGGCCCTCTGCCCTGCAATCAACTTCGACGTTCCAACTCAAATTGTGGAATACGAATTGAGAGCTCCCAAATTTACTAATCAACATGAACAAATTGTAAGAAAGAGTGCTTTAAACTTTCAATCGTATTTATATCAATCCATGATTGCATTTTTGGTGAATTTTGCGGGCATTTCAAAATGCATCTTGATTTAAGCAAGGTGAAATGGGTCCTCGAATGCTTATAATGTTTTAAATGATATTGGCGAATTGGGCCTCATTATGCTTAACGTGAAATTTAACAATAGGCGAAATGGACCGATGCATGCAATGAAGATTTAATTTACCATTGGCGAAACAAGTCCTAGGTACAAGGTCATTTTATTATTTCTGGCTAATAACGAAGGCGATCTAATACCCACATCTGAGTGATTCCAGATGAATATTATGGGCATCCACATGGAATGGTATGTGGTCAATGGTGAAGCCAGAATACAGTGGACCATTAACCCCAAAATTTTGGGCGATTTGACCACTGTGTTGCCCCAGACTATTCTCCATTTCCTGAAAAATGAAATCGTGGAATTCACCAATCGACAAAGATTCATCACTAAAAACTCTTTGTATTGGTGTTATTGTGGTGTTTGTTTTGCTCATGTTCATTAGTTCTAAAGATCTAATTCAATGTTCTAAAGATTAATGAATGGTTAAGATTTAGTTTATGTTGATTCACCCTCCCTCTCGGCATCTGGATGTGTTAAAAATGCACCTCTTCATTAATCTCTTGATTATTATCTTCTTCATTTTTACAATTTTCTCTTAATCATATCACACTTGAATTAAATAAATCTTCTAAATGTCCATTAGTCCAAAATGGGATTTTTCTGATGTCTGTAAGAGAACCTTGAACATATTATCCAATTTGACTATGATATTACTAAAATCTTTTGAGGGGTGTAGCAAGGTAGGATCCATGTTGCTACTACTTGACCTTGTCAACAAGCTCCTTTTATCATACCCTTCGAATGTTGATTGAATCTCAATTACCATGCATTGTAGTTTATTAAAGTGCATGTTCACATGTTCTAGGGTATTCTCTTCAAGTCTATTTCTCTTCTCTCTCTTTGCTAAAACACCTACATCAGTCCGCTCAACAACACCCTTATTAGTGCACTCATCTCTTCTTCTTTGTCATTCCTCTCTTTCCATTATCCATCTAAGTCCCATTCCTTCTCCGTTAGGGCTAGCCATTGTGTCTACTTTTCTTGTCTTAGTTTTCTCTTTGATCTCTCTTTAATTCTTGTTATCACCTTTTTCCATGGGTGTTTATGATTTTGTCTTCCATTACTCCTATGTTGCATCCCATGGTGGTTATTCGTTTGGTTTTATCAATAGTCTCATGTCTTCATGATTTTTAAAACTCTTTCCCCCTTTCCGTTCCCCATCCACTTGGCATTTGACCCCCTCTTACAAGGTAGACATCAAGAAGACAATTTTTTTTATCAATTTTGTTTCATTTTGTATTATTTTTTCAATTTGGTATTGATTGGAATTTAATAACTTTGTTCCCACAATAACCCCAATAGAACCTAACTAGGTTCCTAGCAACAAAAACCAATGTTAGCAAGAAATATGAAGGAGATATACTGGAGTTATGTTCCCAAAGGATAGTTGTAGTTTATATCCCCAGACTCAATCATCTTGAGGTGGCAATTAGATATATTAAGGATCTAGTCTAAGAATTGAATTGGAAAAAAACATCATACACCATATTATGATAGTATAACAAATCTCTTTATATTATTATCATAGTATGTAATGCACATTCCTTATATCTCCTTTATGGTATATATCTTTTATCCGTATTCTTCTATATTCTATCATCATCGTCAGTCACTTAGTGACTAGATATCTAGTAATTCCTCATTCAAAGAACTAAGGCAACACCTAACACAATACCTTTTTTTAAAATAATAATAATAAGAAGGTTATGACAACAAGAAGTTGCACTTGCACCATAGCGTGCACACAAGTTCCATGAGGAAGATAATGATATGAGGGACAAGATAAGCAGGATGACCTCACCATTGCACATGCAAGGTGATACTAGAAGAAGACTAAACAATCACGAGACAAACCACCATGACAAACCTACAAGAGAAAAGTAACATCAACTAAAGGATGATGAGGTAGAAACTCACAATCTCATTCTCTCATGACACAACACAATGATAGGATGAGGGACTCATCAACCTCTAATCCATACCGAGTACACTTAAAAACACCAAAGATGTACTCAAATACCAACACCAATAAAGGTTTTCAAGGAGCTAACACAATAAAACTAGAATAAGACACAATCAAAATTATGAGACAAGGAGTAGGATGAGGACACTGACATCTCAAGTCCACTCAATAGGGCTAAAATAATCCTTAACAAAAAGGGCCAACCTACACAAGAGGTTTTCTAATTGGGATACCTCAATCCTTCTCCACCTTGTTGGGGTTCAAGGTCAGTGATACACCTTACCTCATTTGCCTTAAGAAACAAACTCAACCCAATAAATCTCAAAGTTCAAAGTTTGAAGAACAATGGGGGGTTTGGGAGGTCAAGTTTCGACATACCAAAGACCAAACAAGGAACTACAATGGATTGACATTTGACTTCTAATAGGTTCTCATCGAGAATCCTGGATCAAGGTTCCAACCTTCCAAGTCCAAAAATCATACAATGGAAGCGCGATGCCCAATTCCTGAAAAATCATTAGGGGTGCAAGTCCAAAAGTACTCTATCGAGGATCCACAATGTGCCTACCCCTTTCTAAAAAATAAAATGTGGACATCCAATGCTTGATTACTGACACACTTTTAATAAAATTGGCATTAGGGAAGATGGTTTTGGGGGTTAGGGTCATGGTTCCCGATACATTTTTCATACTAAAGGAACTCCAAAGTGTGAAGGCCTGATCAACAAAACTCGATATGCTTAGAAAACTTAAGGCAAAGAGGCTTTCAATAGTTAGGGGTCGGGGGTGCACTATACTTCATTCCCACATCAGTGAACTTTATGAGGATCAACCATGAACCTTGAAGCCCAAAGCACTTAGACAAATTTTTCCTTTAGATTGTGAACACGACATTTAAAAAGATTGAATGATACAACTAAGAGAATATTTTAAGCCCAAATAAAGGTTCCTATAATCATTTACCATCTTTACCATAAGCATAAAAGCAATTTGGTCAAGCATTATACAATCATTCTCATTTCCAACGCCAAGTCATATAATACAACTCACATACTCTAAAATGGTTCATTCAATTAAGTTACATCCATCTCAATGAGAGAAGTCCATGAAATAATATTACATTACAAGAGGACTCAAATCTCCTATCAATATATAATTACATAATGCCAAACAAATTGAAGAGCATAAGAAAATACATGAGAAGTGGATCCATTGAGAATCTTGTTCTACTATCTTTTGGACCCCAATGATGGTATACACACCACTCGACCATGTGGAATCAAAAGATCCACTTGCTTCATGCTAGGAGATAGTCACATTGGCCACAAGCACACTCACACCAAACACATAGGAGAGGGATTATACAAATGCCATACAGAAAGTATACATGATCATACACATCATACAAGAAAGTCATAAATAACATCAAGGGACAAGTACAGTTCCTCATTAGGCATGAACACCAATGGCACACTCAAACACTCACCAATAGAGGAACATAATACATAATCATTGAGCATAATCACCAATAGCACAATCAACTACTTACAAATGCAAGAAAACATGGAGAGACTTGACATAGGCACATCCAAGCATGAAGAATTCACAACATCCAAGAATGCAAGAATGGAATCAACACCACAATAAAATGAACAATACATCTTTCAAGTGCTACTTAAACTATACTAGGACTAGATGCTAGAGAGCTAGTTAGGGATTGTCATCACAAAGAACAATCTTAGCTGCCATGTGGAACTGAAGACCCTCTCATATGGATGAGGAAATTTGATCGCACAAGTGATACAACTCTCTTCCCAATCACATCCTTAGCCTAAATTAGCAGTCAAGTCATGTGCAGGGCAATCATTATCTTGATTAGTTAATTGCCCATGTTTTATTAGTTTTCACTTGATTAAATGACTCCCACACATGATAACTACGCATAGGCACTTTGGGCCAAGGTCACATTGGGAGCCACTCCCATAACCCTCTCTTATACAGTACACCCTAGGCTCATCACATTCACCAAAAAATGTGGCACAAAATCAAACATTGTAAGTTTCCCAAATTTTCACAAGTTTTTCACACCACATTTACAATATAAGTCAATTTTCACATAAAGCAACAATCACATGAAATGAGACCCAAATTGATCCAAATTAAAATTACATACTACAATTCCATCTTTCCATGAAATAATCCATATAAAATTTACACCAAATCCACTTTTTGAACATTTCCCCAAATTTTCTCAAAACTAGTGAATAGTGAAATCCACCATTAAAATAGATTCAAAAACCATGAAAAATTAGAAATTTTAAATTAAAAAATATAAGAATACCTTTTGGTTTTAAAAGTACCCAACACCCATATTTTAAAGTAAAATTTGCATTTCCATCATTCTACAAAAAAAATGGGTATGGTAACCCCATATTAAGCAAATCCCATCAAATTTCTTCATAACAATTCCTACAATCATTAAAATGAAATGCTTTAAGAAAAGGAAATACTTATTTTCATCATTCAATTCATTTAAAACCATTTGGAAACAAAAGAGAATAGAGGGAGAAATGAGATCCCTACCTGTCTTTTGCCTCAAATTTGATAATACAAATACTCCAAGCATACCAAACAAAAGCTTGAATCCATAGAGGAACATAAATCCTTTTGCAACAAGTCTCATCCAAATCCATGCAAAAATGGCTTCTCAATTCAAATCCAAAAATTCAAGCACAAAGAGGGTTCTCATGCTTTCAGAATCTCCAAATTTGACTAGGTGTCGAATGAGAATTTTTTCCCTTTATGAAACTCAATTTACTTTTGAAAATAAAATAAATTAAATAATTGAAAGTTTTAATTTTCACATTCATAAAATTTCCCCAACAAAACTCATATTAAAATGAGCATAAATAAGCCTCATAAAAATATTTTCAAAACATTGAATAACCATAAAACCACTAAAAATCATATCATCATTAAATAAATTGATATTTAAAACTTAGTTTCTCCAAAATCCAAATTTCACCCCAATGATCAAATGTGATCAAAACAAGTACAAATAAGTCATATTTAAGCGTTTGAAACATTAAATAACCATAAAACTCATTTTAACATTAAATTATGGAAAATTGTCATTTAAACTATAAAACTCATTTTGCAATCTAATTCACAAGCAATATAAATTAGCACCCAAGCACTTTTACTGGGCATCTACATAGGGGTTAGGGTTCTGGAATGTTACCAACCATGCTATCTAGGGTAATTATTTGACATTATAATAAGCAATTGTACTCAAACTAAGTACAATAGGTTAGGGATAAAAGTTATAGTCCAATGCGACATCTCCCATATAACCACCATTAGGGTATGCTTAGACCTATGTAGCAAGGTGAAGTTGATACCCAATACCTGCAACCACTCAACACACATTACGGTTACCTATGCATATATATAAATAGTTGAAGTGCATACAATTTCTCTTAATGGGGTCCAATAACACATATATTAATTTATTGCATTGAACTTATTTAAAACACATTATCATTTAACTTTAACACAAACATTAATATCTCAAGCTTAATAAACCAAAATGACATTATTAGCTTGTCTCAACATGCATTTAATGTCATAATCACATTTAACCCAAATTTAGCCAATATTTCAAATATCATTAAATTAAGTATGGTAAAATCAACCATAATGCCATCTTACATACATCATCTGAAATATCATCACAAAATAATATATTAGGTCCTCACAAGGGATTGGGCACAATATCATGCACACATTTGAATGTAGTAATACTAAAGGCTGACATGTTGAGGAATACAATCTTGAGCATGCGGGTGGTCAATACACATCATGAGTCATACGAGCACCACAAATAAAGAAATACACTAAAATAGAGCATAAATTAATCACTTGGAAGAAAAATATTATCATAACATGTGAATCTCTAGATACATCATCAAAACAATGTCAATATCAATACACATATGCAAGATGCAAACAAGAAGGGCACTAGATATCCTATCTATACTTATATCTAGTGTTAGGGAAGCAACCCTTAGATGGTCCCTTTATAAACTAATATATCTCCTAAGTTATCTATTCTGGAACTCTGCTACTGGATTACACCCTTATCTCTTTGTACTGCCATTTGTATCTCGTTTTCCGGTCAACAATAACTCTAACAATTCTTAGTTTGCTTGCCAACATCGAGATACTTTGTAATATCATAGAGAAGTTCTTAGATGACCAAGTAGTGGCAAATTTCCTTGCCTTTCTCTAACTATTTATCCTCCCAATTTATTGATAGTTAGTCATTGAGGAAGTGCAAACAACTAAGCATCAAGCTTGTCATCATGCCCTTATTAATAGCTAGGACCTCATTTTTAATGTTGATGATAATTTGATTTTATGGAAACTAGATGATTGTGGCATGTCTCTTTTATGGGGATATGCCTCTAACTGCTTGGCATCATTTTTCTCCCCACCTATGTTGCTTTATGTTTAAGACTCCACCTTAACTAAATTTTGGGATGTGATTTTTCCCACCCATCTTTTTTGTGATAAAATATACTTTTAAAGACAATTAATATTAATACCTATTCATGAAAAAATGTCATAGAATACAAAATAATTAACGCCATGTAATTTAAATTGCAAAAAAGAATTTAATCCATTTTTTTTTCTCATAAATACATGTTAACTACGTTCACAATTTTTATTATTAAAAAAATTGATACTTAATACTACACCATTTACTACATCAAAAGTCTTAATCCATTTTTATTGTTTAAATGATTAATACATATGTGAAAATATTTAGCTTTATTGACAATCATTATTATAAAAATATATATGTAATACCTAATACTACAAAAGTTATACATAGATGTGAACATCTTTGTCTTTATATAAGGAATTACAACAAGATGAGTAAGCATACATCTAAATCAAAAGTTATCATTAGCTAAGTAGTCATGTGCAAGGATAACCACCCACAACCTAGGTGAGCGACTTTTTAACCACGTACTATCATCCTCACTAAAAAATAAATGTTAATTTCAAATAATTTTGTGAAAACAATCAAGATATTACTAGTTTGATGATGATTTCTTCTTTTTAATAAGCTTATTTGAGGTCCATCATATAAATCACCTTGGATCAAGCAGCCATGTGCAACGAATTCAGTCTATTAAAGTCACCGATGTACTTTTTTACCACCTACCATAATTTTCACCAAAAGCTAAATATTAACTTCACATAATTTTGTGAATATGTTTAGGATTCTACTAATTTCATGTTGGCATCTTATTAACAGAGCTTATTTTTTATGGAAACGGTGGCAATACATAGATGTTGACATCTTTGTCTTTATATAATGGATTACAGCAAGACTAAGCGTACATCTAAGACAAAAGTAGTCAATGGCTAAGTAGCCATGTGAAAGGTATACCCTGACACATGCAACCTTGATGAATTGACTATTTTACCACATATAATCATGCTCACTAGAAAGTAAATATTAACTTCATATAACTTTGTAAACACGGTGAAGATTTTACTAATTTGATGATTTTTCTTCTTTCTAATAAGCTTATTTTCTATGGAAATCGTGGGAATACGTAGATGTTGACATCTCTGTCTTTATATAATAGATTACAACAAGACAAGTAAGCATATGTCTAAACCAAAAAGTTGTCATTAGCTAAGCAACCATGTGCAAGAGATAACCTGACCAACAACGTTGATGAATTGGCTATTTTATCACATATGACCATGCTCACTGAAAAGTAAATATTAACTTCATATAATTGTGAACACAGTAAAGATTTTACCAAACTGATGATTTTTCTTCATTAAAATAAGCTGTAAGCATACATCTAAACCAGAAGTCGTCATTAGCTAACCAACCATGTGCTCTAAGAGATCATCTGATAGACAACCTTGATGAATTGACTATTTTACCACATACGGTCATGCTCACCAAAAGTAAATATTAACTTCATATAACTTTGTAAACACAATGAAGATTTTACTAATTTGATGATTTTCCTTGTTTCTAATAAGCTTATTTTGTATATAAACCATGAGAATACATACATGTCTACATCTCCGTCTTTATATAATAGATTACAAAAAGACAAATAAACATAAATCTAAACTAGAAATCACTATTAGCTAAACAACCACATGCAAAAAAAAACCTTGATGAATAACTTTTAATCATGTACAATCATCCTCACCAACAACTAAATATTAACTTGACAATGATATCTTCATATAAATCTACTGTCAGTTACTAGTTTGATGATGATTTCTTCATATAAATCTGATGTCAGATGAGAATGTTATAGTGGAGTCCCACAATTGGTACAGCCTTACTGACTGAGCAATTCGCTAGCATTTATTTAGAACATGATTCACGGGCTACTATGAAGCTGACTTCCCTTGTATTTTTCTTGGGCGTGTTATTTTGAGGAGCCACATGCATTTGGAGGCTGAAGGAAAAGAATGGAGTACGTAATCAACAATCTGTGCTTTTCTTTATCACTAATTGACATTACTGACAGTTTGAGAATGACTTGGGCTGTATTTTTCTTCCTCATGAGACTGATCTGATACGATTTTGTGATAATGCATGTCTCGTGGGCAGGAAAAAAACAGGGGCTCTCTGGGTCAAGCTACAACAGCAATGTCGATCATATGCAGTACCTTTTTTTTAATCTCATTTCTCATCTATATGTATTCATGGTGAATTTGGGCGCCTAGTTTACAGGCAATTTTATAAATGGACAGTTCTTTTCGCACGTGTGGGGAAAAATTTGTAAACCCACTTCCATGAAACTGTACAAATTGTACTGCTGTCATGAGTATATATATATAGTTCTAAGGTGCATCAGAGCTACCATGCTCAACTGCCCAGAGCCCACTTCACTTTTTGCCCCAGTTCTTTGTTGGATTCCTTCCATGGCTGCCTCCATCCTGATTATACCTCTCTTCATATTTTTCATATATAAGATTTATGGGTTCTTAAGTCCTAGGCATATGAAGCAGATTATGCAAAGCCAAGGAGTACAAGGACCCAATCCAAAGTTTCTGCTTGGAAATCTTCTTGATATCAAGAAGATTGTTGAGAAGACTTTGACGCAGCACAAATCTGCTGCAATTCACCAGTTGGAACACCGTTTCTTCCCCTACTTTGTTGAATGGAAGAAAACATATGGTTTGTCTTATTATAAATATTTGTTTGAGTTGTTAAAGAGTTTGGATTGCCATGAATTGTTTCTGATTTTGATTGTGAATTTTTTTTCAATATTTTGGATCAAATTTCATAATCTTATTATTAGAGTTCTTTGGATAATATATTAAACAATTTGGATGTTTATGCTATTCTGTTTGAGTAGTGACAGAGCTTGAATTGGTATGAATTGTTTCTAAATTTGATGTTTAAATTTTTTTTTCGACATTTTGATTCAAACTCCATAATCTATCATCAGAAAGCAGAAAACAAAAAAAGAAAAATAAATTGATTAAAACTTCTATTTTTTGTTTCTTCTATTTAACTTGCTGAAATTCATCTTGCATCAGTGTGAGTTGACATTCCAACATTTTTTAATTGTTGATTGTGGATTGACCTTCCAACATGCTCCTGACTTTAATAATTATATATAGCTGTAGCTTATTTAAACTGACTTCAAAATGATAACCCAAGTGTAGAGGGCATTTCTAACACTCTTTTGGATTGGAGGGAAGTTCCAAACCTTTTTTGAAGTGCAGATTGGCCCTCAAACCTCCTCTTTCATCATCCAAAGTTAAATATAGCTTTAGCATAGTCTGGCTTGAAAACATATCATTATGTTGGCAAAATTTACTTGAGTTCACTTGGAGTAACTCTGACACCATTAAGAGCTAGGTAGTTTGAAGTTTGAACCTCCAACAAGGTTCTCCATCCAAACAGTTTGAGCTGGATAAGCTCACTAGGATAGCATATCTTGTAAAAAAATGCATTGAATTGATTGGATTCCAAGTCAAGACTTTTATTGGGTATAGCCTCTTCCAATCACTTGTTTGAGTATTTTCAGGATTTGCAATTGGTCCCTTGAAAGCTGACCAGTCAGAAACATTATATTGTGCAGGGAAGAGTTTTGTGTACTGGCTTGGAATTGAGGCAGTGTTGTATGTACAAGAGCCAG
Source organism: Cryptomeria japonica (assembly GCF_030272615.1). Classification (NCBI taxonomy): domain Eukaryota; kingdom Viridiplantae; phylum Streptophyta; class Pinopsida; order Cupressales; family Cupressaceae; genus Cryptomeria; species Cryptomeria japonica. The sequence continues at coordinate 496,379,508 of NC_081408.1, forward strand.
AGCTTATACAGGAGATAAGTTCATCTGGCTCTTTCAACTGGGGGAGACCAGGCTTCCTGAAAACTGACAGATTTCCTCTTTTTGGCAATGGGCTTATCATGGCAGAAGATCAAGATTGGTTTCACCAACGTCGGATTGTTGGTCATGCTCTTACAGCTGAAAATATGAAGGTTAGACATTATATGTTGAATATAAGTTTCAGAAGATGCAATACATTCCAAACTTTCTAAACTAAGCTTGACTGACTATATGTGAGCTTGTTTTCGCTAGAAGAATGACAACCCTTAATATTTTTCATGATCTCTGAACCATCTGTCTGTAAAAATTCTCCTTTCAGGGATTGCTTGGCTTAGTGATGGACGCCTCTCTGCCCATTTTAGATGACTGGGTATTGAGAGTAATGAAGGGTGGCCAAAGTGGTGTAGAAATTGAAGTTGATGGAGAACTGAATAGGATCACTGGCCATGTTATCTCCAAATTATTATTTGGCAGTAGCTATAGGAAAGGCTTTGAGATACTTGATCAGCTCAAAGCTCTTCAACATGCCTTATTCAAAGCAACCAGATTTGTAGGTGTCCCCGGAAGCAGGTAATAAGGGCACCTTCTAGAATTAGAGGTACACGGTAACAATTTGTGAAGTGAATAAGGGTAGAACTCTTAAACACCATGTAGCTGGCCCATTTTATTTCTTTAGTTTTGAACTACTTACTCATGCCCTGGCAATTTTTGGCAGGTTTATACCTTGGGGTGGAAACAAAGATGTTTGGAGGTTGGGTAAGAAGGCTAATTTGTTAATCTTGCAAATCATCAATGCACGCCTGGAATGTAACACCAAAGGATTGGGTGATGATTTGCTGGGGGTCATGTTGCTAGAACTCAATCAGCTCAAGGGGTTAACTCTGCAAGATATCGTGGATGAATGCAAAACTCTGTTGATAGCAGGACAGGAGACAACCAAGCTGTCCTTAACCTGGACACTAATGTTATTAGCTCTGAACCCTCATTGGCAAGACAGAGTTAGAGCTGAGGTCCTGGAGATCACCAAAGGAGTTCAACCAGACAACAACATGCTCTCCAAAATGAAAGTTGTAAGGGCCCCCTCCTCAAACATTCGAACTATTCTTTTTCAAATTTTATATGAAATATTAAACTACCATTAACTATTTGATCAGTTAACTAAAAGCTTGTGGATTTGACTGTATGAACATTCTTCTGTCAATGATTCAGTTGATATTATATGATCCATCATCAGGGTAGTGAGCTAGTGAGCTGGAGAAGAGAAAAACAAGTAAATAGCAGACCAAGACCCATTAAATAGTGGAGGGGGAGGTGACAAGGGAACCAAGACAAAAGGAGAAAAATAGTAACTCTGTTTTGGTTCTCCTGTCACCTCCCCATTTAGTGGGTTTTAGTCTGCTACTTATTTTTTCTCTTCTCCAGTTCACTATCCTAATGACAGATCATAATATGACTTGAAACATTGATAAAAAAATATTTTTTCAAATTCAATAATATGAACCATAAAAATTTAACATCTTTTAACAGTTAACTAGCTAGTGTAACTGTTACTCATTCTCTAATATGTAGAATTCTTGTTTACAGATGACAATGGTTATTAATGAATCCATGAGGCTGTATCCTCCAGTGTCTTACACTGTCAGACAAGCCAAGCAAGACATGAAGATGGGAAATCTAAAGATTCCCAAAGGGATGTCTATGTTAATAAACATATTGGGAATGCATCAAGATCCTCAGCTTTGGGGAAGACAGGATGTGTACGAGTTCGATCCAAAACGATTCTCTAATGTAGAGAATATCAAGAAAAACAACGGATATATTCCATTTGGATTTGGAGGGAGAATTTGTCCAGGGGAGAAAGTGGCCCGCTTGGAGCAGAAGGCAATACTAAGCCTGATAGTATCCAAATTCTCATTCACAGTGTCTCCAAATTATGTTCACTCTCCAAAATCTTTATTGAGCATTATGCCTTCCAATGGAATGCAGCTCATTTTTTCCTTGCTGTAGAGCACCTGCAAGACAATGTTATACCCCTTAATATAATTTGCAGTGCTATTTCTAACCAGTCATTGGATAGCCTAATTGAGGCTTATATTTAGAAAACTCTTCTTAAGGCCTTACATTTGTAGCCACTGACATAGGCTAATTTTGGACCATCAATGTCATTATAACCTTTTAAGTCACTCATTTCTTTTTAGACTATATTTTGCTGTTCCGTTTTTGACGTTCTGATTTTTCTTTATATTATGTTCTTTTTCTCATAAAATTGGGCAAGGCCTCTAGCAGCCCCCAAAACAAAAGTTGTTGGATGAATTCTAGTGGTGTGGAGTATAATAGATCCATCTCAAAAAAATATGTTTATCTTGTTCGATTGTTTAGAAAAATACATTTCATCAAGTTCAAACATTTTAGAAAATATCAAAAAACAAAGTGGAATCTCAATCAAAGTTTTGTCAGAAATGTCAACAAGATCAAATCCCTTAACAAAGTCAATTTTCAATATCAATAAGATCAAAACCTTACAACAAACAAGCTTGTCAACATCAACATCAAATCAAACTTTTGCAAAATTCTTAAATGAAGAAAACATCTACATGTTGTGATCTTAGGTTCAAACCAATCAAACAAACATCATGGATTGGCGTTATGCATTTTGTAGGGAAGGTGAAGAATTCATCTCTTCCATTCCTATTCCATCGCCATCCATAGAAACATTAGCTCAATAAATCAATACTTTGCAACAACAAATGAGAGACATGACTAGTCCTAGAAGCCATAGGGTCTGGTTAGAAAATATGATGAGAGAAGTTATAACCACGAGGGGATCATTATCAAGCCAACCTTCTTCTTCTTGTGAGACCATTCAAACATGTCAACCTTCATTCTTCAACAAAATCATTCCTACCTTAGTTCAACCAACATTAGAGTAATGTCAACCTTCTTTCAACCCAACATATCTATCATGCCAATCATATCAACCCAACATTCAAAGTACCTCTTGTGTGCGGGAAAAGCGGGTCAATGGAACTTAACATGTGAAAAATGAAGCTCAAAGGGACTTATCCACACACCCACAGGACTTCTTGGTGCAAGCTATGGAGTCATGAAGGATGACTCAACTTCCCAAGGTTGGTTCCATGGTTCTCTATCTCACAAGGTCCCTCAAACCAATGTCTTTGCTCTCAGATCATTGAGCAAAGTGGTTTAGGGATGACAAATGCAAGAATGAGGGATGCTTTGGTTGATTTTAACATAATAATGGATCCTATCTATGCATGTTTCTATAAATGCAACAAACTAGATTATAAGATGACAAGATTAGTATAAATACTATCCTAACATGCTATATTAGTTGTGTGATTTAAGCTAATGATAAAGGAATTATTCTAAGATGTTTATTAGATTAATTTCTATTGCAAAGAGAGAGTAGATGTGCTAAAATTGAGCATAAGTATGACACTAAAAGCTTGCATGGATCCTTAAAATGGAAGAGTGAGAGCTCTATTTATAGTGAAAATAGGGCAATGGATGGCCAGGATTGAAAGAGTTTATCAAAGGTCAAGATTGAAAGTTTATCAATCCATGTTTGCAATTCGCACCAATGAAATGGTGACAATTGTCAACATAAGACTAATTGAGAGGGGGGGGTGGAAATATTAATGCCTGAGAAGACCTCATGGTTACCCTAGGTGGTAAGGGTTAAGGTTAGGTTAGGATTATCCAATGGATAAAGCTTTTACCTAAAGGATAAACTCTTGTGCAAGGGTTAAAGGGATAACTATGGTCAAAGCAATGAATGCTTGATGAGACCCTTGGGTTAGATGAGGGTTAAGTTAGTCAAAAAGTTGCTAACCATGCAAGAGGGTTGAGTTAACCATTAATGGTTTGGAAGACTTTCAAAGTTAAGTTGTTGAAGCCTTTAATGGTTTTCAAAGACTTTGAGGGTTTAAGAAGTGACTTCCCCTTGCTCAGGGATGTGACAATATTTAGGAGATGGGTTAGGCTAACTTAGAAGCGATTAGAAGAATCTAGAAGGGGGTTAGGAAGAAGGTTAGGATGCAAGTGGGAGATGTAGGATTTTGCAAGTGGATGAGGAATAAAATGATTTAATTAAAATAAAATGTTTTATTTCAATTTGGTTGTAATTTGGGAAATTGAATAAATTAGATTTATTCAATTTGGGGTAAACTATTAATTAAATATAAATTTAATTAAAAGTAGAGAGAAGGGGTTTAATTGAATAAATGATTTATTCAATTTAAATGACATAAGTGAATTTAACTAAGTAAATTGAATAATTTACTTAATAAAATAGAAGAATGTAGGTAATTTAATTAAATTAAATTTAACTAAATAGAGGAATGAACATAAAATATTCATTTAGGAATATGGTCATTTTTATATGTCTACATTTTGCCCCTCTTTGAAGTGACGTGTGTGCACATGTTAATTCAAAGAAAATGATGTGTCGTCAATATTTGATTATGATCAGTGTGATGTTGTTTTAAGATTTTCATGTCATTCCCCAGATTTGATAAGTGATGCCTCAAACTTGATAAATGATGTTTGATAATGCTCCCTCAGGAGATGAATCAAAATTTTGGAAAATTTGATTTAATTTGATAATTTTGTTTCCATTTTAAAATTTTGTCAATGTGGAATGGGAAAAGTTGATTCATCTCCCGATAAATAATGTTTGTTAGGGTTAGACGGAGACTGCGAGCAAGCTACATGCCCCATCTCCAAACCCTAATTTTAATTCACCCTATAAAAGAGGAAAAGTGCATTGTTTTGTCTCATTTGTGTTTGTTGACCTTGGAGAGAGAGACTTTTGGAGAGAAAGACAAAATGCCGGTTTCCTTCTCTTCTCATCGATTCGAGCACGTTCGGAGGTATCGGAGGCCTGTCGCGTATGGACCACCGGTAAGTCAACCTTTTTGACCCCTTTTTTATTTTTTATTTTGTCATGTGGATTTTATGTTTTAGCGTGTCGGGGTAGTTGCGTACCGCATACGATAAATTTCGCAACGTGTAGGATTTGTCAAGTTAGGTAGCATCTGAAAGATATAGGGTAGTGCATATGTCAACTAGATTAGCACATAGCAGTAGTTTAGCGCATTAGGTGCACATGGTAGCGCATGGGGTAAAACGGGTAGCGCATCAGATAGACCTAGCGCATAGGGGGATGAGGAGGTCACATGGGTAGGGCCCGATAGCGCGTAGATGTACCCTAGCACATAGGGTTAGATAGGTAGCGCAAAAGCGGGATAGAGTAACGTATGGGGTTTTTTTAGCGCATAGGGTAGATTGGATGGCACATTGGAAGAAAAAGAGAGCGCGTAGGGTTTGTCTAGTGCATAGGGTAGGTTGAGTGGTGCATGAAGAATATAGGCTAGCGGATGAGTATATTTTAGCGCACGGACAAGTTTGCTTAGCGCATAAGGAAAATTTTTGTGGTAAAGTGTGATTTTTTTGGATGAAGAAAATAGGTAGGTTGAGGTTAGTTTTGCCAAGATAGGTGCAAATTGTCCGTCTGTGTGTTTACTGTCATAAGTTGTCCAATATGAGTTTCGACATAACTTGATTGGATTTGCGATGTTTCAAGTTATTTTATAGATTTGATGTGGATTTAGATATGATGCGAAACTTGAATTAGATTTGTTCAAAGTTTTCAAGTTTTTTTTGGATATGAATGTGTTGAATATGAATTGTGGAGCTTGAGTTGTGTTACAAGCTGATATGGAACTTGAGTTGTGTTACAAGTTGATATGATTTGAAAACTTGAGTTGTATTACAAGTTGATGTGATTTGAAAACTTGAGTTGTATTACAAGTTGATATGATTTGATGGATTGATATGATGTAACTTGATTTAGATTTGTTCAAAGTTTTCAAGTTTTGGATATGAATGTGATATTGATATCTATGTTTTGATGAGGAAACTGATATTGGATGTGTTTTGCTTTTTGACAGGAGCGTCTTGGAGTGGTACAATCGCGTGAGCATTTTCCTAGACCGTGGGCATTGATACCACGATTGACATAGGCTGACAGAGACATTATTGATATGTGTGGCCTGATCTCCTTATTAGATATGCCTCGGTTTATTGTGAACCGGGGGTTATTGACAGCGCTGGCTAAGAGGTGGCACAGTGACACGAACACCTTTCATTTAGCCATAGGCGAGACTAGAGTGATGCTAGAGGATTGTTACCGGATTCTTCGGATTCCAGTGGTAGGTTCATTGTTACCCTATGAGCAGTCAGAGGAGGGTGGGAAATAGGCATTGCACCGGATCTTTCAGGATGACACAGTGTGTGGATATGAGATCCCTTGGTAGGTTTTCTTGGATTTGGATTACGCTCCTCTTCCATCAGTACTGACAGGTTTCATAGGTGGGTTCTTATGTCCCGATCGGAGGTCGAAGGGACTATCCGTAGGATGGGGATTGGTTCTGGAGGAGATGGTGACACAGGGTCGCCGATTTGCATGGGGGTTGGCTATGTTGGCCCACTTATACAGGGATTTGCATGAGGTGGTATATCTGGGGTATGGTAGTTTATCAACGGGAGTGACATTGTTATAGGTATGGTGTTGGGAGCATATTCCCATAGCCAGGTCATTGGTGGACAAAGATAGGCCTGTCAGGTGCGCGTATGCGTATGGATATCGAGGGATAGTTGTCTAGCTTAAGCTGAGCAAGCTAGAGCACTGGAGGAGGGTTCTAGATGATATTGATACGGTCGTCTGGTGACCATATATAGGTTGCGAGGTATGGGAAGAGGATGGGATGGAGATGCCTTATGTCTTCATGACCTGATATCTGATAGGGCAGACGCCCTTTGTTATTGAGAGATTTCTAGTCACTCGAGTTTTGCAACAGTATGGACGACAGCAGGGGATACCACAAGGGACCTGCTTATATGCTTGACAGAGGTAGGATATACCAAATTGGGGACCCACTCTTGGTAGTGCGGCGGTGATAGAGGAGTTCGTTCAGCTAGCTGGCCAGATATGGGACTACGCCCCTGAGATATTAGATGCGGGCATGACGAAGGATTTTGCCAGATTGTTTGTAGCTCGTGCAGTGGCCAAGATATCAGATCTAGCAGAGATGCGTCCTACTTTTAATGATGATGAGGAGGAGGGAGGTGGTGACAGAGGATTTGATGATGGGGGAGATGATGGAGGAGAGGGTCGAGGTCGACAAGGGAGAGGAGATCGGGGGAGGATAGGAGACAGACGTAGAGGTGGAGGGGATAGAGGGATTCAGGTGGAGAGAGTGGCAAGGCGAGCTGTGATGGATAGAGGGAGAGGAGGCTTGGCGATTATGGAGGGGGGTGAGGAGAGAGTAGGGGAGGTGATAGCAGTGGTTGGAGGGGCTGATGAGTTCATACGGTCAGCCCAGAGGAGGAGGACTGATATGGGTAAGTTTGTCAAACACATGGGTTCCAAAGAGTATTCCCCCATGCCTTGTTCTTTGATTTTCATTTGCTGCTTGAAATCTCTAGGTAATGATTTAGACTGCTCTTGTTGAGATCTGGTGCTGAGGAATTCTGTTTCTCTCTATTATGTGGAACCAAACTGTCCTAGGCTACCCCCATTGCATTACAATGTTGAAATGGATTGTGATCAGCAAATATAGAAAACTCCTGCCCATTATAGGGGAACTTGACACACTGGTGATATGTAGAAGGCACTCCTTGCATTTCATGTATCCAGGGTCGACCTAATAAGATATTGTATGTGAGGTCTATGTCTAAGACCTGGCACATAGTATCTCTTTGTATCGGTTCGACTTGGATTGGCAACACCACTGTTCCTTTAGAGGATCTTTCTTAATCATCATATGCCTTTATAGTAATCTTTTTGTGTGGATCAATAGACTCCTCCAAGAAGCCTAATGCATGGATAAGTTTTAAGGTATATATATTAAGTCCATCTCCTCCATCTATTAATACTCGTTTTACTCAGTGTTTATAGACTATGACTTCAATATGGAGAGGAGTATTATGTGGATGACTTAACGAGATATTATTGTGCTCAGAAAAAGTGAGATTATGAGGCCCTATCATATGAGCAACCATGGCTTGGAATTTGTCAGCATCCAGATCTTGAGGTACATTCATTTCTAATAGCGCTTGCTCTAATATGTCTTTGTGTTTTGGCAAAAGTTTCAACAACTCTAGTATAGATATTTGAGCAAGAGTTTTGCGCAGTTGGGTGACTAGATCATATTGAATTTTGGGTACGGTGTTTGATGTTGACGTATGTCCCTTTAAGACATATTTTTGAGCTCTGGTTGTTACATTGATAGATTGATGATCATGTTAATCTCGGATTATGATGACATTGACTTGATTGTCCTCAGCTGATATATGATTGATGGTGTTATTGTAGATGTGATTGATATGAGCTCCACGTGTATCATTCGAGGTTGAAGCTCCATCCTTGTTGTAATTTGGAAGAGGATTCTTAAAGGCTCTATGGTCACCATTTGTCTTGAGACCATCCACCGTTAAATCACCTCTATCAATCATGTCCCGAACAATGTTTTTCAGTCTCATGCAATTATTTGTTTGATGACCTTTGTTGCGATGAAAATAACAAAAGTGCGAGTCATTCCACCAAGGTGGTTTGATTTGTGGTTCATAGTTGTTGATTGCTGGTAAAGAGATAATTTTGTTTGCCAGGAGTTCTCTAAATGCTGACTCCAGTGATTGTCCTTGTGGTGTATAAACACGTTTTTAAAAATTGTTGGTGTTACCTCGTGAATTGTTATTAGGTCCTTGATTTGTGTGATTGTTTAGAGCATTGTTGGTGTTGTTGGTGTTGGGTTGACCTTGATTGGTATTTGGTGTGCAAGTGTCAGTGTCTAGGTTGTCACCTTTGGGATTTTTTGTATCTTGAGGATTTCCTGATAATGCGAGCACGGGTTGCTTGGATTTCGGATCATGTGATTCGTTGCCTCCTTCGTTTCCATTGTTTTTTGTTTTTGGTCTAGAATCTGGATTTGTCTAAGTTGTTGTTGTTCTGATTGTTGTAGTTTGATGAACTTGTTCCTTCTTTGAAGAATTTTAGTGTTCCTTTCTTGACACATGCTTCTTCTACTTGAATGCCATTCTTAATCAATTTAGTGAAAGAGGGTATGCATTGGAGTTTGAGCCTATAACTCATCTCACCATTCAAGTTGTCGATGAAGATTTCCATTTTCTCTTTTTCAGGGATATCCCGAGGATAGCGTGAAACCATACACCACCAACGTTGAAGGAATACCATGAATGTTTCATTGTTCTTTTGTTTGGTGTTACAGACGTCTGGCATGGTGATAGCATGTTGAATGTTATAGGAATATTGAGTTATGAATTTGTTGACCAGTTCATCAAATGATTTGACAGGAGGTGTGATTTTGCATAACCATTCCATTGTTTGTCCTCCCAAGCTTCTTGGGAATAACTTCATCAAATAGGTGTCATCGTGAGCAAATTCAAGACTCATGGTACAGAATTCTTGAACATGATCATGGGGATTGCTTTTCCCATCGTACTTATCAAATTTGGGAACGTCTGAGTTTGGAGGAAAAGGTACCATGTTCAATCTTCTGTCAAACAGATAAGGACAAATTTCATTTAATGAATACTGCACTGTTGTCCCTTGTTGCATGTCTTGCATTTGTCTTTGTAACATTTGCATTTGTTGAGTAAGAGCAATCAAAGGCACATTATTTTGCCGAGGGAAGATTTTTTCCCTTGCATTAACCCTAGGTTGAAATGGTGTATGGAACGACATATTTTTCTCGAGGATGTGTTGCTTAGGGATGTTTTGTCCTGGTGTATTTTGTTTCGGTATGTTTGGTTCAAGAGTATCTTGTTCAGGGTCACGTGCTTCTCCTTCTCGTTGTCGTTCTTGATATTCATAATGTTGAGATTTTGTTCTAAACATGCTTGTGTTAAAGTCTTCAGGAAGTTTAACCCCTTTTCTTGTAAGCATGAGTAGGTATTTTTCCTTGTCATTTTCCATGAGCCTTTCTACAAGTTTTTGAAATGAAGCACTTTCTTGACATTCTTGAAGAAGTTTCTCAGAAATTTCGGCGTCCTCTAGATTCAGATGCTCGAAAGGATTTGATAATCTCTTATTCATGCTGGATTCTGATTGTATTTTGCTTTGTTTGTTTTGTTGAGAACGAGTAACAACAGGCATCTAGTAGAAGCTTTCTGTGATAAAGGGGATAAAATCCTCTTCGATGTGTTGCTCAGGGGTTGATGGCTCAAATCAGGGTATGTTGTAAGTGATGCACTCATCGGGAAAGAATGCAGGATCGATCTTTCCTCCATGATTGATTTGTTGACTGAATGTGGATTTTTGGCAGAATGCTCTAGTCTTCAAAGGTTCTATGTCAAATTTGTTGGATTTGTTTTGGATATAGAGTTGTACATGATGAAGAAATGTTCGATGAGATTTGAAGAGTTGGCGATTGATATATAAAAATTTATTTCTTTTGGCAAATTTCGAAGGACACGGTTGTTGTTTCTTTAACTTAGTGTTATGATAAATATTCTTTCTTCTTAGAATATGAGGATTAGTCATGCACAAGCGATCAATAGTTCCTTTTGAGTTGGTTTGGATTCAGTTTATCTTGTTTTGGAAACTCAAGTTTTACATTATCCAAGTGAAGGTTTAGATGCCCCCTCACGACAAAGTGCATCAAAAGATATGGAAAAAGTCTCCCGATATGGAAACTTGATTTGACAACTTGGAGTTTTAAAACAAGTGTGTTTGGGATAAAATTCGTGTGATAAAAAAAAAGGACCTATTTGCTACGTGTGATGATGTCTCCTGATTTTGATATGATATGTTTATTGTGTGACCAATTTTAGATGTTTGGACAACTTTTGTTTGATATGAAATTTGCTTTTAGAAATAGCTTCTTAGGTCTGTTCTTGATATTTTGATCTGATGAAGTTTAAGTTGATGAAAAGAGGTTATTAAAAATGTTTTCAAAACTTTCAAAATTTACCTCTATTTTGCCCCCTGTTTTTCTAGTCTTGACCACACACTAAAGCAGAGACCCCATGCGCTACAAAAGTTTCTCAAAGTGCTAAGGGAAAGACTCCACGCGCTACGCTACCTCAGTCTACGTGCTAACTATGTCCGATAATAAATTTTGTTTCAGATCTAATTTCAAAATGTCATGCGCTAATATGAGCCACCTCCATGCTACTGTTTATACACCACGTGCTAAGCTGATGCTTCCATGCGCCACACTATTTTCAGAACATGCTAATTGTAACTGCTTGTTTTTAAATTTTGGTGAAGCGCTACTGTGAATACTTTACACGCTAATGATAAGACGTGATGCGCTAAGTTATGTTTGATACATGCTAAGATGTTTCTCTTACATGCTAAACTGCCCTGACTTGATTGTTTTCTGCATTTTTTGGTGTTTTGCCTTAAGCTTTTAATGTTGATGGATGATTTTCTGAAGTAACAAATGAAGACACAACACCAAATATATAACCATTTTTGCCTAATCTAAATAGTAAGTGTATGTTCTGCGAGGATATGTTCAAATCCTCAATGTTTCAATAGGTTTGGTTACAAAAAATACACTTCAAAAAGACTCTTTATTCAAGGGTCATAAGTAATACCATAGCCCACTAGTCTCGATACTCCATCAGCTCAAACAACCGTGTCACCCCCTAGAGGGCACCCCTTTTTTTGCCTTTTGCCAGAAATTAACTCAAAGTGAATTTCTTCACAATTGAGTAGTTATCTTGGGAGATATATGGTGAGTAATCTTGGGGGCGGATTCTTCCCCCACCCTTGCACTATGATATTACAAACGTCTGGTTATTGACTTGGCTCAAGGTTTCTAATGCTAAAGTTCGTAATCAAGCTTCATGTTCGGCCGTCAATGATAAACTCCCTTAGGAGGCTTCCCAACCTTTAGAACAAAGACTTTACGTATCTCAAGGATACTGGGGGAAGGCTAATTGCTGCGCACAACCATTGAAAAGGACTTTCGTCACTTTCCACATTTGATTATAATGGGTTGGAACACTTGGCATCAAAGTCGTTTCCCACTTAGGTCATTCCCTTCACACTGACCACGAATGGCTTTAAGAGTTTTTCAACCCCTCAGGAAGGTAGGCCTGCTAAAGGATGTAAATGCAGTATGACTGAAAGCGTAAGAGTAGGCTAGCTTTTTGATCACCCAGTTAAGGGGGGAGCATATACCTTCTACTTTCGAGACAAGGCAAACAAGGTTCTTTTTACCTTTCAAGTCAATGATTTTCTAAGATCTATATGGAGATATTGCTCCATGAAAACATGGTGTTTTTTCTAATTCCTTCAAAGTGATGATTTTCTAATCTAGGAAAATAATTTGGTCAACAAAGCAAAATTTCGATCTTGGTGGTCAACAAAAGAAATCGATAAAAGGGGAAGGACTTCCCTCTTTGATTTTAAACAAAAATTTAAAGTGAGGTTCCTTTTTCTTGCAAAATGTAAAGTTGATCCTTTTAAGCACCAAAGGATGGTGAGATTCTTTTTAGCCCTTGCTTGCAAAAATAAAGATTTTTTTTGTTTCTTTTAGAATCCAAATTGAGAAATTTTCTCCTAGAAAAGCAAGAAAAGATTGTTGTTGTGGTTTGTTTTACAGCCCAAAGTAAGGTGAGTTCAATTTTATCCAACAAGAATTAAAATGACTCTAAATTTTAACTAACTTAACTAAGTTAGCAAAAATCTAAAACTATTTGTAATTCTACAAATAAAATCTAGCTCTACCTGCAAGAAATTATCAGAGTCCTGCAAAAATTCCAATCAAATAGTTAGAAAAATTTGGATTTTGGTGGACTTCTACAAGTCTAGATTTAATTTCGGTTATAATTTTCTTTTTGTTTTATGTCTATGATGCACTACAAAATAGACAGTACGTGCTACAAGATGACTGTGATGCGCTGTTTGATAGACCGATGTGCGACTCTGTTTTCTGGATGTGCTGCTCTGTTTTCTGGATACGCTTCTCTGTTTTTCTTCCGCACCGAGACCTACAGGAAAAGTTAGTAAAGGCAATGCGCTAATCCAAGAACTTCACGCACTAGAGTATAAACCCAACGTGCAAAACAGTGTACGATATGCACTATAATGTTAGTGAGATGCGCTAAATAATATTCTCCACACACTAATTCCTGTTTCCCGCGTACCTGCAAAAGTGTATATTTTTGAAAACCGATTTCATTAATGGGGTTTAGCTCCACAGTGGGTGCCAGAAATGTGTGCGGGAAAAGCGGGTCAATGGAACTTAAAATGTGAAAAATGAAGCTCAAAGGGACTTATCCACACACCCACAGGACTTCTTGGTGCAAGCTATGGAGTCATGAAGGATGACTCAACTTCCCAAGGTTGGCTCCATGGTTCTCTATCTCACAAGGTCCCTCAAACCAATGTCTTTGCTCTCAGATCACTGAGCAAAGTGGTTTAGGGATAACAAATGCAAGAACGAGGGATGCTTTGGTTTATTTTAACATGAGAATGCATCCTATCTATGCATGATTCTATAAATGCAACAAACTAGATTATAAGATAACAAGACTAGTATAAATACTATCCTAACATGCTATATTAGTTGTGTGATTTAAGCTAATGATAAAGGAATTATTCTAAGATGTTTATTAGATTAATTTCTATTGCAAAGAGAGAGTAGATGTGCTAAAATTGAGCATAAGTATGACACTAAAAGCTTGCATGGATCCTTAAAATGGAAGAGTGAGAGCTCTATTTATAGTGAAAATAGGGCAATGGATGGCCAGGATTGAAAGAGTTTATCGAAGGTCAAGATTGAAAGTTTATCAATCCATGTTTGCAATTCACACCAATGAAATGGTGACAATTGTCAACATAAGACTAGTTGAGAGGGGGGGTGGAAATATTAAATGCCTGAGAAGACCTCATGGTTACCCTAGGTGGTAAGGGTTAAGTTTAGGTTAGGATTATCCAATGGATAAAGCTTTTACCTAAAGGATAAACTCTTGTGCAAGGGTTAAAGGGATAACTATGGTCAAAGCAATGAATGCTTGATGAGACCCTTGGGTTAGATGAGGGTTAAGTTAGTCAAAAAGTCTCTAACCATGCAAGAGGGTTGAGTTAACCATTTGGAAGACTTTCAAAGTTAAGTTGTTGAAGCCTTTAATCGTTTTCAAAGACTTTGAGGGTTTGAGAAGTGACATCCCCTTGCTTAGGGATGTGACAATATTTAGGAGATGGGTTAGGCTAATTTAGAAGCGATTAGAAGAATCTAGAAGGGGGTTAGGAAGAAGGTTAGGATGCAAGTGGGAGATGTAAGATTTTGCAAGTAGATGAGGAATAAAAGGATTTAATTAAAATAAAATATTTTATTTCAATTTGGTTGCAATTTGGGAAATTGAATAAATTAGATTTATTCAATTTGGGGTAAACTATTAATTAAATATAAATTTAATTAAAAGTAGAGAGAAGGAGTTTAATTGAATAAATTATTTATTCAATTTAAATGACATAAGTGAATTTAACTAAGTAAATTGAATAATTTACTTAATAAAATAGATGAATGTAGGTAATTTAATTAAATTAAATTTAACTAAATAGAGGAATGAACATAAAATATTCATTTAGGAATATGGTCATTTTTATACATCTACACCTCTTTGAACCAAAACCAAACCTTTTTCAACCAAAATCAAACCTCTTTCAACCAAATTCAAACCCCATTCAATCAAATTCCAAATCAAAATTCACACCAACCCAACATTCAAACCTGTTTCAACCAAAATCAAACCCCTTTCAACCAAAGTCCAAATCAAAATTCATTCAACCAAAATCAAATCCCTTTCAACCAAAATCCAAATCAACCATATCTATCCACAATTTCATCATTCCCTGAAGTCACACAAGACCAATCCACACCATCTCTACCCAATAACACAATCTCCCAAGGGGTATCCATAGCACAAATCCAATCTAATTTAAGTCATGATTCAGAGGATCTCATTCAAAATCCTTCCTCATCAAGTCAAAAGGTTAAAACCTTCCAAAAATCTCCCATGCAAACTCCCCCATGTCAGAAGGACAATCCAAAATCAAAAGAAATCAGTCATGAAATAAATCAAGATCAAGAACAAACCTTTTCATCATACCCAATTTTTGTTCAAGATCTTGTCGACCAAGAGTCTTATGATGATCCCCTCATTCTTTTCTATTCCACTCATAATAACACCCTTGTTTCACAAGAGCAAGATGTTCTTTCAAGTACCATCCGACATCCACCTCCTAAACAAGATCTCATTATCATTTCTCCTAGTCTCTCTCATGATTCCAATACACGAGTTGTTCATGAACCCCTTATCAATGAAATCACCAATCCATATCATACTACATAGGACAACTTGCCAACAATTGTATGTGTGCCATCATCAAATGCCAATTTCGTGACAGAAACAAGCACAACACCAGCTAATGAGATCAATACTTGGTTGGCTTCATCATACTTCAAGTGCATCAATAAAAATAGGCATAGCACCCACTCATGTCACAACTTCGAAACCAAAATCTATTTTCCTCATACAACTCTTCAACAATTAGGCCTAATAAGGGGGATATAGCAGAAACTGTACATGAAAGACTCCCAACCACATATCCTATTGAAAAAGACAGGATCATCCAACTCTTCAAACAAAGACCAATGAATTATCTACACAAAGTTCATACCGACTCAATAAAAACATGCACCTAAAAAGATATTACATCTAAGGGTGGGTTCATTTTTAGTACTGCATTTGCATATTTATTTACCACATTGCATTATCTATTCTCATATAGTTGCATCAATAAAACAAGGCGATTATTCGAGTCATTCACCTGTCTGCATTGAAAGGAATGAAAGTTGCCTCATTTCCTAGATACCTGTTCATGAAGTCTTTAGGTCTTTAGTCATTCATCTTCAACGTCATGTTGTGAATATGCTTTATCCTTTATTGGGTAGAGGTTTCCTTATCAAGTCTTGTTACCCAAAATCTATCAATTTCTATATCTCACACATTAATCAAAAGCTCCAAGTCATTACAGATACCTAGTTGGTCATGGGGCTAATGAAAAATCCAATATTTTGCTTCAGTGTCATTGTAATTGTCATACCCAAGTAGGTTTCATTACTTATAAGTCAAGGCAAGAAAATAAAAGAAAAGTGTTATGTCAATCTCAAGGCAAAACAAAAAAACATGATATATTACTGAAATATCACGCATACAAGTGCAACAAAAAAAGCTTGACTATGGGAACATGCAAGGTACTCCATCAGGGCTATGGATGCCTACTGGCAATGGAGAAATGTTTGAGAGATTGTAGTGCATAACCTCGTCGGAGCCCTAAAAGCTTGCTGGTAGCGAGGCTCTATCCAAGTTGCTTTTGAAGTCAGAATAACTCACGTAGCTAGCCACATAAGATTCCAAGGGTCTTTGATGGTTATAAGAGTCAGAATAAACTCAATTGCACACACATGGGCAAAAGAAGATCAAAGTTTCAAGAATTGATGGAGAATTTTTTTGCGCCTCAATTTATAAATCTTGGTTACATAGTGTGTTAGGTTGGATGGTCTAAGTCTTTTGAGAATGGATTGAACTCCTATATCTGAAACATTTTGCACCTTTAATCCCATTAGTACATTTCAGAATGAAAGACACACACACTCATCCTTGTTCGAATAGGAACTGCATTTTTGTCATGCATCCTGCATTAGCATAACTCATATCAAAAATTCATTCTCCACCGCATTATGTATCATCATGTTATCGTCATAGGTTTGCATACTTGGGGGCATAACTGAAAAAATCCTAAAAATTAGATAAAATCCTAAAAAAATCAATCAAAAACATTCACAAAATGTCATGAAAAAATCACAAAATCACAAAATGTCATGAAAAAATAAAAAAACATTCACAAAAAGTCATGAAAAAATCAATCAAAAACATTCACAAAAATTCATGGAAAAATCAATCAAAACATTCACAAAAAGTCATGAAAAAATCAAAACATTCACAAAATGTAATGAAAAAATAAAAATTATTCACAAAAAGTCATGAAAAAATTAAAAAATCAAAACAAGAAAGCATGGGACATCCATCAAATCAAATCATATCAACAAGCAAACTCTCAAAGTCTACAATCAAATTGGTCACATGTCTTGTTAATCAATCCATCGATCAAACTCTATCAAACATCAACATGTCTTATACAAGAAAGGGTATACTTGAAATCAGACAAATCGGTCTTATACGGGGGTACTCACTCTTTGAAACCATACATTCATATCAATGATCACACAAATCAAAACAATGACATCAATTAGTATGACTGTTGGATTTTGTCCAAGTTAGTCTCATCTTTTAATGACAGGTTGTGCTTCATCAATACCAAAAACATCGAAAAACAAACTAAAAAATTAAAATAACATCAAAGAACACCACAAATACAAAAACATAAAAAAATCAAGCCTAGAAAATATTACATCGCAATTGAAGTCAAAATCCTACACAATTGCTAATATTACACTGCAATTGATGTTAAAATCCGGTGCAATTGATATCAAAATCCGATGCAATTGCTAAAATCCACCGCAATTGCTAGAATAGGGCAAAAACACAAAAAAATGAAAATATCAATTCACGAAATACCAACACATTCAAATATCAATTGAAAACTTGCAATAAACATGTCTCGCAAGAATCAAATATCCCAACAAATTTCTAGCAAACACTTTGCACGAAGTTAAACAAAGGATACAACTATCTTGTCAAAACGTCTGCAATCAAGTTGATCAATTGTCTAATCTATCAAATCATTATCAAACTATCAACGTGATCAACATCTTGTCTTAAACAAAATCGGTACACTCGAAACCAGACATATCGGCCTTATACGGGGTATTCAAAACTTCTAAAACCAGACATTATCAAAATCACATCAAGCAATCACACGAAGACACAAATCAGTATGGTTGCTGCATTTTGTTCTAGTTGGTTTTATCTTTTATCAAATTGGCGAAGATTATTACTTTTAGCTACTCAAGGATGTCCAAAAAGTGACTAGAGAAGCCATGATGGGCATGATCCTTTTCTTTGTTTGTTGTTTGTGGTTTGAACCAATGAAATTCTGGGGCAATTGCTCTAGTGGGTGTCTGTGATAGGAGCATTCATCTTGTGAATGCCACACATACCTCGACCCTTAGTGTAATTCCCAGAATGGAGGGTTCATTCCTTATCTGCTATGTGTTTGTTTCTTTGCAATGAGATATATTTACATCTTGGTTCCTCGTACCCTGATGTATATAGGAGTTGAGAAAATACAACACCACAGGAGCCCAAATAATCTTTGCAAGCTGAAAAACCTATTACAGGGAGAAGCAATGAAGCAAATCACAGAAGGAAAGAATACATAGGAAAAATATGCTCCAAAAGATGAGAGCTCAATAATCTCCAAAATGTATTGTCAATAATAATCCTTCTTCATACAAAGAAAAGAAAGAACTCAACCTTTAATAGGTCAAGAAACCCTAAAAGGGAAAACCTAGGTTTGCACATAATAATTAATTATATGCACCTAAAGTTAGCTTAAGTGTAAAAGAGATAAAGGGAACTTAAATAATTAAACAAATATTGTTTAATTAATCAAGTAAATACCCGAATACTCTAACAATGTACACAACTTCATTGTTACATAATAAGGCTCAACAATGAAAATGTATTGCACTATGAATAAAGACAAGAAGACTATTAATCATCAATCATATCATTTCATTTTTTTTCTGATCTCATCATGTTGATTGTCTCTTGAGATCATTCTCTCATCTGGAATCTTTTCTCAAATCAACCTTTTCAATTCTTCCAATCATTCTAACATGATCTCTCTCATCACTTAATTTCAATCTTTTCATCTATAATTCTATCATATCAACTATTCTATCTATCGATCAATTATTCCTCACCTTCATCATATTTTATCATTCATCAAATTTTTATCTATCTTTGTCTTATATAGGATGTATGCTTCCTGAAACCAGACGTTTTGATCATTTTGTCTTATACAGGGCATGTCCTTCTTGAAAACAGACTTTATCTTTGTCAGATCAATCCTATCAATCTTATCTACAAATCATTCTAACCATTTCTTTTCTCCAATTAAACTCATTCATGTCATAAATTAATCATTCTTCATCGTTCATCTAACATTCTTCTTCTGTCAAGAGATCATTCATCCCTTCAATGCGCAAACAATCTCTCGAGGGGGCATTATACCCTAGTGTCATCAGGGCATACTGGGGCATAAATTTTTCATTTTCTTTGAAAAAACATTGTTTCAACATTGTCTCAAAGAGGGCAAATGTAGACACCTAAAAATGTCTTATTAATTCTACACAAATTATTCATCTATTTAATTAAGTAATTCTTTAATTATTTGATTAAACTAACTATTTCTTCTAATCATCACATTCAACATTTCTAATAATTCTATTTCTATTCTCAAATCATTTTAATCAGTTAACCCTATCTCAATTATTTAATTGATTATAACTTTTTCCTTGGTTAAATAATCTTTATTATTTAATTAATTATATTTCCTAAGTTTAAATAATTTCATTTAAATTATTTAAATTAATTAATTATTCCTCCAACTCCCCAAATTATAATTCTAATTAATTCCATCTAATTTCATTTCATATTTCCCCATATTTGAATTTCACTTCATTTCATTTAATTTCATATTTCCAAATTCACATTTTCCCCAAATCTAAATTTCAGTTAATTTCATGTGCATTTCAACATTCAAATGACCAAATTCAAATCCAAATTGAAAATGAAAATGAAATTCAATTTCAAATTTCTACAACACATGCTAAAATCAGAACTGATTGATCAAATCAGTTAACTCAGTTAACTCATTAATCATCCTTTTTAACTCAAAATCAATTCAGTCTTCTAATCAATCAATTCAGTTCACTAATCAATCAAGTGAGTTGACTAATCCATCTATTCAGTTCACTCTTCAATCAATCCAACTGACTACTCAATCAAATGAGATAACAAATCAATCTATTGAGTTCATTGATCAATCAATTTCATTTGTCTATCAATCAACACTTGAGTTCTATTTCTCACCCCCTTTGTGTTGAAAATCTATATTTCAACCTCTTTTCATCAATTCAAGCTAGCTTTTCTAGAATCATAGAATCACAGTCTTCAATATTGTTGCTTATCTTATGCAAGAAATCAAGTGCAATACCTGAGAGCCACCTACATCAACAACAATGGAGAAGAGCAATGGAAGCCTCTCTATGTCAATTGAGGGAGTCTTAGATAAATCATTTCACTTCAATTGATTACTAGCTTTATTTCATTGTTATCTAGGAGTAATAATTAGATTTAGAGTTGTGATTCACTCTTTGATAATTTGATTCATGCAATTTATGCCTATTTATTGCCTATTTAAAAACTCTCTTACCGTTAGGCTTGTTAGCCTTAGGAGCAGTTTTGTCCTTGTGAATGTTGCTCTTTGTTCCAGAAGACTCTCCTTTTTCAGATGTGTAAAAGCCTAGTCCAGATGTATCACCTTTCATCCTTTGTGATTGGATCTGCTCATCCAGCATGGAAGAACTTTTATTGAACTTTTCCAGCTTTCCATTAGCCTCAGTGAGTTCTCTTGTAAGATCTTCATTGTTTTTTGTAAGAGTCCCTCTTAGGGATGATGCCATTTCAAGATCTAGCTGCAAAGCCTCTTTTTCTTCTTTCTCTTCATGCCAATGTTCATGCAAGGTTGCATTCTCTTGTTTGATCTTAGTAATCTCACGATCTCTTTCTTTGACAAGGTCTTCAGCTACCCTCCTAGCTTCCAGCCCCTGGCTCATGTGAATAGTTAGGGCTTCTAGCTCTCTTCTCAGATTTAGCTTTTCACCATTCAATTTTTCAACTTCTTTAGCCAATTCATCAATCTTAGCTTCATCTGAAGAACTATTATCAGATATTTCCAATAGTTGTTTAGTTAGCTCTCTCCTTTTGACTTGTGAAGCTTTAAATATGACTCTTAGGGTTTCAAGCTCTTCCTTGGTAGATTCAAGCACTCTAGCCATCTCAAAGTAGCTCATAGCCCCCATGGTGGCTTTAGGGTTTCCTTCCAAATGATTAAGCCTTAAGGAAGTTGGGCTCTGATACCAATTGATAGACTTATAAAGCACCGAGAGGGGGGGTGAATCAGTGATAGCAAAAACAATACCACTTTAAACACTGACTGGTTGAGATACTTAACAAGTTTACTAAACACTATGCATGCAATCCAAAATGATATTAAAGCATCCACAATAAGTAAAACATCCACCACAACACAAGTGTTTATACGTGGAAAACCCAAATGGGAAAAACCATGGTGAGATGGAACTCACAAGTTAACTATCTGTAGTAATAGATAACTTACCGGTTAAGGTCTACAGAAGTGCTCTGCTAGGAGTGAATCCTGTTAAAGATCTCAAAGCCCTGTTAGGAGCTATACACTATTAAAGGTAGTACCCTGTTAGGAGTAACCTCAGTAGAGGATTTCATAATCCAAACTAATGGATCACCTTGTTAAAGGATTTGTACAATGAAGTTTGTTAGAGCTTACCTGGTTAGGGGATTTGACTATTGTAGTGATTAGAAAACAATAGGTGGTGTGATCTAAAAAGTAGCACAACTTGCTTGAATAGATCCTCTTCTGCACACTCAAAACTGCATCACCAACATATTCTGTAATGCCTTCAACAACTTAACACTTCTATCTTCACATCAAATCATGTCATAAGAAATAGTTCATCATAATGTCATTATATAGAGATTTAGATTTCATGTCGGCTTAGAAATCATATCACAATTTCCTAGGTGCAGTGTATTTGGACAATATAACATAACTCATCACAAATCACCGCCAAAATTTGTCGATTAGGGGTAACTCATCATGACCAGTGATAAGTCATCACACAATCAATGAATACCGGTTGGAACACCAATACCGGTTAGAGTTAACCACTATCACCATGTAAACCGATTGTCCTCCATTGATTCTTTGATGGTCTCCATTGAATCCTCAAGTTGGTGTCAAGTCATTCCTGCATATACCGGTTGTCTACATGTACCGGTTGACACTCTCTAAACCATCATATACTAAACATCCAATACCGGTTGCAATACAAGTAAATTTAGAAGTAATATCGGTAGACAATGTGAACATATGTGTGTGTGTGTGTGTGTGTGTGTGTGTGTGTGTACATGTTCCATCAATGATAACACATGAAGTCATTCATTACAATCATCATCAAGCCAACATTCATATTCCTTCATTAGGTCTTTCTCTCTCAAAAATCTATCTTGTGTCATACCATTTAGAATGCCCTCTTCATTCATCTTGCTTAATTCATCTTCAATTTGATTTTTGGATGAAAAGTTGTTTTGAAATCCTTATTCCACTGAATTAGTTTACATTTTTCGGATTAGAAACGAAGTAAAATAACTTGGAGCCTTTGAATTGCTCTTCCTTCTACCAAAGTTCTATTAGATCCAGAAACTTCTGATCCTTATACCACATGTTTTCAAAACTGAAAGGTGACCTTAAAGGTTTCTCATCCCCCATAATAGTTAACTTTATGGGATAGTGATCTGATCTTGAGCAAAGGAGAATGAAGCCATCTATAGTAAAGGGAAATACAGTAAGATCCCCCTTAAAGAAAAATCTATCTAATTTCTCTGCTATGTTATTGAATCCCAATCTTCTATTGTTCCAAGTGAATGCCCCATTTCCTAATTCAATTTCCAGAAAATTGTTTCTTGTTACACAGTCTCTGAAATCCTTATAAGATTGACCATCTCTGACAAAACCCCCTCTTTTATCCTACTGATGTAAAATACCATTGAAGTCCCCCCAATTATACTTTGAGGAAAGGAGTAGACTTCCATGAAATTATCTATCTTAGCCCATAATTCATGTTTATTTATGTAGGAAATTGGACCATGAACAGTAATCAACATGCTTGTACATTGCAAACTAGACTCAATATTTTACCCCCTATCTAATCCTTCCCAACCCCCAGTTTCTCAAAGCAAACTGATGCAACATTCCAGATGACAACGAGCCCACCTAAAGCCCCTTCCTATTGCACTGCTTCCACTTTCCAATTCCTGAAACCTTTAGTAAAGGCTTCCAATTTTATGCTAGATAATTTGGTTTCTTGTAATATAATTATCTCCATAAGTGTGGTGATTTTAAGCTAGCCTTTGTCTTCCCCATCTTTATTTCTTAGTTCTTGTAGAAATTTCTTTCCTACATTCTTGTTAGAATTCTTTCCATAATTCGACTTGGTTTTGTTGGAAGGAATTTGCAGAATACCTAGCTTCTCCTACCCAAGCTCCATTTATATCTTGTTTTCATTTTGGTCATCTTCTGAAAAAAGGAGACCATTCTCCCTATCCTCTGTTTCTCCTTCCTCTATTAACTCTTGCAATAGAGCTTGCTACTTCTTCAATTCTGGAGTTGTTCTTAGCCTTGCTGCTAAATGTTTGAATTGATCTTCTAAGATACCTAGAAACTCACATATGGTGTCAACTTCTAAGAATTCTTTGTTCCCTTCCTCTTTCTTATCTCCTATCTTCTCCTCTATTTCATCATTGTTATCTAGATTATCATTGAATTATTCATCCCTGATTTACCCTTCTTCAAGACCTTGCTCTAGAGTTTTCACTCCTGCAATGATTCTAGGATCCTCAGCTCCTTTTGTTGATTCTTTTCATAGATAATGAAGTTGCCCTTGTTAGATACTTCCACCAGTTGCATATTGATATCTTTCCGAAGCACTTCTCCTTGTGTTAGTAGATTTTTTAGATCCCTTACAACCCACTTTGGTTTGCCTCTCTCCAATTGAGGTGTTTGATCCAAGGAAACTACTGAGGTAAAAGGAGAGCTTTAGGAGTGTTTACCATAACCTTGTTTTGATTTTGGGGTCTACCAGACAATTATCACTTTTTCATGTTATGATCTAATTCCATATTTGCTATGCACATCTTTCCCTTTTCTATCTCTTTTGACCCATACAAAAATTCTACTAATGGAGGATTTGTGGTGCAATTTGAGATCTCAAAAGTAGAGGTTCTTTTGATTTTATGGGACAAGCAGTTGGTTTGAAACCTAGGACCTATGATCCATCCACCCTTAAAGGGATTACCATCAAATTCTGCCTTTTGGAACCATTTCCCTTTTACTATAATAATTTCTAGGGTATCCAGGGTTTTCATATTACTATCCATATTGACATAAATCTTTGGTTTTGCAACCCATTTCCTGAAAAAGAAATCTTCCTCAACCATGATAAATGAACCCAGTTCTTCCCCAATTTTTGCTAGGGCTTCCATGCTCCAATACTCTAAGGAAAGATTTTTTAACCTGATCTATCTAAGTGATTTTTTTAATGATGTGCCTACTAGGATCAAAGTTCAATTCCCAATCTAGATAATAAAAATTGAAGCCCTTGAATAATAAAGGCTTTCCATACATGATTTCTCTTTTTAGGTATCCATACATGATTTTGCAAAGAAAGTACAACTTTGAAGATATGCTCATGCCACATCGGGGATTTTAGATTTTATGACACACGCTTTCCTATTTGTCTTCAATTTGGCTTCCTAATCATGTTTGTGATTGAACTCTATTTTCTATTCCCAAATCCTTCCAAACCTAGTGTTACTGTAATCTTTGATAAGATCATTCCTTATGTAAGATCTTGTTTGATCTCTTTGTTTTCCTATCAATCTATTATGTCTATGTTGACGATGGTGCCAAGTGTCCTTTTGAGGCAGTTTTCTTTGAGTTTTTTCTAGGTGTCTCTGCCAAGAGGGATTTTGTTTATCTTCGTGGCAAAGGAAGTAATGTTTGAGAATAATTTGTGATTTAGTTCGCAATAAATCCTGCCTTGTGCCTTCTTGTGCGACATTTTTTATCCTCTCCTATAAAGTATAATTTTATTTAAAAGAGTTAATTTATTTACTTAAGAATTATTTTATTTTATCTATGTTATTTATTTTATAGTTTAATTTTTTTTTTGTTAATATACTCACACTATTTACGTTCCACCCTTTCTAACACTATAGTTATGTTTCTCGACATAAAATGAATGGAAGAAAAAAATTATCATGTCTATTCTTAAATATTACACTCATAACTCAAATCTAAGAATATTCAAAATTGTCACATAAAATGATTTTATGTCATAAAAAGACAATAAAAAAACTTTGAAAATTGAAAGATAACAATTAGATGAATCTTATCTGAACCCTCTCAATACCATTTTATCTTTATAAAAATCCATTCCACAAAATATCTGGGCTATGGACAATTCAATTTCAGCTGCTTCTCTTTCTAGTCCTTATCTGTTTGAAGTCATAGTAGATTTTTTTTCCTAGATTCCATGCAATGCAAAAAACATGGACGAAAGCTCAATCATTTTGCCATCTTTCTCTTCTCCATGATTCTTGATTCCTGCTCTACCTACCCATTACGTCACAATGCAGCCAAATCTAAACTAATCTGCTCTTCAATCTTCATAAAATTTACTCAGTTTCAGAAGCATATTATCTCAACCACACAACTGTTTTAATAAAATCTGAACAATGACATATTCTACACATGTATTAATTCTAACGGTTCATAAACACCACACCGTGGATGATTTTTGGTCGGTCCATATAAAACCTCATATTTTTGTGGAGTACAGATTTCTCAACACAGTTATCTTTGCAGATAATAATGGAGGACAAGTGTGGGCCATTCACAGAGAAAGCAATTAAACAAGTAGAAGATAGAGCCATTCTCTAGAAAGAATATAAATTGACCCAAACTGCACTTTTCTTATGGCAATTTGCAAAGTGTGTTCAACTATTTTCATGGAGTGTAATGAAGATGAATCAATAGTTCAGTATGTTTTAATAATTGTGATAGTATTCGTTGATTTAATGTTTCACATTTTTAATATATAATACAAGTAGTTGTGGTTTTAATGTTGTTCGTGAATATTTATAGTTGGATGAAATGCATTTTTCAGATTTGAAAAGTAACAAGTCAGGTAATGTCGTAAAACACTATTAAGTGCACAATTATTGGTCTCCTCTTTTTTGGAATATTTTTGGACAGCTCCACAAATACATGTTGATGTGGTATCATATTTGATGCTATGGACTTGAAATCTAAGTTTTAGATTAACTAAACTGGGGAAAGGACCCCCAATCCTTACAAAACGGTGGAATGGTTCAACATAAAGATCTTAGTGCACACCTATATTTGTCCACTCATTTCTAGGGGTCTTTGTGGAGAGCCCGACAAAAAGTGGGTCATAGTTGATGATGTGACTTCAAACCCTAGTTATATTGTGATGGAATTTGTTGATCTAATATTCAGTATTTTTAATTGTATAACACAAGTAATTGTGGCTTTAAAGTTGTTCACGTTGATCATAAATACTCATAATTGGATGAAATGCATTTCTTAGATTTGAAAAGCAATAAATCAAATGATGTCATATAAAATATGACTCAGTGCACAACTATCAGTCTAATATCTTTTGGAAGTCTTTTTGGACAGTTCGATGAAATTAAAGAATGTTGATGTAGCATCATATTTGATGCTATGGACTTGAAATCTTAGTTTTAGCTATCCTTACAAGATAGTGAATAGTTCAACATAAAGATCTTAGTGCACAACTATTGGTCTACACTTTTTTGGGAGCTTTTTGGACAGCTTGACAAAAAACATGTTAATGCGAACAGATTTCCACAATCCATGTAACTATCTATTCAATGCTTCTAGATTTGATTGTGTGCAAAAAAATTTAGCATCAACGTTTCAGGTCACACTATGTGAACCATCATTTTGCAACTCCTTGAGTTCTCTCTCATCTTGATGATGGTTCATGTGGTATGACCCAAAATGTTGATGCTAAATTTTTTTACACACAATCAAATCCCGAAGCACCCAAATAGATTAAAAACAAGTTGATATGGCATCATATTTGATGATGTGACTTCAAGTCTTAGTTATATTGTGATGGCAATTGTTGATCTAATATTCAATATTGTTAATAGTATAACACGAATAGTTGTGGTTTTAAAGTTGTCAGTGTTGATCGTGAGTACTCATTATTGAATGAATTACATTTCTTAAATTTGAAAAGTAAAAAGTCAGGCAATGTTGTATAAAACTCAAGTTAGTGCACAACTATTGGTCTACTCTTTTTTAGTAGCCTTTTTGGACAGCTCAACAAAAAGCATTTTGATGTGGCATCATATTTGATACTATGGACTTGAAATCTTAGTTTTAAATTATATAAACTGGAGAAAAGACTCCCAACCCTTACAAAACATTGAAATAATTCAACATGAAGATCTTAGTATACAATTATTGGTTTGCATTTTTTTAAAGATCTTTTTGAACAGTTCAATAAAAAAACATGTTTATATGATGTCATATTTGATAATATGACTTTGAATCTTAATTATAAACAAAAAAATTTGATAAATAAATTACTATAAAAAATCGAAATGATTTGAATCTCATATAAAATTAATTCTCAACTACTAAATCATCCCCATCTCCCTTATTTTTCTGACGTATACCCATATTATTAAAACAACATGATTGTGAAAACTGTGGTTATAAAATTTGCAGGGAAGCCTTACATTTTATAATGTATGTTTAAAAAACTACATTAAAGCAATTCATCTCTAGGGTATGAACGTTACAGATTCTTCTTCTTTCTGAGGTTTAAAATACAGAGAAAATTATCAACGTCGTCGGTAAGGGCAAGTATGATTTGATTGATCAAGAAGTTTGTGGGGTTGCTGAACCGGACAAAGCTGTCCATCACATTTTTTACATGTAGTTTGTGCTTACACCAATCCAAAAAAACACAGGAATGGAGTACATTGTCAATTAATTAAGGATGAAGATTCATATCAATCTGAGTTGTATGATGTTATTTGATGTTTTCTTGTCAAGGGTTATATTTGACAGTGAAGGGGGTAAAAAATTATTCAAAATGGAAGAAGAAATACACCAAAAGAAGGCAAACCGTCTAGATAAGAGAAGACTACAAAGACTTGTCATGATCCACAAGTTGATCCAACGTGTGAGACAACACAGGAGAAAGTTGTCCCCTATCCTCGATAGACCAGCCCTCCATA
Source organism: Cryptomeria japonica (assembly GCF_030272615.1). Taxonomy (NCBI): domain Eukaryota; kingdom Viridiplantae; phylum Streptophyta; class Pinopsida; order Cupressales; family Cupressaceae; genus Cryptomeria; species Cryptomeria japonica. The sequence continues at coordinate 496,407,798 of NC_081408.1, forward strand.
AAGTCAGAAGCCCATTTAGCAAGAAAATCAGACATCCCATTCCATTCTCCCGGAATGTGAATGAAAGTGATCGACTCAAAGAAGTTACAAAATAAAAGAATATGCCGAATAGTTAAATATCAATTTTGATAAGAAAAGGATAAATATTCATTGTGGATGAGGTGTGAAATTGTTTTTGATAACTTGATCATAGATGATTCAACAAAAGGTTGAGCAGTTCTTGGGGTTGATAACAAGACAAAGCTGTCCATCACACTTTCTATGAGTAGTTTGTGCTTACAATAATCTACGAAAACATAAAAGTGTAGAATATTGTGACTGGAATGCATGGGAAAATGAATAAGATCCATATTAATTTAAGTTGGGCATGGCTTTATTTGATGTTTCTTTTTCCAAATGATTATTCTAACATCTTATTCACTTCAATCGTTAAATGCCAATTTTGGTTAAAATCAAGATATATATATATATATATATATATATATATATATATATATATATATATATATATATATATATATATATATATATATATATATATATATAACTTTTTGGTGTGGATGAGGTATGAAATTCATTTTTTACCATGTACAATTCAGCAATGCTTGAGCAATTTTTGGGGTTGGTGTATTGGACAAAGCTGTCCATGGCACTTTGTACAAGTAATTTGTGTTTATAATGATCCAAAAAAAATGAAAAAGTGTAGTACATATTGTCAACCAATTGTAATGCATGGGTAAAAGAAAGAAGATCCATATCAAATTGAGTTTGGCATGTTCTTATTTGATGTTTTCTTTTTCATAGGGTTATTTTTTAATAATATTCATTCCAATAGTTAAATGCCAATTTTGATTTTAAAAAATGATAAATGTTTATTGCTTTTTGGTCTAGATCAAGTGTGAAATTGCTTTTGAATATTTGACAATGCATGATTAAACAAGTGAATGAGCAATTTATAGGGTTGGTAAACCAAAAAAGCTATCCATCACACTTTCTATGAGTAGTTTATGCTTAAAATAATCTATGAAAACATAAAAGTATAGAGTATTGTCAATTGATCGTAACACGTGGGAGAAAAGGAAGAAGATCCATGTCAATCTAAGTTATACATGGTCTTATATGATGTTTCCTTTTTCAAAGAGTTATTCTAATATATCATTCAATTCAACTATTAAATGTCAATTTTGGTTAAAATAAGATGTGTATTTATTACTTTTTGGTGTTGATGAGGTATGAAATTCATTTTGGCTATTCTACCATGCACAATTCAGCAATGCTTGAGCAATTTTTGGGGTTGGTATATTGGGCAAAACTATCCATCACACTTTGTACATGTAATTTATATTTACAATGATCCAAAAAAATGAAAAAGTGTAGTACATATTGTCAACCAATTGTAATGCATGGGTAAAACCAAGAAGATCCATATCAATTTGAGTTTGGCATGTTCTTATTTGATGTTTTCTTTTTCACAAGGTTATTTTTAAATAATATTCATTTCAATAGTTAAATGCCAACTTTGATTAAAAAAATAAGATAATTTTTTATTGTTTTTTGGTTTGGATCAAGTGTGAAATTACTTTTTATTATTTGACCACGCATGATTAAACAAGTGAATGAGCAATTTATAGGGTTGGTAAACCAAAAAAAACTATCCATCACACTTTGTGAGTAGTTTGTGCTTACAATAATATATGAAAACACATAAGTATAGAGTGTTGTTAATTGATTATAGCACATGAGAGAAGATGAAGAAGATCCAGATCAATCTACTTTTGGTATGGTCTTATTTGATGTTTCCTTTTCCAAAGGGTTATTCTTATATGTTATTCACTTCAATAGTTAAATGTCAATTTTGGTTAAAAATAAGATGTCTATTTGTTACTTTTTAGCATGTATGAGGTATGAAATTGATTTTGACTATTTGACCATGTACAATTTAGCAAGTGATTGAGCTTTTTGGGGGGAGTTGGTGAGTTGTACAAAGCTACCCATCACACTTTGTACGAGTATTTTGTACTTATAGTGATCCACATAAAAGAAAAAAAATTGTGTAGTGCATTGTCAACCAATTATGATGCATCGGGAAAAGGAAGAAGATCCATATCAATTTGAGTTGGACATGGTCTATTTGATGTTTCCTTTTCCAAAGGTCTATTCTTAAATGTTATTCACTTCAATAGTTACATGCAAATTTTGGTTAAAAATAAGACAAATATTTATTACAGTTTGGCGTGGCTGGGGTATGTTATTGCTTTTGATGTATTTGACAATATACAATTCAACAAATTATTGGACAATTTTTGGGGTTGGTGAACCAGACAAATCTATCCATTTTACTTTCTACAATTGGTTTGTGGTTATGATAATCCATGAATGCATAAAAGTGCAACATATTGTCACCCAATTGTAGTGTATAGGAAAAAGAAAGAAGATTCATGTCAATTTGAGTTGGACATGGTATTTGATGTTTCATTTTTTGAAGGGCTTTTCTTAATTATTATTCACTTCCATAGTTAAATGGTGTGGATGAGGTGTGCAACCACTTTTGTTATTTGACCATTGAATTGAAAAGTGTTTAAGAAATGTGTTTCAACAAGGTCTATTCAATCTATAGCATAGTTGCATTTTTTATTTTTAATACATCACTCATCCTATCCCTATTTTTTAGATAATCATGTAATAGAGACATGAACCAAAGTGTAATGATTAGGTCTTTTTTATTTTTTCAGAGTCATAATGTTAGCAATTTGGCTTCTACTTTACCTACTTCCTAGTAAACTATCTAAAAACATAATTATTTGTTAGATATTTAAGCTTCCAAAGTCCATTTAAAAGAGCATTTATTTTATAATTTTATAATTTATTAATTTATAATATGTTAAATGGTAAATGTTGACTACTAATTTTGCATTAAACGCTAACAACCTTATGCTACTTAGGCGATACGCCAAAATATTTTTAGGATATTTGCAGCACAGAAAACCCAGACACATGCAATTTTAAGGCCCATTCAACAATCTACATGCCCAACACCATTTGAGAAGATAATTAAACAAGACTCATTCAACATAATATGACATTCACCATTCATCTAACATATAACAAGTTCTATAACATAGTTTAATCTGTAGAGTCTCACAACATATATCATAGAAGTTATTGAATTCGAATATAGCACAGAAGTTAGTCTATTAAGCTTCAAATAAAACAACCATAAAAGCCATAGGCACAATCTGATATGCCTATCATTCACGAAATTTAATTAACATAAAGGCTTCTTCAATGAGCCAAAGTCTAATAAATTCTCAAAAGTTTGAACCCCTAAAAAAATAGAAAGAAGGCCTATAAATAGCCCTTGGACCTTAACAAACAGCTGGAAAGCATCAGAAAAATCCCAACAATCGCTCTCGATCAGGAATCTCCCCTCATCGCGCTCACAGAGATGTACGCAAGCGAAAACAACCTTTGATATTGCTATTCTAACTGCATCATGGAAACCCCTACACCTGCCAAAATGAGAAAATCGCGATGCAAACATCATTCTGGTTCATGAATCACCAAAGAAGACACGCGACAACTCAGGGGAGACCTAAAGTTGAACGCAAAAAGGGAACTAGAACATGCAACGTGAAGATGCCAAGTGTCGCTGCCAGCACACGAAAGATGGTGGGGTCAGAAAACTACGTCGAGGAAAAGATCTAGGCCACGCGGCAGCTTCGTGATCTCTCAACATAGGACAAGAAAAGCGAGCCGCTTAGAGAAATGCTGAGACACCACTTGGCAAGCGCGTGAGCAAACGGGAGAGTGGGCTGAAAAAAAAAGGAAGGCCTGATACTTTACCAAAATGCTTCATATGAACAACTTCGAAGAACATTAACATTTCTTGGCGACTAAATGGGGAATTCTACCTACGGAATGTTAGGACCCAAAATTGTTGGTTCAGAGACTAGACTTTATGCTTGGACTGGGAAAAGCAGATCAAAGACCCACTACAATGGAAACCAATCATCTTCAGAGGGAAATACCCGAGCTTCCATATTCTGGCAATTTTGGTCCAAACAGATCACTTTGTCGAATGGCAAGATTGTTGATTTGTCGTGGACCATCTTCAGGATCGCATAGAGCTAGGCCAGGGGGTGCAGGAGCCGCTCAACTTCCTCCATTGAGATAGGACTGCTAAGGCACTCTAGGAAAGTTCAAACCTGTTGCAATTGCTCAATTTGGCTCATGACTTGTTCAATCCCTAGCACAGAGCCATCTGCAGGAAAAGGTGAGGGCAGGCCTAGGAACACAAACTTCTCTACACACTGCTTGATATCTGGAACCAAAATCCTCAAGGACTCAAGTGTTGTTGATTCTTTCATGGCTGCCTTGTGCTGATTAATGAAAATGTTGGCCCTCCAAATCAATTGTTTGTGATCTACAACTCATTTTCTCTCAACTCTTCATCTGAAGCAACATACAACAACTAGATCAAACTCTGGGCCACGGGGAGCTTAGGACCAATGAGAAGCATAATATTGTCAATAGAAGCGCCCACTCCAACACAAAGAGATTGTGCTTCACCTAGGAACCTCAGCACTGGCTACAACGAAGGGAAATACTACTTAATATTCTCCCAATGAGAAACATATAATTCTTCCATGACCGAGGAGAAATCCTGAGGAACTTCCAGAGGGGGAGGAAGTTGAGATAAGCGCACGATTTCATTGTCCTTCACTCTTATCTTATTTTGCAGATCTTTTCATTTGTCCTGTTCATGGACAACCTGATGTTCCAAAGAGAGGATCTTGGTACCTCTATCTTGAAAAGCTTCCTGAAGCTGCACTACGCAATCCTTCTCTTGTTGTAATAATCCCTTTGTATCTTGGAATTTCTTCTCATTCTATTCCAAGTTACTCTGCATCTCACATATTTCTATTTCAAACTTTGCTCTCTCCTCAGAAAGTGTGACCTATGCCTTGCTCAACTGCCGAGAGTATTCCTCCTTTAAGCAAACCTCTTCCCGCAGCTAAGCTTGAATTTGAGTAGCATCTCTAGAAGCTTCTTTTGGCTGCTATATCTCTTGCTCATTTTCCTACAATTCTTTCAGTGCCACATTCCTTGTTGCCTCTTGCCATTTCAACTGAGAAATCACGTTGTTGAGGGCGGATTGCAACTTCCCCTTTTCAGAATTGGCTTGAGTTAACAGGCCCTGCAAGCGGTTTAATTTCAGGACTTCTAGATTTTTCCTCCTTCCTCTAATGTTCCAAAGATTCTCTGAGGTGGATTAGCTCTTCTTGCATCTTGTCTAGATGATGACTTTTCTTGATGAAATCCGAAGACACAGCCTTCGAAGTTTCTTCAATCATTTCTACTTTATCCATCACCATAATGTTTGAGAGATTAACCCCAATAACATGTAGGGAGTAATTATCGGGCCTCATTTGGGCCTTCGACTTGTTGACCTTTGGGAACACGATTGCAAAGAGGAGACTATCATTCTCCTCACTGAAATGTGTTTGCACATGCAGTCGGGCTGGCTTGGCACCATCCTTCTCCCTCCTCTTGTGATCCTGGCTAATACGTGCAGTCTTAGAGTAAGTAACTTGTTGAAAATAAGTATCCAGGGCCGAAATAACTTGACCCGCAAATGTTGCACCAGGAGGGATGGCATAGGGGAATTGGGAAATGGGGCTGCCAAAACTAGTTTGAATGGGTTGTGCTAGCATGGTTGGGGAGAAAAAAGATACAAAGGGAGAGGCTCCTAAAAAAGTTGGATCAACGGATGCTACACCAATGTTTGGGGGAGGAATGGACTCTCTGAAACCAAGCCTACGCGAAACAGAGGCTGTAGTAGAAATCTATGGGAAGAACGTTGTAGGGAAAATGACATCAGGGGAAGGGAACGAAGAAGCGGCCTGCAATGACACAACTTGTGATAACTTAATGATGAATGGATAGTACAAACCCAGTACTGAGAGGGGGGGGGGGATGAATCAGTACAGACAAAAATACAGTCCTAAACCGGTTTGACAGTGGAAACTTCAAATGACTGGCAAGCAGTGACACCAGTTTGAAACAGAGTGCAACCGAAAAAGCTAAGAATGAGTGTGACAAGCATTAACCGGTTACTCACTTAGCTTTTCACTCAACTCAAGACTACACTACCATTTCACCCTTATGCATAAACAGGTAATCTATCATCAAATCAAAATAATAGCTAGTTCAACATGTTTTATTGATAGGCATAAAACACAGAACCATCATAAGCTTGATAGATAATAGGAAAGAATCACAAGATACGAGCATCACACATGACACACATATTTTTCACATGGAAACCCAATTGGGAAAAACCACGGTGGGGATGAATACCCACAAGCTATTTTGAACTCTTTAGAAGTCCGCTCTGTTAGGAACCTTGTCCAGTTAGAGACATTACAATAGGTTCTACTAGGAACCGATCCTATTAAAGATCACCTGGTTAAGGGATGGCTACAATACCCGATTAAGGGTTAAACCCTATTAAAGGTTACCTTGTTAGAGGATTTCAAGAACTTAATAGCTAAAGGATTTCGAACTTAATAGCTTTGAATTACCCTGTTAAAATATTTACAGCAAGCCGGTTAAGGCTACCCTGTTAAGGGATTTTCCAACTGTTGAGGTGGTTAGAGATCAACAGGTATTACAATGATCTGGTAACAACACTCAATGCCAATGCAGATCCACTTCAGCTCCTCTTCACCTTTTGCACCTACACTCTGCAGGTATCACTTCTCTCCTTTTGGTCTGGCAAGAATTACGTATCCCTTCTCTTAGATACACACACACAACTTTTGCCAACAACCTCAAAAAGAGACACAACATCTACCTTATAGGAAAACAGAAAGGTTGGTAGCATAAACCCTAAACCCTAAACTTGTTAGGTTAAGGAATTTAAACAGTTCAATCCTGACTGTTGAGAATACTCCATTAATTGCAACAGTCTTGATCCAATCCCAAGACATTCTCCATCGACCATTTTCATCGATTTCATGGCGGCTAATAACCCATCACATGTTATCATCGTTTTACAGACTTCACACATTCCCAAGGTAGATAGGAACAATCTCCTTCATGCAAGATCCTTCACGCGCACAAGGCTGATGCGGCAACATGATCTGTTCTTCATTACAATGCTAACTCATCAAAAAAATGTCATCAGTTGAGCCACACAGGCTTGAAGCACTTCAACCGGAAACCCTGAAGTTGAGACTACCAACCGGTAGTCATACAACACTTCCATGTGTTGGTTCCCATAACCATATGTCAGTGCACCTTGAACACGCACACCGCTTCACTTTGGCATGAATGCCGGTTCACAGTGTTATGTCGGTTCTCACCTCTTCAGCATATTGACATCAATGACAACATACAATGTCATTATGTCCTCATATTGGTTCACATAATGCCAACAATCTCCCCCTTTGGCATTGATGGCAATATACAAAGATATCTCTCCATTTTACATCTTCTCCCCCAATTTCTGCGGATATCTTCTCTGCTTCACATCTTCTCCCCCTTTGACAACAATGCCAAAGTGGAGGCACAGGCTTCCCTATTCCATTATGTTGCTCCCCTTGAGGAGTAGCATCCTTCAACACATCAATCCAAAATAAATTTGACTATGCACTACCTGACTAATGTGGAGCATATGCTTTTAGTTTACCTCCTGAAGGGGCAACACCCCTAATTCACCTCTTAAGTGCATAAATGTAGTATTTGGGAGAGGCTTGGTGAATATGTCTGCTAACTTCTCCTTACTAGAAACATGTTCCAGTGCAATCTCTTTGTTCTGAACCTTTTTCCTTAAGAAATGATACTTAAGCTCAAAGTGCTTGGTTCTAGAATGTAAAACCAAATTCTTGGAGATATTAATTGCACTAGTATTGTCACAAAATATACTTACCGGTTCAGATACAGGAACTTTGAAGCCATTTAATACATGCTTTATCCAAATTGTTTGAGTGCAGTTCATGAAAGCTGCAACATACTTTGCTTCCGCTGTAGACTGAGAGATACAACTCTACTTCTTACTCATCCATGAGACCAGTCTACCACCAAGAAAGAATGCACCACCGATTGTGCTTTTCTGGTCATCTATATTGCCTGCCTAATCAACATCTGTGTATACTTTCTTGTTGAAATCCTTGCTATAAGGATACCACAATCCATAGTCAATAGTTCCCTTTAGATACCTAAGAATTTGCTTGACTGCAAACAAGTGGGATTCTCTTGGGCTTTTCTAGAATCTTGCAGTAATGCCAACTGCATGTGCAATATCCGGTCTGCTATGCACTACATAATGCAACTTACCAACCATTGATCGGTATTCCTTCTCATCAACCAATTCTAAGTCATCTTCTTTAGATAGTTTACAACCGGTCACCATTGGAGTACCAACTGGTTTGCTATCTTCCATGCCAAAGGTCTTCAACACCTCTTTGACATACTTGGACTGAGTGATAAAGATTCCATCCTCCATTTGCTGGATCTACAGTCCAATGAAGAATTTAATCTCCCCTATGAGTGACATTTCAAACTCTTTCTTCATCTCATCTACAAACTCATGACTCATCTTGTCATCTCCTCCAAAGATAATGTCATCAACAAATACCTCATAGATCAAGATCTGATCTCCTTCAAACTTCAAGTAGATATTTCTATCTTCACTTGTTCTCTCAAATCCAATCTTCACAAGATGAGAATGCAGACGTTCATACCATGCCCTAGGTTCCTGCTTTAGTCCATATAAGGCTTTATGTAGCCTACATACCATGTCACTATCTTCAGATAGGGAAAACCCATCTGGTTGTTCAATATACACCTCCTCTTCAAGTACACCATTTAGGAATGCAGATTTCACATCCATTTGATATACTTTGAAACCTTTAAAATCTGCATATGCAAGAAGCATACAGACTCCTTCCAATCTGGCTACAGGAGCAAAGGTTTATCCATATTCTTCTCCTTCTTCTTGAGCATATCCTTTGCACACTAATCTGGCTTTGTTCCTAATCACTATGCCATCCTCATTCAGCTTATTTCTAAACACCCATTTAGTACCAATGACATTTTTGTGCTCCGGTCTAGGTACCAAAGACCATGTACCATTTTTCTCTATCTGGTCAAGTTCCTCTTCCATTACCTTGATCCAGTCTTCATCCTTATGTGCTTCTTTGAATGATTTAGGCTCAAATTCAGAGATCATACATGAGTTTTCTCTGACCTTTCTTCTTGTAAGGATTCCTGCATCCTTATCTCCTATGATCTGATTAGGATCATGATTCAGCTTGACATACTGAGGAATGGTCTTGATGGATTCCTCTTGCTTTTCTTCTTCATCCTCATCTCCATCAGTATCAGCATCTACATTTTCCAGTGTAGGAACATTGTTATTGGTACTCGGTTGGCTGTCAACTGGTTCCCAGAAGGTTGCGACCGGTTCGTTCACCGCTTGCTCACTGCAGGTTTCCTCAGTTTTCTTAGAGGTTTCATCAACTCTTACATTGATGCTTTCCATAATTCTCTGAGTCCTATTGTTGAAACACTTGAGAGCTTTGCTCTTGGTGGAATATCTTAGGAATATTCCCTCATGACATTTCGCATCAAATTTGCTTTGGTGTTCACTCCTCTTGATGTAATATTTGCTACCAAACACTCTAAAGTAGCTGACCATAGGTGTCTTACCGGTCCAATACTCATAAGGAGTTTTATCCTTACCTTTCTTGATGAGTACCCGGTTCATTGTGTAGACTACAGTGCTCACCGCTTCTCTCCAAAAGGTGTGAGCTACCTTTCCTTGAATCAACATGGTTCTAGCTACTTCAACCACAGTCCGGTTATTCCTCTCTGCTAGGCCATTCTGCTGTGGAGTCCGGGGAGTAGACAATTGCCTCTTGATGCCATGTTCTTCATAGTACTTTTTGAATTCACCGGAAGTGAATTCCCCTCCTTGATCAGTTCTCAGGCACTTGATCCTTTTACCGCTTTCCTTCTCCACTAATGCTCTGAAAGCTTTGAACTTTACAAAGGCTTCAGACTTGTCTTTCAAGAATGTGACCCACATCATTCTTGAGCAGTCATTAGTGAGAATCATGAAGTACCTATCATCCTCCACACTTCTAGTCTTCATAGGTCCACACAAATCAGTATGCACAAAATCAAGCAAGTTGTCAGCAGTGAAAGATTTACCTTTAAAGGTTGAGGAAGACATTTTCCCCAATTGACACTCTCTGCACAAGGTATTATCTGGTTTGCTTAGCACCAACAACCATCTAACTGCCTTGATCTTACTAGCCTTCACAATGTTATCAAAGTTTACATGGTAGAGTCTCCTATGCCATATCCAGCTATCATCAAATTTAGCCATAAGACATGTACTTATATTTGCATTCAGCTGAAATAGGTTACCTTTGGTATGCATGCTGATGGCCACCAATTCACCATTCTTTCCTTTGATTATGCAAGCTCCATTCTTGAATTCCAGAGTGAGGCCACTGTCATTCAACTAGGCAACACTCAAAAGGTTGTGTCTAAGACCATCAACCCAATACACATTGTCAGCACTACTCTTTCCATTCAGAGAGATGGACCCTCTGCCTTTGACCATGCATGGTGCATCATTGCCAAAGCGAACCACACCACCATCATACTCCTCCAATGATAGAAACTTGCTCCGGTCACTAGTCATATGGTGAGAACAGCCACTATCAATGATCCACTCCTTGGAATTATCAAACCGGGAGACAAGAGCCTTCTTGTCTGACACGTCTTCCTTGACAACAACAAACACAATATCTTCATTTTCTTCATCCTCTGATTCTTCATCTGTGACACCTTCATCAATTGCCACAAAATAGTTTCTTCGATTTCCTCCTTTGAATTTCTTGAACCTTTCTGGTTTCTCCTTGTTGTCACCATTAGGACAGTTTATAGCAACATGTCCTATTCGGTTACAAGAGAAGTATTTCAAAGGTAGCTTACCTCTGTATTTGCCGGTTCCTTTTGGAAGTTTCCTGGAAAGGAGAGCTTCAAATGCCATCAGAATCCCCTCATCATCCATTTCTCTGCCCTGTCTTGGTTCACCACTAGTGCTAGCTTCTTTTCCTTTTCTAGATGGTACTGCAGAAGCTTTAAAAGCTGATTCAGTCTTTTGAACACTGCCATCAAAACTATTTAGCTCATAGGCTGTCAACTTTGCAATGATGGAGTCTAGGGATACCTTAGTCTTTTCTATTGATCTTAGCTCTTGAATAGCAGCAACCCTTATTGCATAGACTGTCAATAGGGATCTCAAGACTTTGCTTACCACAGTGGCATCTTCTATTTTACCACCTGCACTCTTGATATCTCCAACAACAGTTTTGATTCTTATTCCATACTGTTGAATGGTCTCACCTTCAACCATCCGCATATCTTCAAACTTCCCTCTAAGGCTTTCTTCCTTAGCCTGTTTTACATGTTCATCACCACCATAGATATTTTCAAGAGTATCCCATACCTCTTAGGGATTTACCTTATCCTGAACATCAATAAACTCAATGTCAGATAAGCTACTAATTAGGGCTTCCATGACTTGCCCATTCTCCTGCATCTCTCTCTTTTGGTCATCGGTAAGGGTACCGGTAGGAGCAATATAGACAGTCTCAACATAGCTCCAGTGTTGAGCACCCATGCTTCTTATGAATATCTTCATTCTGTCTTTCCATATACTGAAATTTTCTCTGTTAAACTTTGGACCTTCTCTCTTCATCATTAGATTGGGATCTTTACCTCAAGCGGTTAAGCTTATAGCACAGAGGACCTGGAGGATGCTCTAATACCAATTGATAACTTAATGATGAACAAATAGTACAAACCCGGTACTGAGAGGGGGGGTGAATCAGTATAGACAAAAATACACTCCTAAACCGGTTTGATAGTAGATACTTCAAATGACTGGCAAGCAGTGACACGAGTTTGAAACAGAGTGCAATCGGCAAAGCTAAGAATGACTGTGACAAGCATTAATCGGTTACTCACTTAGCTTTTCACTCAACTCAAGACTACACTACCATTTCACCCTTATGCATAAACAGGTAATCTATCATCAGATCAAAATAACAACTAGTTCAACATGTTTTATTAACAGGCATAAAACACAGAACCATCATAAGCTTGACATATAATAGGAAAGCATCACACATGGCACATATATTTTTCACGTGGAAACCCAATTGGGAAAAACCACAGTGGGGATGAATACCCACAAACTATTTTGAACTCTTTAGAAGTCCACTCTGTTAGGAGCCTTGTCTAGTTAGAGACATTACAATAGGTTCTTCTAGGAACCGATCCTGTTAAAGATCACCCGGTTAAGGGTTAAACCCTGTTAAAGGTTACCTTGTTAGAGGATTTCAAGAACTCAATAGCTAAAGGATTTCAAACTCAATAGCTTTGGATTACCCTGTTAAAGGATTTACAACAAGCCGGTTAAGGCTACCCTGTTAAGGGATTTTCCAACTCTTGAGGTGGTTAGAGATCAACAGGTATTACAATGATCTGGTAACAACACTCAATGCTAATGCAGATCCGCTTAAGCTCCTCTTCACCTTCTGCACTTACACTCTGTAGGTATCACTTCTCTCCTTTTGGTCTGGCAAGAATTACATATCCCTTCTCTCAGATACACACACACAACTTTTGCCAACAACCTCAGAAAGAGACACAACATCTACCTTATAGGAAAACAAATAGGCCGGTAGCATAAACCCTAAACCCTAAACTTGTTAGGTTAAGGAATTCAAATGGTTCAATCCTGATCGTTGAGAATACTCCATTAATTGCAACAGTCTTGATCCAATCTCAAGACATTCTCCATCAACCATTTTCACCGATTTCATGGCGGCTGATAACCCATCACACATTATCACCATTTTACAGACTTCACACATTCTCGAGGTAGATAGGAACAATCTCCTTCATGCAAGATCCTTCATGCGCACAAGGTTGACGTGGCAACATGATCTATTCTTCATTACAATGCTAACTCATCAAAAAAATGTCACCAGTTGAGCCACACAGGCTTGAAGCACTTCAACCGAAAACCCTGAAGTTGAGACTACGAACAGGTAGTCATACAAGGCTTCCATGTTCCGGTTCCCATAACCATATGCCGGTTCACCTTGAACATGCACACCGCTTCACTTTGGCACGAATGCCGGTTCACAGTGTTATGCTGGTTCTCACCTTTTCAACATATTGACATCAATGACAACATACAATGTCATTATGTCCTCATACCGGTTCACATAATGCCAACAACTTGGGGGTCAACCGACATTTCGACGGGTGCTAATATAAGAGTGGGAGGGACTTGAGAAGACATAGATTCAACTTGGGGCACCGAGGAAACCACAGATTGAGTAGAGAGGAAGGGAAGAGTAGAGCGTACCTGAACCGTGGAAGTCACCGATTGTTGAGAGGCTGAACTAACTACATGGACTTGAGAAGATGAACCCTTCTTTACAGAACCCGAGTATTATTTCTTACCGGAAGGGGAATTGGGTTTCTATTTTTTAGCTGGTCTCTTTGCAGATTGGGAACGCAACATCTGAGTTGAGCTAGTGAGAGGAACTTAAATGTCAGCTACGATACCTTTCTCTTCTACATTTATAACCTTTACTTCCTAAAGTCAAGCCTCCTTGGGGGATGAGTCATCGCGTGGGGACTCATCACTTGTCTCTCCCTCATCATTATTGTGTTTTTTCCATTCAACCTCAAAACGCTCATCTAAAGGAGCGTTCCCCACATTAGCCCTAGGCTAATTAGTCTCTTGGCGATAGATCCAGAAATCCTCCCTCTTCTTCCTAGGCCAAAAATTATCTTTCATAGCTTGCAACATGTTCCAGGGAATAGGCTTAGCCGGATTGTTCCTTTGAGAGAGAAAGTAAAAAATCAACCATGGGGGGCGCTTAATCATAGGAAAATCACTAGGACCCACATAAAGGCTTGGGTCTTCACCAGCAGGCTGATGCGCCCCTCCCATGAGCTCTGTGACACATGTTTAATTTCATTTTTTCTATGTCTATTGGATAGGCATTCGTCCAGGTCATAGCTCCATACATCATCAATCTCTACCAAGCCAAGTTGAACCAGCTTGGATGTTTGGACCCTTTCAGCGATGCTCCTTTGCTCGAAAATGATGGGGCCAATCACCTTGTGGTCCTCAGTTATGGAGGTATTGTGTTTTCCCGACCCTATAGCTTTTTCAACCTCCACCAATTGTCGAAATATCTAGAGGACCAGGGTTCTCTCAGTAACGTAGGTATGAAGGCGAAAGGGCTCCTTAGAGAAGCCATGCACTCGAACAAAAGAAAAATCCTTACTTAGGAACCAGTCACAGTGGGGGAATTCGTTACACATCCAATTCACTTGGATTTGATAAAAATGAGAAAGAGGCTCCTCAGGGATGACACGAAAATCATGAAGGATAGGAGCTAGGAAACAATCTGAAAACTGGTATACATCATAAGTGGCTAATAGTATAGATGTCCAGGAGGACACAGACACTCTGTTTCCTAGCTCATCATGAGTAGCTAATTACATGAGTTGATTAAAGAAAGTGACATTTTGGTGCATGAATAAATGAACTAGGAATGAGGCAAACCTAAAGCACCCTGATTGCTCAAATTCGACCAACTGCCTCACCATTTCTCTGGCTATCAAAGAAGAGAAGTCAAAATGGAAAGGTTCCTTCTGCTTCTGGCATTTGAATAGGAAAGCCATCATGGGGGAAGTGACTTCTCGGTCATTGTCATGACCGCACAGGAACACAATGGTAGAGGCAATATCTTTGAGATCATCTTGCCTTAGATCACTATAGGATATAGGAAGATTTGGAGGCTCGACCACCAAGCTTTGATTCAGAACATCTTGACAAAATGGGATAATGTCCTGCCTAGAATACCAATAATCTTCCATCACACCTTTATCAAACACCTCTATGTTGTCAATTTTGGGACAACACAGCATGTCCCAAATAGCTTCTAGGGTTATAACGACTCGCAGAGAGGATCCCTACATCGAAAGAGAGTCTGGCCCTAACTTGCTTGCACATGCAGCCACAAATTCAGGACAATGTGGAACCATAGGAACCACGAATTGAGGAGTGCCGCTCTTTTAAAATTTGAAAATCGTAGGCTGCAGCTCATATCTGTGATTTAACATTCTTTCGCACATGGCTTCCTTGAGGGCTCTTGGTTTCTTGTGTAGGTCAGGCTCAATGACCTCTTCTAATGAATCAATCACCGCCATAGAATCGTGGGTGACTGTCTTTGATTTGGGTTTAGTCCTGGGATATTCTGGCTTGGGGGCATAGCGTGGGACTTATATGAAATTTCCTTGTACACGTCCACCCACATTTCACCCTGGAAAGGATTTGAGGTTGTTGCTTCCATCTCCATTTTTCTACAAGCGATATTTTTCTGACACTTCTGAAGGGCTTTGGCGATGGGAGTGCAAAATGAAAATATGGCATGCACTTTGGAAGCTTTCTTCCTTAAATGTATCACATACCTAGATTTGTGCACGAAAAGGGGGGCATGTATGAAACCTCATTCTCTAGGTGACATTAACGCTAGAATGGGAAGAGGCACTGCCATTTGCATTTTTTGAAAAAATGTCAGCCCACTACACCGTCATTCCAATGCATTCTAGATGATCTGCCTATCTAGACAAATCTCCTTATTAAAGAGAAAATATGCAGCCAATAAAGCTCGCACAAACCAAAATAGACCTACGGACTACTAGGTTAAGGCATGACGTACTTGAAGATAGGTGTGGTGTCTGAGTACATTATTTTTCTTTTCAGGGCTCTGGATAAGGCATACACAACCTTCAGGCTCAAATCCATTCACTTGTGCGAGTAATGAGAAAAGACAACCGCATCGAAGATCGAGGGCACTGACTCTTAATTTTATTTATTACTTAGAGTTGGAAATCAACTATAAATATATCTCTTTAGACATTAATTTTCATAGTAGCTAGCTCAATGATGAAGTTTCTTGAGTTATGGATACTCTCGTTAGGCTTACCAGCAACAAAGCACAAGTTGCTTTTCTTAGCAACATTTTAGACCGGAAGTTGTAAGGCATGACACAATGGAAAAACATTTGATCATTGTTGCTATTAAATGGGTGCTCAGGGAATATTTTATCGACGATGTTGACATATACCATGTCAACACAGATATATGCTATCACTTCGTGGCTTCATTGCTGGATGCTGAGACAAATAACTATCTAACAATGGAGATAACACATACACTCTTCCCATTAGAGTATCTAGGTGGCCTTAAGGACGTCATGGAATACTTTGTCCCTTTCATAGGTTTGCCATTGGCCTTAGATTTATAACGCTTCATTTCCCTTGGAGAAGAGGTGAACTGGTATCCGCTTATAGGTGGCTTAAAGACTATGCCATTGTCTGCTCATCGCCCACGTGTAGAGCGCATTGCAGAGTTTCTCCTCAGAGTCCATCTGATAGTGCCTGCTCTGGCTGGCACAACTTGGTACACTAAGTTCAGAGACTATATCTTCTAGCAGATCCTGACGCCGCATATTCTTCCTAACCTGGTGCTTTTGTCGATACCTCAGGAATCCGACAGTGACTTCGGCAATGAGTGGATGGGAGAAGATGATGATGAAGATGACGAATCTGAATTTATCATGGATGAGGAGGAGGACAAGGAAGATAACTAAAAGACTGCCACCCTGCTACAAAATTACAGGCTACAAGCCTTTTTAATGCATTGTACAAAGATACTGTTATATTATATAAGGACTCTCTTTTTGCTTTCTAATGGCATATCTTATGATTTACTTCTACTTCTTGTTCCTTACAATGCATGAAAAATCATAATTAAATAAATAAGGGCACACTAAAAATACATTGTTTACATTTTGGAATGCTAACACTTCAATACAAAGGTTTAAGATGAAACCCATTAATTAGGATTTCGAGAGACTCCCCTTGCATGTTTTTGATGTCGAATGCATTAAACCTCTTGCAATTGGTGATGTGGAAGGGTACCTCCCATAAACCATCAAACTTTGTGTGATGACCTTGTAGGAACCCTACCCTAATCAAATTTAAATTCCGGTTTGACCTTGGTTGATTTACCATGATGTAATGTTATAGTCATATATTATAATTATGGCGCGCACCTGTAAATGTTGTTTTCACATCGATCCTTATGTAAGTTTATTTGTTCTTTTGATTGGTGTTATTAATCTCGGGCTAACACTTTCATTAAATATATATGTATGCATGTGTAGTTCATGGTTGCAGGAGATTGCAGGTACAGTACCGCATAGGTACGAGGTTCATCTCCACCTGGATTCGCAAGTTTGAGTGTAACTTATTAGCCCTAAGGAATTGGGTTAGGTAGTCGTAAGACCCTCATTTTACCCTAGTCATGCTCAACTGAGTGTCATCAGTCATTCGTTAGTTTCCCCTTTGGTTGGGTATGCGAGTCATGTATCTGGTTGGCTTTCTTGGATTGCGTGTTTTGCATGTGGTAAAATTGAGTATTTAATCCTAAGTATTTAATTTGATTAAATGTGTTCTTTTATGCATTAGTACATTAAGGGACTAAATTAAATAGGACCCTTTTGTGCGACGATCATTAATTAGAATTTCTCTATTCATGTTTGTAGCAAGTTCGATTAAATGGTTATTTTTAAATGATGAATTTATTCAGTTTATGCAAATTGAAAGGAAAGGTTAAATAGTATACGAAAATATAAATATTTATCCTCCTTGGCATTTTGAAATAGAAATGTTAGTTTTAATTAAACTAAGAAAATCATTTTTAGAAGAAAAGCAAGTTTAGCATATTTGAATTGTTTGAAAATAATGATTTTAATTTTTATTTGGAGAAAAGTATTTTAAATCCAAAAAAATGAATTTTGGTCAAACATTTTCCTTTTAACCTAGGTTTGGAAAATATTTTTGGAAGAATTATTTTTGGGATGCAAATTCTAGGCATTTGGGGGAGAAGGATTTTCTTGAGCTTGCAAGTTGGGCTCTTCATCACAACTTTCCCAGGATTGCTGAATAAGGTAGGATTCTTGTTTATCTCTTTGGTCTCTTTGTTTAATAGAGATTGTTTTGATTTTGAAGAAATCTGGTTGTATTGTTGATAATCTCATTTATTTTGTGGATTATGGAAGAGTTGTAGTTAAATCTCCAATTCAAACCCTCCTTGCTTTCTTTCCCAACCTCCAGATCAAATTTTGTTTGCTCAAATTGATTTCAAAATTAAAAATTGGGGGTTGGTTGTTCACAGTTTAATTTTGTAAAAAAAAATTAAAATTTGAGCATTCTGGGTATGCTGGTAAAATTTTTCCAATTTTTAGCTTGTTGGGATTGCTTATTTCCAAAAGATTGCTTTACCTTTCATCGTCCCTGCCATTTTCTGGTTATATGTTTTGGAAATGCATTGTTATATATATATTTGTGTTTATACATAAACCATTCATATTTTGGAAACTTAATTCTCATAATATTGTCTCAGTTGAGACTATGCAGATTGAAGGTTTTCTATATATATATATTTGGGGGCTGATTGGGGAACCATGGCTTCGACCCATGGTTGGGGAGAGGCCTGGCTTCCCCAAGCCATGGGGAGAGCCATGACGTGGTCTCCACACAATCGTGGTTGTGGGGAGAACATGTCATGGTCCCCACAGCCCTTCCCAAAGGAAAGGGGAACCACGTGGGCTTCCACGTGGTGGGGCTCGTGGGTTTCCCTAACTTGAAAAAAATTAAGTTTCTTTTTATTATTAAAAAGTTTTTTTTTAAATGTTATTTTTTTATTATTATTAATTATTAATTAATGTATATTATTAATAATATATTAATTGCTAATTACTAATTAATGTATATTATTAAATATATATTAATTGTTGTAATTTATAAATTAACGTGTATTATTAATTATATATTAATTGCCATTATTAATTAATGTATATTTTTAAATATATAAATTGTTGTTTAATTATGAATTTATTAATTAAGGTATATATTTAGAGATATATATACTAATTAATATCTTTAGTTTGTATATTTGTTTAAATATATGCAAGAAAATTTTATTTCATTGGGAAATGATTATCTAGTTTAGTTTCTTTAAATGTATATTTCCATATTTTGGAAAGTGTATCTGGGTTTTGGAAAGGATAAGTTTAGATAAACTGTTTCGAACAAGTATGGAATGATGTTTTATTTTGAAATTTAAATATCATATTTTAGTTGATTAATGTATATTTGATTTTATATCATTGTGTGTTCTGCATCTATTATAATTATATTAATGTGATTTTGGTTTAAAAACTCAAGACATAGTGATTATATTATTTTATGATGCAAAATGAATTGTAGTGAGTTAGTAAACTATGAGTGGCATGTACATAGACAAGGTAGACAAATTGCAATCTAATTAGATCTTTTAGAAAACTGGATCGATTGTAATGTTTAAACGATATGGAAGAAGATTGTCTTTTTCGATTTATGTTTATGCATGTTTAATTTTCTATATTCGCATTTAATTCAAAAATGGCATGTCCTTGATTGCGATTGTTACATATTGTCATATGTTTAGTTTGGAATCTTCTTATGTCCTTGATCTTGAGTATTGACTATTTTCTTGTGATTGTTTGTATCTGGTCATGTCCTTTATGCGAGTGTTGGGTGTTGTTTTGTGGTTGACTGTAGTTGGTCATGTCTCTAGGCAGGGAACTGTCAGTCAGTGCACCTCATATGAGGACTTGTTTGGCCAAGTGCGTATTCCTACTGTATTGAACTCCATATGCTTGTCCTAGTGTATTCCTTGGTTTAGGAGTTCATTGGATTATGGTCTAGTGTCATATGGGAAAGTGGCTTTCGAGTAGGGGTTGTGCTCAAAGTGATTGCAAGGTAACCCATCGAAAGTGTGTCTAAATAAGTGATAACCTAATAGCATATTAGAGAGTTTAGTTAATGAAAACACTAAGTAAGATAATTGTGCCTCACGCATGGGATGAGGGCTACTACAGACTCGACATGTAATGAGAAGGTCTGAAATGGCATACCAACAACCTTGTCTTCATGAAAGGATGTGTTGGGTCCAAATGGGACTTGGATGGGCCAGAGGTTCAGGAAAGGTTGCCAGGGTAACTCAGTAGATGGGGTCGGAACCTATGGAGGCTTGCCATGGTAATCATACCAAGTTATGTGATGACATTTGTCCCTTATGTTCGCTAGTGTGCAGTTCATGTTTCCTTTGCTAGGAGTACTATTGTGGAGTCATATCTGGTTGTTTATGTCCTTGTGAGAACTTTTTATTCAAGTTAGACCATGGGTTTCTTATGATGGGTTGCGAGGACTTAGTTTCGCAGGTGCTCCAGTTTTTCTTTTGTAATTGCTTCTTATCATGTTCCAGATGGATCCTTTTCCTTTTCTGGGATCATTCATGTATCTATTGGATCGATGTGGTCGTATGTATCATTGGTTTATGTACACCTTGATGGTAGGATGTAAATGATGTGAACCTTATTAATTCTTCACCCTATTATTGATCAGAGGGGTCTTGCAGTTGAGAAGACCTAGAGATGTAGCCCACTAGGGGTGAACTCCGATATCATTTCGGTGTTATGTGGTGTTTGTGTTCTTCCATTCCTTTTTATTTAGCATGTATGGATGGCTTTATTTTTTAAATGTATAATGTGGATTAGATGATGTAAATCTTAAATGCATGTATGTAGTTATCTTATTAAATGCAGTAATGTGGATCATGAAGAATGTAGATTTTAATAATGGATTGTATTCATTAGTTGTTAGTGCAATTAAAGTATGCAAGGAAATTAGATGCATAGCATATGCTTTGAATGCATGATTAAACAAAATGTATGGTTAAATTGTAATGGATGAACTTCTCATGTTATCTATAATTTTAACTTACCGAAAGAATTTATCCGTGTTTAAAGTATTATCATATCATTAAGTTAATCAACTTAATTGGATTAATTAGCGTGAGTTGAGTTAAGTGTTGAATCAAGTAATCACGTTGGGAAACTCTTTAGGTGTTATTTATGTTAGGATTCCCAAAGATACTGAGAGGGGGGGGGGGGTGAATTAGTATCTAACTAGTATGTAAATTTACTTGACTTAAAATATGAAAAGCATATTAAAACTATGTACCGGTAAACCAGAAATAATGTAGTAACTAAGAAAAATAACAACAACATGAGAAGCACACCATAACACAGTATTTTAATGAGGAAACCCAGTGTGGAAAAAACCTCAGTGGGATTTGTGACCCACAATATTCGCTTACTGACCAATAAGGGAATATTACTTTTACAATAGGGGCTTGCACATGCAGGAAGGCCAAGTGCCTAGAGCTCACTGCTCAATTACAAAAGAAGTCACACTGACTTACAAAAATGGATTATACTAATCCAATGTCTTGTACTGCTTCAGATAAGCATCTGCTATGCCAGATCCAGTACCGGTTTAAGCTCTACTACATACATAAACCCTTAACCAATAATTCACATATTAGGTCTGCATAATTTCGCATCCTATCTCATCTCTTCTCTACTCTACAAAATGATCTACAATGATCTCATACATATATGAGTCATATTACAATCCACCATGTCAGCTTACAAAAGATTTTACAATTAATTACAAAGTATAAATACATAAAATTCCTGTCGGCCAGAGTGCCGATATTCTTCCTTTTCGCTGTCGGTGTTCTATGTGCCGGTGTAGAGTCTGTCGATGCTAGTGGCTGTGTCTGCCTACTGGTATCACATGATTGCAAGGTTGCCATCAATGACAATACCTTCAATCACCTACAATTTCTCATTTAAGTGTGCATTTGCCAACAATCTCCCCCTTTGGCATTGATGGCAACACTCATGAGAAAAATTCAAGAATGCATCCGAAAACTGAAGTAAAAAAAAATCTTTGCCAAAAATGTATGTCAAAAAAATATGCTCCCCTTGAGCAGATAATATCTACTTCCTTCTGACCATTTTTCTCATTATACTACTCCCCCTTTGACATCAATGACAAAGGTTGTCATTCGCTGTCAGTGGAGTCCTTCTTGGATTCTTGTAACCGGTGGGTTACAATCTGAAAGATATTTGTCAAAATCAAATTTATACCATTACTGAATGTTTTGTTGTCTTTTATTGCCTCTTGTGTTCTCTGCACTGTACTGGTGAGTATGTGCGTTTTCTCTTCTGGTGTCTTCAGTCCGGGAACCAGAGCCTCATATATTTCTTTTCTCAAAGAAATAAGGTATTCTAGTCTTGGACTAAGTTTGCATTTCAAGTCCTTTGCTTTATCCTTTATTCCCTGTTTGACATTCTCTAGTTTCTTTATTTTCTCTTCTGTTCTGCAATCTTCTTTTCTATCTCCAAAAATAAATTCGATACACCTATCAGATTGTCAGCAATATTGTTAATCTTATCTTGTGCTTTGCTGATCTCCTTGTCAAGGTCTTCTATTAAGACATTTGTTTTACAAGTGTCCCTGTACAGTTTCTTGAAGTCATAAATTATTTCTCCAATTTCCGGTAAAAGGGTATCCATTTTCTCCTTGTTCTTCTTCACAATATCCTCAAAGAATTTCTCTTTTTTCTTTATCATTCTTTCCTTAAATGTATCCTCATTTATTTGATCAACAATCAATATGTTACCGGTGATGAACTTAGACAATGTGTCTAGTTGACCTAAAGAATCCTTATTATCAACAATGCACTTTGGTGCTATCAATTTAAGAATTGGAATTGTATCATCAATAGACTTATAGGCTTTTGCATTACATTATATGATCTTCTTTATTGAATCCAATAAGACCTCTGTTACATTTGTAGGTCTGAATTCTGCCATAGAAGTACCAGATGTTTGTCCAACAGTCTTTACAATAGCCATGCTACCGGTTGTGGTGATTTGACCTCTGGTAGGCCAGTCTGTGTTTGCATTTCTACAAACAAAGGTTTATGCTTTTTAGTTTGGGCCGGTGGCACTATCTCTGTCTGAACCTGTGCTTCAACCTGTACCTGTTTTGGTTTCTCTGAGCTTTTAACTGTCAGTTTCTCAGATGTAATCTTAGTTTGTACCTATGAACTCTCTTTTGCCGATTCTTCTGATGGTTTTTCAGTTGTATCTACTGGTTTCTTTGTGGTATCCTCTGTCGGTTGCTCTACCTGTGTAGGTTTTTCTATGTTTATCTCAACTCCTACAGCCAGTGACTTAGTAGTCACATTTTTCTCCTCATCTTCAGTGGTTTCTCCATCAACCACAACATTAACTTATTGTGTGTCTACATTTATCGTATACAAAATTTCAGATTCAGGATTTGTATCCTCTACCGGAGTCTTCATAATCTCTATGGCCGGTTGTCTGTCAGTAGTATCTACTGGTGGAGTATCTGAAAGAGGTGGGGGAATATTGTCATTTATTTTAAGGCTTGGAGGTCCACCTACCTTATCTTTCCCCTTATCTCTATCCTTTTGATATACTTTGATAGTTTTTGGTCTGAGTAATTCTTCCTATTTTTCTTTTTCCACAAAGAATATATCCCATGCATCTGTTGTTTCCTTAGAGACTTCCTTTACTCTACCTGCCATCAGTGCTACATGTCAGTGAGCAGTAGAGAATATTGTCTGGTTTGCTTCACTGATAAGTTTATTAATTTCATCAGTTGAGTTGATTCAGATGTACTGTAAGTAGTTTTTCAATCTTAATTTTCTTGTCCAGTTCAATGATGGCTAACCTTCTAGCTTCAAGTCTCCTATACATATCATTTGGAATTTCATCAACAATTTGCCTCAAAAATTTCTTGTATATATCTAAGTGTAGAATTACACTGTTCTCTATGCTTTCCTTATCATCAGCTGATAGTGTATTGTATATTTTGTTGATGTTCTTCAACTTACCATCCTCTGTAATTTCACTAAGAAGTTTGTCTATTGGGGCAATATCTTATTTTATCTTCTTCTTCTTAGGAGTCATTTTCTTTGCCAGAGGCGTTACTGCCTATTGTTTTTGTCTTGTTCTTTTTGGTGTAGGAGAGGGTACCAGTGTGGGTTTTCTTTTCCTTTCTACCCTTTTAAATACTGGCGGTATATCACTCTTAGAAGAAGTTTCAACTGGTGAAAGATGAGTTTTTGGTTGAGGTGCTTCCAACTCACTTTCACTTATATGAGTTTGTCTCAAAACATCTTCCTTGATTGCTTTAGCCTGCCGGGTTCCTTTCCTGACGGTTGTTTCAACCTTCTTAACCCTTTTCCTTGTTTGAATTCCACTTTCTATTGTTTCAGCATTTCCAAAAACTTCCTCAATAGGTTCCTTGGGCGCTTCAAGGAGGGCTTTTGCATAATTTTCAATGATATTGTCATTTGTTTCATAGCCCATTTCATTTACCTAGATAGTTCTAGGGACAACTGCTTCCATCCAAATTTCATCTTTCTTGATCACAAAACTAATTTCCTTCTGACATTTATCCACAATAGCTTGTGATAGTCTTACTCTAGTTTTCATTTGAGTCTTCAATGCTTGAAAATGTTCATTTAGGTTTTTCTCTCGGTTTTCTCCCATTTTGTTCAATAGATCTAACAGTTGTTTTCCTACCAAAATGTCAAAACCAAAATCTCTTGCACCAATACCGGGCACTTGTTTTGTTATGTACAACATCAAACAAACAAGTAAATTTCCAAATCTGAATGTTCCTTTCTTATCTCTTTTTAATCTTTCCTAGCTTGTCTATCAACTGATCTTTGAGCCATTCACATACATCTATCCTTGCATTATCATTAACCATATCATAGGCACTTTTGATACATAGGCTAGAAATTGAGTTCAACCTATTTGCATGAGTAGCCTTATAACCTAAGATCATACTGATCAATCTGACATTTATGTCTTTTACATTGTTTACCCTTAAAGATCTTTTATCAAATGTTGCACCAGTTAGGTTTATCACTGTGTCATTTGAGACCTTCTTTGTTTTGTCAGGTCTGTTACCGGTGGAAGGTAACCCTGTTACAACTTTTACCACTTCTTTTATAATTTTATGGATTGAATCCAACCAGAAAAACTCACCATGTACTCTTCTTAACACAATCCTTATGATATCCTTGGGAAAATCTGGGATACTAAGGATTTCAGTAAAACCTAGGGTTTCTACTATCTTATGTTCAGGTTTGACATTTCCAGATTCATCACAAATCACAATCCTATACATATTCTTAATCTTATCATCACCTAATTCCTCAATATGATAGTGTATATACATCCTAGGGTCTTCAACATATACTACTCCCTTAGGAATTTGAGAAAATGCACCTATGCTATCATCTTTCTTTGCAATTTCGGGAACTAGTTGGAATACGGGTCTAGGGCGCTTAACAACCTCAACAACAGTAGGGTTTGCAGTAAATTCAGCAGTGGATGAAGATGCCATAGCTATAAATACCTCAGTCTGCCTTAAGGATGAATGCTTTCATGGATTGCTTCACTTCTTCACTTAAAATGCCTTCGCTCGCGAATTTTTGTGCTCTTGAAGATTTGAATGCTCGGTGAATGAAAAAGGAGCCAAAACACTTGCTTTATAATGTTATTTTCTCCAACTACCACATTTAATGCTTGCCGGTTAAGTCACAACTTAACTCATTCACCTGTATAGAAGTAATTTCAACTTCTCACCATCAACCGAGGGAATAATAGCATGTTTTTCATTTTGTTGCTAAACCCCCAAAAGATTTTCTTCAGTTAGATGAAGAGACTCCTACTGGTGGAGTGTTACTCTATTCTGTCAGTGGAGGAGTATTCCCATCAATATTTTGATCTGACTTTCTGATCCATTGTTTTGAGAATTCTTTCTTTACCTCTTCAACCTTTTCTTTACCTTTCAAACTAGGACCTTTGGTATTTACCGGTGATGCCTTACTTCTACAAAATTTTGCAATATGTCCAATTTTGTTATAGGCATAACAAGTCACATTGTACTTCTGAATAGCTTTCCCATATCCTATGTCGGTATGTGTTCTGCATTGAATAGATAAGTGTCCAAATCTTCCACAAATATAACATCTTACATTCATTCTGCAATTTTCTAAATTATGACCAACTTTGTTGCATTTAGAACATTGACCGGTGGGTGTATTAGTGTTGTGATAATTTCTAGATCTACACTAATTTGCTCTATGACCATACTTGTTACAGTTAAAGCATTTTCCATTAAATTTGTAAGTAGTAGGTTGCCTTACCGGTTTTCTATGATCATGATTGTTTGCAATACCAGAGCTTTCACCAACTTCAAAGCCAAGGCCATTTGTATCACCATTAGGTTTCTGATTCTTCAGCATGTCACCAAGTTGTTCTGAACCTTTCTTGAATTTCTCCTTGTGTTGATTTGCAGCAGTCAGTTCATTTTCCAAGATTCCTTTCTATCTCATGAGTTCAATTCTGTCATTTTGTGTGTGCATTAGATCTGTCTTCAACATATCATTTTCATGACTGAGTCTTGTGTTTTCATTTCCAGCATCATTTAGTCTTCTAACCAAGTCTTCTTCATTCTTCTTTCTATCTTCAATTTCTTTATAGAATCTCATAGTCATATCCTGCATCTCATTCTTTGTTGTACTGATTTCTTGTCTTAGATTGTTTACCAAATCATTAAGAGTTTCCTTTTCATTTTCCTCATTCTGCATCTTTTCACAAATTTCTCTCCTCTTGTTCCTTGCAATAGTAACATTCTCTTGAAGTGCTTGAATAATATCCTGAGCAACCTTCAGATCATCCTTAAGTTTGATATTCTTCACTTTTTTTGCATCATAGTCTGTAAGAGCTGTTTCCAATTGCTTTCTTAAGTTTTCCATCTCTACCGGTGACAAGATCTTCCTCAAGCTATTAGGCTTTTGAAAATAGAGGACCAGACTCTGATACCAATTGCTAGGATTTCCAAAGATACTGAGAGCAGGGGGGTGAATCAGTATCTAACTGGTATGTAAATTTACTTGACTTAAAACATGAAAAGCATATTAAAACTGTGTACTGGTAAACCAGAAATAATGCAGTAACTAAGAACAATAACAACAACATGAGAAGCACACCATAACATAGTATTGTAATGAGGAAACCCGATGTGGGAAAAACCTCAATGGGATTTGTGACCCATAATATTCGCTTACTGGCAAATAAGGGAATATTACTTTTACAATAGGGGCCTGCACATGCAGTAAGGCCAAGTGCCTAGAGCTCACTGCTCCATTACAAAAGAAGTCACACTGACTTACAAAAATGGATTATACTAATCCGATGTCTTGCACTACTTCAGATAAGCATTTGATATGCCAGATCCAGTACCGGTTTAAGCTCTGCTACATACATAAACCCTTAACCAATAATTCGCATATTAGGTCTGCATAATTTCACATCCTATCTCATCTCTTCTCTACTCTACAAAATGATCTACAATGATCTCATACATATATGAGTCATATTACAATCTGCCATGTCGGCTTACAAAAGATTTTACAATTAATTACAAGTAAAAATACATAAAATTCATGTCGGCCAGGGTGCTGGTATTTTTCCTTTCGTTGTTGATGTTCTGTGTGCCGGTGTAGAGTCTATCGGTGTCGATATCACATGATTTCAAGGTTTCCATCAATGACAATACCTTCAATCACCTACAATTTCTCATTGGAGCATGCATTTGCCAACAATTTAAGTATTTCGTTGTGTAATTTGAACTTAATGATAATTCAATGTATCATTATTCTGTTTTAACTTTAAAAAAAATATTTGCACTCTACTCTTGTGTTTTAGCTTTATCCCTTCGGGGTTTCTTGGCGGGGCATTACATTTGGCATCAGAGCCAATGTTGCAAACACTAGGATCTCTAGTGTTGCTTGTGCTCTTAGTTGGTTTTAGGTGTATAGACTTTATGTTGTATACTTGTCCTCCTATTGTATGTGTGTGATTGCGCCATAGGATCTTGAAGATCTTAAGGACTCGTGCTTTATTCTTTTTGAGTATTCTTTCCAGCAAACCTTAATTGTGTGTAACGTGTGTGTTCACACCTTTCTTTCACCTTCCTGATGTTGGTGCTTTTAAGTGATTATATGTGCTTTGTTTCTTATTAGATATCTTGTTCTATGATTACTCTTATTCATAGATAGAGTTGTTTGTACCTCCCTTTTTTATTGTTGCACTCTTAGGCTAACCCATTGGGTTGGTTAGTTCTTGTCTTGAATCTAAAAGTACGAAATGTGCTTGTATTAAGATTATGATCTAGCTTAGTGTTGTTAATTTGAAAGACTTGTATGGTAGATGTTGGGTTCTTATGATGTAGTGAATTGAATGGTTATCATCCTTCCTCCTCTTTCTCTATATAAATTAAAATGTTTGTTATATGTGTATTTATCTCTTATGTAAGTTTTCTAATTGCGAGAGAAAGGTTGTGATTTCTTGAACCCTTGTGTAAGCCTTATGATTCTTCTGTGCTTCTAGATAATAAGAGGGCTATGGGTTTAAAAGATCATAATGGTTATAGGGAGCAAATCGTATGTTTTCATAAAGGAATTCACCATGTGTGTTGTAGGAGTATTATAATGGAATTTCTATCTTAGGTAATATGCGATAATGTGTGAATAGTTGTTATGTGAAACTGCCTTGTTTGTAATAAGATGTGTAAAAAGGGAACATGTTATAGTGGCTAAGAGTGTGTTAATATGTTCCATGAAAGATTGTTTTATGTGTTTCATTATACCAACTCAATTGAGGACCTATTTTAAAAATGTTATATTGAACTTGCTTTTGGGATATATATAATTGACTTAGTATGAATAGAAAGTGCAAAAGAAAATCTTGTTTGATGTGCATGCATTAATATGTATTATTTAGTTGATAGTTCCTCATTTACCTTCTTATCATACTTTGATTTTTTGATGAAAGGTTGCATATTATGATATATTTTGTATTAATTAAGAGTAGTGAGTATTCGCAAGAGGTCTTGCATGAAAGAAAGGATTGTCTGTCTTGATTTCTGTTGTTTGGAAAATTAGGACATTCGGTTGCAACCATAATATTTGGAGATGCCATGTTAGGCTAATTGGCATTCTTCTAAAATAATAGTGATATGAAAACCATTCAATTAAGATGATAGGCATATATAGTGAGAAATTTTATCATGTTGTGTGATCTTGTTAATTTTGAACTTATGTATGAAATAGTTTGACTATCAAACTCTCTTTCCCTTATCTTTCCCTAGATTATAAGATTTTTAGAAATGCTACTAAAGGATGCATTGATTTAAATAGAATGTATATAAAGCATATGAAATTGTATTTTCTTTTTGCATTTTGGCTTCATTTTGAAAGATGGAAGTCTTAAGCTTTGGAAAGGAAATTTGCATGGTTAGTAATGTGAATATGAATGCTTAGTGGAATTAGTGAAAGATATAGGAATGACGTTACTTCCTTATGTAATTTTGA
The DNA here is from genome assembly GCF_030272615.1 of Cryptomeria japonica. Taxonomy (NCBI): domain Eukaryota; kingdom Viridiplantae; phylum Streptophyta; class Pinopsida; order Cupressales; family Cupressaceae; genus Cryptomeria; species Cryptomeria japonica. The sequence continues at coordinate 496,437,358 of NC_081408.1, forward strand.
ATTGTAAAGAATTTCAGTACTTGTATCTTGAAATAAATTCTATTCAGTTATTCATGTGGGAAGCATAATTAAAACCTTCCTTGAGTAGATGTTAGGGTACTGAAAAGTACTCTCCGTAAATGTGAATAAATCAGTACTGGTGCTCTCATTTTGTATTGTAAGAAACCAGTGCTTGCTATAAGTGCCCATGGGATGGTGAAGTAATTAACCATGGAGGATATGTTTACTTATGAGTATGAGAAACCATACTGTTTATGTGATGTTTCTTATTTTTTATCCTACTGAGTACCAAACTGCAGGTTGTTGGTACTTCAATATGTTAAGCGGTAGTATTAGAAGTCACCGTTCCTTGAATAGTATGGACCAGCGTACAAGTAATATCAGCGTGAAGTGACTTTAGCTTCTCTATTTCAAGGAAAAATATAGTTATATAATGAAACTGTATTAAAAGTGTACTCAATACTTTCCCTTTTTGATGAACCAACTTATATGGTTTATGTGTGCCAGCCTTTTGCTCTCTTTTATTTGAGCATATTGATGGCAGTTCTTGAGCATAGTGATGGTGTATCTTGGAGGATCTTTTTGCTTTGTCTTCATGAAAGGTATGTTATTTCCACATGAGTTGCCAATTAGCAGGCATTGGTAGACATGTGGGTGGATCTTAGCCATGTGTACCATTGGCTTACGACGAGTATCCTAAGAGGTACGTCTCTATGCAGGATGTGACCTACACGTGCCTTTTTCCGCGAGGTACACTACCATGTGGGATACGTCCATTGTGTGTCTTTTCCACTTAGAGTATTTCCATGCCACATGATGACGTGATGTGGGGTGATGTCGAGGTGCACACTGCCATGCCATGTGGATGTGTGACTAGGTCGCACCACATGATGAGCTACTGCGATAGCTAGACGATTGTTCTCTCCTTCCTTGTTGGTGGCTAGATTCTAGTCACATAGTGATGTTATGTGTAATTATGATATTATTATTTATTTCTTTGTGGACCAAAAATTTATTCTATTTTGACTTTGAAGGTTTAGCCATGATCTTGCGATCTTTTGCGTACTTGATTTGGTGTTGCAAATTCCGGATTTTTCTTGCCTTACTATTGGAATTGATGATTTATTATCTTTATTCATATGTATTTTGGTGGCTAAACTAGTTTATCCTTATTGTTTTTGTATGTTGGTCTTTTGTTGAATTGTGAATTCCTCTCCAAGGACATATGAGACGGTCTTGGTTGAGTGTATACGAGGAAGTAGACGTAGGGAACCTTGAGGATGGGGGTATGTGAGGCTGTGATACAGCTAAGATCCACTGCCTACCTATGTGTGGCGACTATCTCTTGGAGGATAACCACCTTATGCAATAAGGGATGTTCACAAGGGTCTTGTATGAAAGGGAGCACCGCTATGGTGTGCACTAACACCATCAAGCCCTTGAGTGAGATGTTGGATATTTATGATCGTGTTATTTTGTTCTCGGATCAGACATAGAGATGTTGATCATGCATGTTATCTATGACCGAGCATTAGACATGCTCACATGTGGCCTTTTGAGTTGTACATTCCAGTTATGGGGATGGTTATTATGTGTAATCATGGAATATAATGTGTTATCTTGTCACTATGTTATGGGTCATAGTCATTGGAATGGTTTTGTTTCATATATATGCCTGGAAAGTGTAAACAATTGCGTTCTATATGTTGCTCTTATTTCATGGAAGTTAACTTGGTTGTAGAATTTGAATTTGAAGCTAGTTCTATACGATAAAATTTAATGAAGAGGATGGATTGGTAAAAGAAATGGATCAAGATGACATGTTTTCTTGTCGTATTTGGTAGATGAGTATGGTAATTGTTGTTTACCTCTATTAATGCTTTAATTTGGTGTGATGAAAGGAAGAAAATTCTTGTTTCATTGCTATGATTATAGATAGTTCCTAGAATGTTATAAGAAATGTATGGATTTGAAGGTATCTTACGAATGGATAATGGTATTCATAAAGGATTTAGTAATAATGTTTCATTTTTTGTGAAAAGATTCATATGTGCAATTTGATATTTGTTAAATGAGTTTCAGGGCTAATGTGTGTTGCATGTTTTCTGTCTAGCCTAATGACTTCTAGGAGTAAGTCAGAATCTAGGGGGCAGGATGTAGGACCCTTGCCCTAATCAGATTTTAAATTCCGGTTTGACCTTGGTTGATTTACCATGATGTAATGTTATAGTCATATATTATTATTATGGTCCGTACTAATAAATGTTGTTTTCACATCGATTCTTATGTAAGTTTATTTGTTCTTCTAATTCTATAATTAATCTTTGGCTAACACTTTCATTAAATCTATATATGTATGCATGTGTAGTTCATGGTTGCAGGAGATTGCAGGTACAGTACTGCATAGGTACGAGGTTCGTCCCCACCTGGATTCATAGGTTTGAATGTACCTTATTGGCCCTAAGGAATTGGATTAGGTAGTCATAAGATCCTCATTTTACCCTAGTCACGCTCAAGTGAGTGTCGTTAGTCATCCGTTAGTTTCCCGTTTGGTTGGGTATGCGCGTCGTGTATCTGGTTGGCTTTCTTGGGTTGCGTATTTTGCGTGTGGTAAAATTGAGTATTTAATCCTAAGTATTTAATTTGATTAAATGTGTTCTTTTATGCATTAGTAAATTAAGGGACAAAATTAAATAGGACCCCTTTGTGCAATTAATCATTAATTAGAATTGCTCTATTCATGTTTGTAGCAAGTTCGATTAAATGATTATTTTTAAATGATGAATTTATTCGGTTTATGCATTTTGAAAGGAAAGGTTAAATAGTATTCGAAAATAGAAATATTTATCCTCCTTGAAATTTTGAAATAGAAATGTTAGTTTTAATTAAATTAAGAAAATCATTTTTAGAAGAAAAGCAAGTTTAGCATATTTGAATTGTTTGAAAAGAATGGTTTTAATTTTTATTTGGAGAAAAGTATTTTAAATCCAAAAAAATGAATTTTGGTCAAACATTTTCCTTTTAACCTAGGTTTGGAAAATATTTTTGGAAGAATTATTTTTGGGATACAAATTTTGGGCATTTGGGGGAGAAGGATTTTCTTGAGCTTGCAGGTTGGGCTCTTCATCAAATCTTTCCCAGGATTGTTGAATAAGGTAGGATTCTTGTTTATCTCTCTAGTCTCTTTGTTTAATAGAGATTGTTTTGATTTTGAAGAAATCTGGTTGTATTGTTGATAATCTCATTTATTTTGTGGATCATGGAAGAGTTGTAGTTAAATCTCCAATTCAAACCCTCCTTGCTTTCTTTCCAAACCTTTAGATCAAATTTTGGTTTCTCAAATTGATTTCAAAATTAAAAATTGAGGGTTGGTTGTTCACAGTTTAATTTTGTCAAAAAAAATTCAAATTTGAGCATTCTGGATATGTAGGTAAATTTTTCCCCAATTTTAGCTTGCTAGGATTGCTTATTTCCAAAAGATTTCTTTACCTTTCATCCTCCCTGCCATTTTTTGGGTTATATGTTTTGGAAATGCATTTTTTAATATATATATATATATATATATCTGTTTGTGTGTGTGTGTGTGTGTGTTTATAAATAAATCATTCATATTCTGGAAACTTAATTCTCATTATATTGTCTCAGTTGAGACTATGCAGATTGGAGGTTTTGTATTAAATAAAATAAATTAAACAAATATATATATATATATATATATATATATATATATATATATATATATATATATATATTTGGGGGCTGATTGGGGAACCATGGCCTTGACCCATGGTTGGGGAGATCTACGGCTTCCCCAAGCCATGGGGAGAGCCATGGCGTGGTCTCCACATAGTCGTGGCTATGGGGAGACCACATCATGGTCCCCACAATCCTTCCCAAAGGAAAGGGGAACCACGTGGGCTTCCACATGGTGGGGCTCATGGGTTTCCCTAAAAAAAAATAGAATTTCTTTTTATTATTAAAAAGTTTTTTCTAAATGTTATTTTTTTTTAATTATTAATTATTAATTAATGTATATTGTTAATAATATATTAATTGCTAATTACTAGTTAATGTATATTATTAAATATATATTAATTGTTGTAATTTATAAATTAATGTGTATTATTAATTATATATTAATTGACATTATTAATTAATGTATATTTTTAAATATATATTAATTATTGTTTAATTATGAATTTATTAATTAAGGTATATATAGAGAGATATATATACTATTTAATATCTTTAGTTTGTATATTTGTTTAAATATATGCAAGGAAATTTTATTTCATTGGGAAATGATTATCTCGATTAGTTTCTTTAAATGTATATTTTCATATTCTGAAAAGTGTATCTGGGTTTTGGAAAGGATAAGTTTAGATAAATTGTTTCGAACAAGTATGGAATGATGTTTTATTTTGAAAAATAAATATCATATTTTAGTTGATTAATATATATTTGATTTTATATCATTGTGTGTTTTGCATCTATTATAATTATATTAATGTGATTTTGGTTTGAAAACTCATGACGTAGTGATTATATTATTTTATGATGCAAAATGAATTGTAGTCAATTAGTAAACCATGATCAGCATGTACCTAGACAAGGTAGACAAATTGCAATCTAATTAGATCTTTTAGAAAATTGGATCAATTGTAATGTTTAAACAATATGGAAAAAGATTGTCTTTTCCGATTTATGTCTATGTATGTTTAATTTTCTGTATTTGTATTTGATTAAGAATTGGCAAGTCCTTGATTGTGATTGTTGGATATTTTCATATGTTTAGTTTGGAATCTGCCTATGTCCTTGATCTCGAGTATTGACTATTTTCTTGTGATTGTTTGTATCTGGTCATGTCCTTTATGTGAGTGTTGGGTGTTGTTTTATGGTTGACTATAGCTGGTCATATCCCTAGGTAGGGAACTGTCAGTCAGTTCACCTATTATTATTTACTAAGTTGTCATTAGTTTTATGTCCAAAGTCATCCTATATACTCTAGTCAGTTAATACTACCGAAATATTCAGTCGGTAAGTACTAAGGTTGTTGGTTACAGAAGAAAGGCTAGTCACCGAGATGAGTAATACCAAGCTGCCTACCGAGTAAAGCTCCTATGCCTACCGAGCAACAAAGAAGGTATACCGAGTTAATCTGAACCAAGTGGAAACGTGTTACCAGATTGAATGAACTTGGACACATATGTGGAAACGTGTTACCAGATTCAATGAACCTGGACACATATGTGGAAACGTGTTACAAGATTCAAGAACAGGGAACCGTTATTACATAAGAAATTGTATTCAAAGATTTTGTATGATTTTGAGGGAGTTTATCCAATGAAATAATTTCTATGTTTATTCATTCGATAAAACATGTTTGTATGATCAATGTATGAACAAGATCACCATCTCAGAGATCTATATATGCAGAGTGATTTGAGTATCTAACATTGAGAGGGAAGATTCATGATTTGAAAATGAAAATCATAAGAGAAGAGTGACAAAGATATTCAGAGGTCACCGAGAAGGTTTTTCAGAAAATAGTTTTAGAGACAGAGTATACAGAAGAGGTCACCGAGTTAAGTTATCAATTACCGAGGTATGCTATGAGCAAGGTAATTTCATATTGAGCACATAGAGTCTGCTATAACATTTCAGATGTAAAGTTGCAGATATTTTGTAAAGATTTTTGATTGAATCATTTGAGTTGTAATAGAAACCTTTAATAGGGTAAAAGACTCTAACAAAGTCTATAAATTGTAAAGCCTTTAACTAGGTACAAATTTTTTTAAAAGTGTTTGTAAAATCCTTTAGCAAGGTAGATCTAAAAGATCTTGATACTCCTAACAGGGTAAGCTATCAGAAATAGCTAAACATGTAGCTCTAACTAAGCAACCTTTATTATTGCAATAGTGAAGTTGTGGGTGCCATCCCCACCATATTTTTTTTCTCTAATAAAGAGTTTCTGCGTAACCAAAATATTTGTGTTATGGAGTGAAATGTGTATGGATGTTATATCTATGATTATGTTTTAGCTTTATATATTATGAGATCAGCTATACATAGTTTATGTTTATCAGTAAGATTGTTTTTGAAGAAAAGTTTTGAAGTACTGATTCACCCCTCCCCTCTCAGTACATTAGCTTTCCTAGTTGGACCTAACAATTGGTATTAGAGCACTACTCTTGGAAAAGGGTTTTACAGCCTAAAGAGAAAGATCCTATCAATGGAAGGCTATAAACAATCATGCAAAATTGTGAATCTTCAAAAAGAATTGGATCATGCTAATCAAGTGATTGCAGACATGCAGAGACAAATGTAAAAATCATTGAAACTCAGAAGAAGATTGTCTAATGATTTACAGGACTCGCAAGAGTTGGTGGAACAAATTGAGACATCATCTAAGAATAGCATATCAGAAGAGTCTGAAGAAATGATTGTAGAATTGAAAGAAAAGAACAAAGCACTAAATGATCAGCTAAAAGCAATGAAAATGGAACATGAGTACTTCAACACACAGATGACTGAAAATCTTGATGCATTGAGAACAACTGAGGATAACATAAGAGATATAGAAAGAGAAAAAAAATAGCTAGAAGCATTGGTGTCTGAAAAGAATGATGAAATCACAAGGATGACTGGAATTCAACATAATCTATCTAATCAATTGGGTTATGCACATCATGAAGCAAATCTAAAAGAAAATGAGAATGAAGCATTGAAACTTGAATTATCAAGATTAACTAATGAACTTGAAGCAGAAAAAAAGTCAAAAGAAACACTGAAGAAAAGTTATGAAGCGTCAAGAATGTTGAATGAGCAACTAAACATAAGATCACCCAACAAATCTGCCGGACTCGGTTACAAAAGAAACAACTCTATTGACAAAGGAAACAACACCACTGAGAAAGGAGAATCGTCAAAGAAGGCTGGAAACAAAGACAAGAAAAAAGGCAAGAAGCCTATTTGCAATTACTGTGGAAAACAAGGACATACTTCCAACATGTGCCGAATCAGAAAAGGTAAGCAATCGAATGTCAGTAGGTCTGATGGTTATTGTTACAATTGCAATAAGTATGGTCACACATATAATGATTGTAGGACAAAGTCTGTTAGCAATTATCAGAAGGCAAAATTCAAGGGGTTTTGCAAAAACTGCAATAGATATGGACACAATATTGAGAAGTGTTGGTTTAAGCAGAAAAACTATATATGGTCTTCACATTGACAATATACTGTAGTACCATGGGATTACAATACAAGGATATGGTGTGAATGCTGTGGAAGATATGGACATATAAGTGCCAACTGCATGATAAGGTTTGGAATGAACAACCGAAGATCATAGAGAAATCCTGGAATGACATGTTTTCATTGTCACAAAGTTGGACACTTGGTTAAAGATTGCAGAGATCAACCTAGAGAAGATACTGAGGAAATAAGAAGCAAATTACAGAAAATTTGGAAAAAGAAGGAAAATGGGTCAACTAATGAAGAAAGCACCTTACCTATCGAGTTAGGTGCATCTACTTCTAATTAATCATTAAAGGTATGAAGGGAATGCATTTTCTCAAGGTTAGATCCTAACAGTTCCTATTTAATCATGAACATAATTCCAAATTTGCATACCTAAGATGCAATAACATTTTTAATACTATCTAGGCTTTTGAAGTATCAGAGAAGTCGGTAAGTGCAGGAAACCTGTCTAGTCGGTAAAAGCATAGAAGGAAGATAATTAGTTTAGTGGAACCGAGTGTATTTAATGCTTATCTTACCTAACTGCACAAAGCCCGATAAGGTAAAGGGTGTATTTAAAAGTTCTTTGTGCGGTCATTTTACACTTACCAGTTTTCAAAGAGCATAGTTAAGCAAATCAAAGGTGATCAAATATTTCCCGAGCGAATTTCAAGGTATTTTCACAACAATATTAAACGTATTTTCAAGCAAGTTAACCGGTCAATATCAGTTGTGAATATTTGCGTTATATTTACTAAGCTGAAAGCATTTTTTGGTTAAGTTGAAACCCTAAGCTATTTCATTAGTAGAAATCCAAGTTTGAAATGGCTCCCAAGATGCAGAAACCTCTTGTAGTTGAGACTATTGAGAAGCCCTCACTAAAGTATTCCTTACCTCCCAAAGTGGCATCTGAACTCGATGAGAAAACTACATTCTCTCTTATTCCGGATAGGGTTCTATTGGTTGAAGATGTCAAATTTTATACTAAGTGCCGTGTTGAAGAGCTAGGTCATACCAAAATTAAGGACATGTATGATGAATTATGCACCGATGGAATCCTGGATAGTAAGTATAAGCATATCAAAGTTAAGGGATTGACCGAAGCCCTAACCTATCCTCGAGTTTTCAAACCCCAATGGGTCAAATTTGTCTTGAGCAGAGTGCATGATGACTTTATGTGGTTAGAGGAGCAACCGTTCAAAATCACCAAGGATATTATTCACATAATAACCAGATACCCTATATTCGACCATGCCCGAGCACAAAAGATGATTTCATAGAAGGAATTGATAACTTTAACCCAAGTTGAGTCTGATTGCAAAGGTCTTAAGTTGAATAATGTAACAGATGCAGAGCTAAAGTTTGCAATTAGAGTCATAGGTTATTATTTCTTTCAATCGGCAAGAGAAAACAGTGTACCGTGTGCAACTGTAGATTTGGCCTATAAAATTGTGAAAAGGGTATGAAAGTTGATTTATGTGAAGTATTGCTGAAGAATCTTTTTGAAAATATCAACATAATAAGGAAACCTAAGAAGAATAACACTGCTAACACACTAAATTTTGGGTCACTCTTAGTGTGTATGTTCTTCTATTTTTAGAAGTTCTTTCCTTCAATCAGTAACATCGTATGGGAATTACACCGACCAATCACCCATCAAATAAATGACTTTATCAATCAACTAGGTGATAACTTCAATGAGATAATGGATGATTACTTTAACAAATTTTAGGAAAAGATGCATAACAGGTACATGATCCCACCTCAGTTAATGGAAAAATATAAGGATGTTATATGTTTTCAAGTGGACACCGACTACTGTTATGTCAAAGCAGTAGGACCCAGAACTCAATCTTTACCGCCTATGGGTTATGAGATTGATTTTGATATTACTCAACAACAGATAGATGCTTTTTTGGTACTTCCAAGGCACTCGACTGAGATCAGGTATGGTACCTATGAAGAGGTAAAAGAAAAAGTAAAATTGAGCATAGTAGTACCAAAGGCTACCAGAAAAGCCACTAAAATGATCAAAGTTTTAACTGAGAAATTTGGAGAAGGTTCTACCTCCACACCTACTAAGCTAGTAGGTAGGAAAAATGATCAACTTACAATCGAGGAAGAATCTGAAGCTCAAGAAGCAGCAATTACACTGAGCACCGAATTGCCAAAGGGCAAAATCTTGAAAAGAAAGAAATAGGATACTGGGATAAATAACTGGATGCTGGGACAAATAACTATCTGACAATGGAGATAACACATACACTCTTCCCATTAGAGTATCTGGGTGGCCTTAAGGACGTCGTGGAATACTTTTTCCCTTTCATAGGTTTTCCATTGGCCTCAGATTTACAACACTTCATTTCCCTTGGAGAAGAGGTGAACTAGTATCCGCTTATAGGTGGCTTAAAGACTATGCCATTGTCTGCTCATCGCCTACGCATAGAGCGCATTGTGGAGTTTCTCCTCAGAGTCCATCTGATAGTGCCTACTCTGGCTGGCACAACTTGGTACACTAAGTTCAGAGACTATATCTTCTCGCAGATCCTGACACCGCATATTCTTCCAAACCTGGTGCTTTTGTCGATACCTCAGGAATCCAACAGTGACTGTGGACATGAGTGAATGGGAGAATATGATGATGAAGATGATGACTCTGAATTTCTCATGGACGAGGAGGAGGACAAGGAAGATAACTGAAAGACTACCACCTTGCTACAAAATTATAGGCTACAAGCCTTTTTAATGCATTGTACAAAGATACTGTTATATAATATAAGGACTCTCTTTTTGCTTTCTCATGGCGTATCTTATGATTTACTTCTACTTCTTGTTCTTTACAATGCATGAAAAATCATAATTAAATAAATAAGGGCACACTAAAAATACATTGTTTACATTTTGGAATGCTAACACTTCAATAGAAAGGTTTAAGATGAAACCCATTAATTAGGATTTCGAGAGACTCCCCTTGCATGTTTTTGAGGTCAAATGCATTAAACCTCTTGCAATTGGTGATGCGGAAGGGTCCCTCCCATAAACCATTAAACTTTGCATGCTGACCTTGTAGGAACCCTGCCCTAATCAAATTTAAATTTCCGGTTTGACCTTGGTTGATTTACCATGATGTAATGTTATAGTCAGATATTATAATTATGGCGCATACCTATAAATGTTGTTTTCACATCGATCCTTATGTAAGTTTATTTGTTCTTTTGATTGGTGTTATTAATCTTCGGCTAACACTTTCATTAAATATATATGTATGCATGTGTAGTTCATGGTTGCAGGAGATTGCAGGTATAGTACCGCATAGGTACGAGGTTCGTCTCCACCTGGATTCGCAGGTTTGAGTGTAACTTATCAGCCCTAAGGAATTGGGTTAGGTAGTCGTAAGACCATTGTTTTACCCTAGTCGTGCTCAACTGAGTGTCATCAATCATCCATTAGTTTCCCCTTTGGTTGGGTATGCGAGTCATGTATTTGGTTGGCTTTCTTGGATTGCGTGTTTTGCATGTGGTAAAATTGAGTATTTAATCCTAAGTATTTAATTTGATTAAATGTGTTCTTTTATGCATTAGTACATTAAGGGACTAAATTAAATAGGACCCCTTTGTGCGACGATCATTAATTAGAATTTCTCTATTCATGTTTGTAGCAAGTTCAATTAAATGGTTATTTTTAAATGATGAATTTATTCAGTTTATGCAAATTGAAAGGAAAGGTTAAATAGTATTCGAAAATATAAATATTTATCCTCCTTGGCATTTTGAAATAGAAATGTTAGTTTTAATTAAACTAAGAAAATCATTTTTAGAAGAAAAGCAAGTTTAGCATATTTGAATTGTTTGAAAATAATGATTTTAATTTTTATTTGGAGAAAAGTATTTTAAATCCAAAAAAATGAATTTTGGTCAAACATTTTCCTTTTAACCTAGGTTTGGAAAATATTTTTGGAAGAATTATTTTTGGGATGCAAATTCTGGGCATTTGGGGGAGAAGGATTTTCTTGAGCTTGCAAGTTGGGCTCTTCATCAAATCTTTCCCAGGATTGCTGAATAAGGTAGGATTCTTGTTTATCTCTCTGGTCTCTTTGTTTAATAGAGATTGTTTTGATTTTGAAGAAATCTGGTTGTATTGTTGATAATCTCATTTATTTTGTGGATTATGGAAGAGGTGTAGTTAAATCTCCAATTCAAACCCTCCTTACTTTCTTTCCAAACCTCCAGATCAAATTTGGGTTGCTCAAATTGATTTCAAAATTAAAAATTGGGGGTTGGTTGTTCACAGTTTAATTTTGTCAAAAAAAATTAAAATTTGAGCATTCTGGGTATGCTGGTAAAATTTTCCCAATTTTTAGCTTGTTGGGATTGCTTATTTCCAAAAGATTGCTTTACCTTTCATTGTCCCTGCCATTTTCTGCATTATATGTTTTGGAAATGCATTGTTATATATATATATATATATATATATATATATATATATATATATATATATATATATATATATATATATATATATATATATATATATATATATTGTGTTTATAAATAAACCATTCATATTTTGGAAACTTAATTCTCATAATATTGTCTCAGTTGAGATTGTGCAGATTGGAGGTTTTCTATTAAATAAAATAAATAAAAGAGTATATATATATATATATATATTTGGGGGCTAATTGGGGAACCATGGCCTCGAACCATGGTTGGGGAGAGGCGTGGCTTCCCCAAGCCATGGGGAGAGCCATGGCGTGGTCTCCACACAGCCGTGGTTGTGGGGAGAACACGTCATGGTCCCCATAGCCCTTCCCAAAGGAAAGGGGAACCACGTGGGCTTCCATGTGGTGGGGCTCATGCGTTTCCCTAACTTGAAAAAAATTAAGTTTCTTTTTATTATGAAAAAGTTTTTTTTTAAATGTTATTTTTTTATTATTAATTATTAATCAATGTATATTATTAATAATATATTAATTGCTAATTACTAATTAATGTATATTATTAAATATATATATTAATTGTTGTAATTTATAAATTAATGTGTATTATTAATTATATATTAATTGCCATTATTAATTAATGTATATTTTTAAATATATAAATTGTTGTTTAATTATGAATTTATTAATTAAGGTATATATTTAGAGATATATATACTAATTAATATCTTTAGTTTGTATATTTGTTTAAATATATGCAAGGAAATTTTATTTCATTGGGAAATGATTATCTAGTTTAGTTTCTTTAAATGTATATTTCCATATTCTGGAAAGTGTATCTGGGTTTTGGAAAGGATAAGTTTAGATAAACTATTTCGAACAAGTATGGAATGATGTTTTATTTTGAAAACTAAATATCATATTTTAGTTGATTAATGTATATTTGATTTTATATCATTGTATGTTCTGCATCTATTATAATTATATTAATGTGATTTTGGTTTGGAAACTCATGACGTAGTGATTATATTATTTTATGATGCAAAATGAATTGTAGTGAGTTAGTAAACTATGAGCAACATGTACCTAGACAAGGTAGACAAATTGCAATCTAATTAGATCTTTTAGAAAACTGGATCGATTGTAATTTCTAAATGATATGGAAGAAGATTGTCTTTTCCGATTTATGTTTATGCATGTTCAATTTTCTATATTCGCATTTAATTAAAAAATGGCATGTCCTTGATTGTGATTGTTAGATATTGTCATATGTTTAGTTTGGAATCTGCTTATGTCCTTGATCTCGAGTATTGACTGTTTTCTTGTGATTGTTTGTATCTGGTCATGTCCTTTATGCGAGTGTTGGGTGTTGTTTTGTGGTTGCCTGTAGTTGGTCATGTCCCTAGGCAGGGAACCGTTAGTCAATGCACCTCGTATGAGGATTTGTTTAGCCAAGTGGGTATTCCTACCATATTGAACTCTGTATGCTTGTCTTGGTGTATTCCTTGGTTTAGGAGTTCGTTGGATTATGGTCTAGTGTCATATGGGAAAGTGGCTTTTGAGCGGGGGTCGTGCCCAAAGTGGTTGCAAGGTAACCCATCGAAAGTGTGTCTAAATAAGTGTTAACCTAATAGCATATTAGAGAGTTTAGTTAATGAAAACACTAAGTAAGATAAATGTGCCTCACGCATGGGATGAGGGCTAGTACAGACTCGACATGGAATGAGAAGGTCTGAAATGGAAAACCAACAACATTATCTTCACGAAAGGATGTGTTGGGTCCACATGGGACTTGGATGGGCCAGACGTTTGGGAAAGGTTGCTAGGGTAACCCAGTAGATGGGGTCAGAACCTATGGAGGCTTGCCATGGTAATCATACCAAGTTATGTGATGACACTTGTCCCTTATGTTCGCTAGTGTGCAGGTCATGTTGCCTTTGCTAGGAGTACTATTGTGGAGTCATATCTGGTTGTTTATGCCCTTGTGAGAACTTGTTATTCATGTTAGACCATGGGTTTCTTATGATGGGTTGCAAGGACTTAGTTTTGCAGGTGCTCCATTTTTTCTTTCGTAACTGCTTCTTATCATGTTCCAGATGGATCCTTTTCCTTTTCTGGGATCATTCATGTATCTATTGGACCGATGTGGTTGTATGCATCATTTGTTTATGTACGCCTTGATGGTAGGAGGTAAATGATGTGAACCTTGTGAATTCTTCACCCTATTATTGATCAAAGTGGTCTTGCAGTTGAGAAGACCCAGAGATGTAGCCCACTAGGGGTGAACTCCGATATCATTTCGGTGTTATATGGTGTTTGTGTTCTTCCGTTCATTTTTATTTAGCATGTATGGATGGCTTTATGGTTTAAATGTATAATATGGATTAGATGATGTAAATATTAAATGCATGTATGTAGTTATCTTATTAAATGCAGTAATGTGGATCATGAAGAATGTAGATTTTAATAATGGAATGTATTCATTAGTTGTTAGTGCAATTAAAGTATGCAAGGAAATTAGATGCATAGCATATTCTTTGAATGCATGATTGAACAAAATGTATGGTTAAATTTTAATGGATGAACTTCTCATGTTATCTATAATTTTAACTTACAGAAAGAATTTATCCTCGTTTAAAGTATTATCATGTCATTAAGTTAATCAACTTAAATGGATTAATCATCTTGAGTTGAGTTAAGTGTTGAATCAAGTAATCATGTTGGGAAACTCTTTAGGTTTTATTTAAGTCTTCCGTTGTGTAATATGAACTTAATAATAATAATTCAATGTATCATTATTCTATTTTAACTTAAAAAAAATAAATTGCACTCTATTCTTGTGTTTTAGCTTTATCCCTTCGGGGTTTCTTAGTGGGGCATTATAGACCTGGTTTGGTTGCCCTCTCATTATATTTTAAAACAAGATCATCCTGCTTGAGCCCTAGGTCAGAACTCTTTATGTTGTCAAACCACCTCTTGACGGTTTGTTGACTATTTTTAAGTGATTCAAATGCTACTTCCCTTGCCTCTTCTAACTCCATAAGTTCCGCCAACCTTACCTGCATGGGCTCATTTTCGGCCACCTCAATGGACTTGAAGAGTTGCAAGGCAGGGATATCCATTGATATGAGGAATAAGGTGTCCTTGCCATAGACCATCTTGTAGGGAGAGTTCTTTAAAACTTGCTTAGGCATGATGCAGTCTACCCATAATGTGCTTCTCAAGTGGTGATGCCACTCCCTTTTGTGTTCAAACCCAATCCTTTTAATGAGTCTTATGAGGTTCTTGTTGGTATACTCAAATAGGCCATTTCCTTGTGGATAATAATTTGAGGAAGTCTTCAAATATATACCTTGGCTGAGAGAAAATTGAGTTACTTGGAAGCCTATGAATGCTCACACATTATAAGATATTATGGTCTTTGGCAAACCATATCAGCATACTACCTCCTCTAGAAATTCTAGTATTTCTATTTTCATCGCATTCCTTAGGGGTACAGCTTCGGACCATCTGGTGAAGTAGTCAGTGGCAGTAAGGATCCATTTATGTCTAGTTGAGCTAAGCAGATTAACCATCCCTATGAAATACAAGCCCTATGGAGTGAAGGGGTCTTCTACCACTATTGGCCTAAGTGACATTGTTGCATTCTGATGCCTACCACTGTAATATTCGCATTCCTTGCATTCTCTCACTAGAGCATGTGCATCTTTAAACATTGAAGGCCATAAATACCAAGCACGGGTAATTTTGATGATAATGGTTTGCGTTGAATAGTGGCTCCCTGAGAGTCCAGGATGGAATTCATGTAAGATCTTATGGGCTTGGTCTTTGTTTACGCAGCGGAGTAGGATCCCATCAAAATTTATTTTAAAAAATACTCCTTCAATAAGGCAGTACCCGCTATTTTGCATCTTTTAGAATCTCCTCTTTTCAGGAGAGACGTCAGCTGGGAAGATTCCAGTCTCCATGAAATATTTTCGGTTCTTGATCCAGCATGATTCTGTCTACTCAAAGGTGACCGTCACAACTTCCTCTACAGTAGTCTCAACTTCTTGAGGGCCAGAATCCTGGGCTATATATTTGCAAAGGCCTTTTCTACAGATTACCTTATTAGGTCTGACATCAATGTCATACTCTAAGATCTTGGTAATCCACTTTTCCCTTTTCTTTGTAATGTTTCCTTCCATTATATACTCTCTAGCTGAAGGGTGAGTGACATACACAACAATTTTATTGCAGGCAATGAAATGATAGAATTTTTTGAGGCCTTTTCTGATGGCCAATGATTATTTTCCATCAAAATTGTATTTAGCTTCGTACTCCTTTAGAGTTTTGGAATGTAAGGCTATCACATGCTCACCCTTTTGGGTTGTATCTTTCTGGGTTAACACCATGACAATGTTGTAATTACTAGAGAAAACATACATTATGAAATATCTAGACATGTGAGGATTTGAGAGTACGGGAGCTAAGGAGATGGCATCCTTCATTTTATCAAATGCTTCTTTCACTTTAGGAGTCCATTTAAAATGTGTGTCCTTTTTAAGCACTAGTGTGATAGGCCTCACCATTCCGACAAAGTTTGAGATGAAACAACTAACAAAGTTGACCTTGCCCAAGAAGGACTAAATGCTTTTCTTGTTGATGGGGAGGGGGGGATCTTTTATTTCCTTCACATGATCTAGATCAATCGAGACTCCTTTTGACACTACGTATCCCAATAATTTCCCTTGCGGGACCCCAAAGATGCATTTCTTTGGGTTTAACAAAATGCCAAATTCCAAGCACTTCTGGAAGACTAGCTCAAGATGATCAAAATAATCTTCTTTGTGTTTTGAAAAAACAATCAGGTCATCCAAGTAGATGAGGATAATTTTATTGATCAGCTCCTTAAAAGCCAATTCCATAGCCATTTGAAAGGTTGCACCCACGTTTGACAATCCAAACGACATTTTCTAGTAAGAAAATGCTCCCCATTTGGTCGTGAAAGTGGTCTTATGTTGGTTTTCTGGCTTAACCAACACTTGGTTATATCCTGAGAACCCATCTAGCATTAAAAACATCTCAGACCCAACCATGGTGCTAAGTAACTATTCCATTGGTGAAAAATGATAGTGATGTTTTAGAGAAGCTTGATTTAAATCACGAAAATCCACACAGAGCCATATATCCCCTTTCTTTCTTTTGACTGGTACCAAATCTTATACCCATGTACCATGCTTGATGGAATAGACAATCTTGGACTCTATTAATTTCTTCAACTCTTGTGCCATGAGAGTCTCAATCTTTGGATTGACAAGTCTTTGCTTCTGTCGGACCGGCTTGGTACCATCAACAAGCTCAATGGTGTGTTGGATGATGCTAGAGTTATAACCCTTCAAATCTTCATATGACCATGTGATCACACCCATGTATTCATCACAATAGTGAGACAACCTTTCTCAGTCTTTTGGGGAAACTCCCTTTCCAACTTTGAGTGTTCTCCCATTTCCTATTGTCATTTCAGTGTAGTCACCCTTATCGGCTATGAATTTCCATTTGTCATTTTTAGCATCATCATGATCAAATAAATTCTCCAGGGTGATCAATCGATTTGGGAGCTTATTGGATTTCAGTTGGATGATTTGATCTCGGTAATCCTCCTTTACTTTAGACTGCATTTGATAAGAAAACTCTCCATAGTTTTGAATAAACAGAGCAATTTTCTCATCATTCTCAAAAACTTGCCAGTGGGTGTCATTGTTTGAAATAGTTGGTCGAATGACCATCCAGACCACCTGAGGGTTGGTAAGAAAATATGCAGCAGGATCGAATTGTGACCCAATAGTGGCCATCTGATCAGTGGTTGCATTTTTCTTTCAAGGAATCCTCTGGATGTTGAAAGCATCAAAGCTTTTGATTAGATCCCATGTCCTATGGTGACAACACTTCATGTAATGGTGTTTGGCACTTGAGATTCCTCGGACCTGGTACACTATCAGCTAAAAATCTCCCAAAACCTTCAATTGTTTTATTCCCATCTGCTCTGCTAAACTCAGGCCTTGGATTAGCCCCTCATATTTTGCTTCATTGTTGGAGCAAGCAAACTGCTAGTGGAAAGACCTCAAGACTTGTTCATCGGAAGGTGAAGTAAGGCAAATTCTAGTGCCCAAACCTACCTTGCATCTGACACCATCAAAGTGTAGGGTCTAGAGCATGGAAGACAACTCTTCCTTGGTTAGTGGCTCCTTAGTCAATTTTGGGATAATCTGATCCTCATAATAATATAGTAGGTACCAAGACCTGTAGCATGGTAATTGGAATATCGATCAAAATTTATGAATTCATTGAGGAAAACCTCTTTTTCTATTGTAATATCACCAGTCACCTCTTCATCCTCTATAAGTTCTATAGTTTCTCTCTCCTCATTGGAGATGGAGGTATGGGTGGGCTCAAAGTTGATCATATCCTGATCCGCTACATGCTCCATATGTAGGGGCTCTGACAGAATTTTGAGTTTAGCACCATGTTGGGTCTGGAGGATAAGGTGGGACCAATCTAAAGATAGGTAACCCCCTATCTTGGTGGTAAAGTCATGGGAGAGGCAGAGGCTAAAAATAGGGGGGACATCAATAACTACTACCTCTTAGGACACAGTGACACTAGGACATGTGAATAGTGGCAGCAAAAGACTTTTAATAAGACCAATGGTCTGAACTTTATTTACATCTAGTTGCATAACACCCCTACTTAGAGGCTTGTATCTTATGTTCAAAACCTCAGCAATTTGTTTCGGCATGACGGTAGTGCTAGCACCATAATCTATCATAGAATTATGCAATAGTTAGTCCCCTACAATGAGGGTCAAATAGAAAGGGTTTGGCTTAGGTTTACCTTCCACTTGCAATCTAGGTGATGCGGCCTCATTTATCAACACCGCTGGCAAGTGAGATTGCATTGTGGGGGTTGTAGATCTTTCATCATTAGTTCGAGAAGAACTAACAACATTCTTGTCAGCAGGTCTCTCCACCTCTACCAGAGCTTCTTTCAATTGATTCTTTTGTTCTGTGATGCTAAGGAGATCCCATAAAAAGACGTTAGCTGGGGCTTTCTTTATCTACTCCACCACATCCAATACTAATGGCACAGATGCTTTTGCTTCTCTCAGTTTATAGGGGATAAACTCCTTCCTCTGATATGCAGTAACAACTGCGGGTTCTTTAGGAATTTTTTCAGAGATGAACCTTCCTCGTGTGCCTACATGCTCCCCTGTGAACTATCTTTTTGATTGAAGGTTGTAGTCTAACTGCACTTGGGGAGCTCCCAAGCTTGATGCAATTGCATTGTTTGTGAGTATGACATCCTTGTCTTCCATCCAAGAGAATAAAGCACAATCTAGAGCTATGTTCATTTCTTTCTCCATTGACATACCTTGCATTTGAGCAATGAGAGTTGCATTGTCCATGCCAGGGGAAGCATAAACTGAATCATCTGGGGTAGCACCTTGACTTCGCTAATCTGCAATTTTTTGTTGCAAATTATCTTCTGGATAGTTTCTTTGGGCATGGGCATTGTTACATGGGAAAAACCAAGAATTGGTGTCATCTGCTAGATTATTCTATCCTACGGTCAACTCTTTATTGGTGCTAAGATAGACAGTTTGCAACGGATTGGGAACTAGAACTATCTAGCCATTCGATTGACTTGAGGAAGCTCGGTTATTCACATATTGGTTTTGCTGATACGGGGGTCTATTCCCTTGGAAATTTTGTTAGAAGGGAGATGTTGGAATCCAAGAACACTGAGAGGGGGGGATGAATCAGTGTTCTACTGGTAAGATCAATTTTAACCCTATTAACAAAGTATTCCAGTAACTGATAACCATAAAAGAATATAACAACAAGTAGAAATGATGCAACCACAAGAAAATACACCATAACACAAAGGTTTATACGTGGAAAACCTCAAAGAGGAAAAACCACAGTGGGATTGGTGACCTAAAATATCTATCCACTGGCCAAATGAATAAATATTACAATAGGGGCTTGCACATGTAGGAAGGCCAACAACCTAGAGCGCACTGCTCATCACAAAAGGAGTTTCACTAATTACAAACACCAAATATGGAGTTACAAACAAAATTCTAAACTCAAATATTGCATCTACTATGTTGGATGAGTTCCGATTCAAGCACTGTCTGTACCAGTTTTCATTATGTCCTCCCTTACCTGTAACTTACTTCGCATCCCAAACCTCTAAACCAATAATGAAGACCGACCAAAATATTATATTCACATTCACTCGATCAACATCACTCGCACAATGTCACATCACTATACATTCCATCTACCTGTGTATATCTACAAAATAACCTAACTAGACTGACTTAAATACCCTTCCCAATCATAAACATAAATGCCTTATGTCAGCTTACAATGATATTACAAGTTATTTACATGTCGACCTAGACAAAAATAAATGCATTAAACTTGTGACTGATGTTGTTGATTGCTACCGTGCAAACCTGTCGGATCAATCTCCTATGTCGGCCTCATATACGGTTCCTAGTTTGTTGATTTCCCTGAATGTCGGATAATGAATCATGAATACTAGTGAGTACTGGTTAATTGTCCAACCCAAGATGATGTGTGTTGCCATCAATGATAACATAACTAAACCGGATGAGTGTCAATTGCCAACAATCTCCCCCTTTGGCATTGATGGAAACATTCATGTGAAAAATGGATCATTGAAGTGTTGTCCCGGTTCCTCCCAAAACCAATGACCAAAACTGACCCTGCTCCCCCTGAGCTATACATTACTTCTTATGTCCCTTAACATTTTTCACAACAACCTCTCCCCCTTTGACATCAATGGCAAAGGTCAGGGAAAGTAAATAAAAGAATGAAATCAAAATGTGTTTACCAGATCTAGATGTACTTGAATATATCCAGGTAAGCACCCTTCAAAAATCCTAAGTATCCCAACTAGTTTTCAATGTTCCCAAAATAGATACAAACCCATTAAGAATGTATGCATGTAGTTCTTCTTCTGTTAGGTTTGTCGGTGTGGGTTTATTCATCAATTCTATACTTTCCCACTTATGAAGTAATAAAGTGTTCAACTGAGGACTGACCAACAATCTCAACTCTCTAGCTCGTCGGATTAATCTATCCATATCTTTCTTCAAGGTTGATATCTCTGATTTTGTAACCAAAATTTGACCATCAAAATTGCTAGCCAAATGTTCCAACTAGGCCTTTACCGCTTTTATTTTTACCTCTAGGTCAGTTGTAAGTTTGTCGGTGTTAGTACAAGACCTGTATATACAACTGCACTAATTAAGAGCCTCATCAATCTTTGTTAGTTGCTCTGTCATCTTGGCCTTGTCTGATGTGATCATATTGTCATAGGTGACCTTCCTAGCTGCATTGTACCTCTTTATTAACTGTCACTTTGATATCTATTGAAGAGTTTGAAACTCTTTTGCAATGTGTTCTGTTAAACTCTTAAGCTTACCAAAAGGGCTAGCTACTAGACTAGTGTATCTTGGAACTAACTGTTGCAGAACCAGAATGGCCTACTCAATGACTTGCTTGTCTTCAAATCCTTCCTTAACTTTTGAGCTGCAACAAACATAAATTCAAAACTGCTCAGATGCTCAATATTTTTCTGTCCAAAATCAACTTGATCGGATGAGTCAAGTGCCAACAATGAATGACTAGACTCTCCAACCTACTGACTGGAATCGGTGGCTTCGCCACTTGGTGCAGTAACTTGCTCAACCTTAGCTTCTTCTATATGTACATTTGTTGCCAAAGGTTCAATATCCTCAACCTTTTTATTGCTTGTATTCACATCAATAACCTCTACATCCGGAATGTTCTGTTCCGGTGTATCCTTCTTATCATGTACAACTTCAATGTTATCTACTGATTTCTCTATATTATGTATAGGTGGTTCTGCCAGAGGAATATCCTCTATTAGTTTCTATTCCAAAACTGGTGGATCCATACCCAATATATCTTTCCCCTTGCCATCAATTGAGATGTCTTGAATACCAGACTTAGGAGGGAATATCGGTGGAGTAAAGAAATCAAGTTTATCTACAAATAATTTTACCTATGCCTTGTGGGTATCCTTAATTATTTCATTTACTCTACCTACCATGAGACTCACATGTCGGTGTCTTATCCAAAAAATTCTTTTCTTTGCATATTCTAGACACTACTGCATCTCCTCATCTGTTATAGCACCACAAATAGTCAATAACTCCTGCATCTTTATATATTTATCCTCTTCAATGGCAGACAATCTCCTAGCATCTAGCTTATTATACAAATCTCCTAGCATTTGTTTTTCAATCTCAATTAATTCTTTCTTATATATATCTAAGTATAACAAAACTGCTTCCTGAATCTCCATTTGTTCTTTATCATCCATATGTACATAGTAATGTTGGATATTTCTCAAAATTCCATCTTCAGTTATTTGATCAATCAATTCAGCAACTGAGAGGGGAGGAATGAATTCAATACTCTAACCGGATTCGAGAGCTATATCTATATCTGATTTCTTCTTCTTGTCAGGAGTAGAAGTAGACTCCTTAACCTATTTCCTCTTCTATGTGGGTCTCCTCTCCTTCTAAATTTTCCTTGGGGTTGCTAGAGGGGTGACCTTTACTTTCTATTTCTTTCCTTCCTCAGGCTTCTTCCTCTATATCCTAATGTAAGTGTGCGAAATCTTTGGGGGCATAGCATTTGTTGGCATTCTATACTCTTATGAGAATAGTTGATGTTTTCATTGATGGCAACCAACTAGCAATCTTCTGGAAACCAACCGGTAGTTATTGGCACGGACAATACACTTCTACATACACCGACAGGCACTTCACCGACAACGGCAACAATACATACCGATACTCAAGACGACATGGAAGAAACTTTTGTTTATTGTTTTATAATGTAATTATCTCTTGTAAAAGCTGACATGGCATATTGTAAAAGACTCATATATGTATGAGATCTTATAGGTCTTTTTGTGCAGAGGATAGATGAGAAATATAAGGCAATTTTATATTAGGTGATATAGCTGACAACGAAGGTTTTGGTTATAGACTGAGCTTAAACTGGTACTGAACCTAGCATAGTTGATGTTGATTTGAAGTAGTACATTATATTGGATTTTGATAATCCATTTTGTAAGTCAGTGAGACTTCTATTTTGTAGTTGAGCAGTGAGCTCTAGGCTGCTAGCCTTCCTACATGTGCAGGCCCCTCATTGTAAGTAATATTTACTCATTTGCTAGTGAGTGAATATTGTGGGTCAAAAATCCCACTGAGGTTTTTCCCACACTGGATTTCCTCGTTAAATATCTTGTGTTATGGTGTGTTCTCTATGATGTCTCTGTTATTCTTATTTGTTGCATTAATTCTTATTTATCGATACATTGTTCTGGGATGCAAAGTTCTTAATAAGTATAAATATTCTGTTAGCTGGTTAAACACTGCTTCACCCCCCCTCTCAGTGTCTTTGGGACTATCATTGATTCTAACAATTGGTATCAGAGCCTGGTCCTCTATTTTGAAAAGCTTAACAACTTGAGGAAGATTCTGACACCGGTATAGATGGAGAACTTAAGAAAACAATTGGAAGGAGCTCTTGTAGATTATGATGCAGAGAAATTGAAGAATATCAAACTTGAAGATGATCTAAGGACTGCACATGAATTCATTAAAGGACTTCAGGAGAACTTTGCTATAGCACAAAATAAAAGAAAAGAACTTCATGAGAAGATGCAGAAAGATGATGATGAAAAAAAAACTCTTAGAGAACTTGCAAACAAATTGAGACAAGAAAACAATAATATGAAGAATGAAATGCAAGATTGACTATGAGGTTATGTAAAGATATTGAAGACAAGAAGAAGAATGAAGAAGACTTGACTAGGAGACTTAATGATGCTGGAAATGAAAATATAAGACTTAGTCATGAAAATGATATGCTGAAGACAAATCTGATTCACATGCAACATGATAAAACTGAGCTTATGAGACAAATGGGAATTCTGAAAAATGAGTTGGCTACTGCAAATAAACACAAAGAAAAATTCAAGAAAAGTTCAGAGGAGCTTGATGACATGCTGAAAAGTCAGAAACCTAATGGAGATACTAATGGACTTGGATTTGAAGTTGGAGAAAGTTTCGGTACTGCAAACAATCTAGATCTGAACAAACCAGTAAGACAACCTAATGCTTATAAGTTTAATGGCAAATGTTTCAATTGCAACAAATATGGTCATAGAGAAAATTAGTGTATATTTAGAAATAATCAGAATATTAATGCACCCACTGGTCAATGTTCCAAATGCAACAAAGTTGGTCATAAATCAAAAAATTGCAGAATGAATGTGAAATGCTATGTTTGTGGAAGATTTGGGCTCTTATCTAATCAATGCAGAACACAAACTGACGTAGGATATGGAAAGGCTATTCAGAGGAATAATGTGACTTGTTATACTTGTAACAAGATTGGACATATTGTAAAATTTTGTAGAAGAAAGACTTCACCGACAAACAATAAAGGATCCAATTTGAAAGGCAAAGAAAAGGTAGATGAAGTAAAGAAAGAATTTTCGAAACAATGGATTAAGATGAGAGATCATAAAGTTGATGAAACTGTCTTTGCACTGGTAGAATAGAGTAATTCTCCACCGGTAGGAGATTCTTCATCCAACTGAGAAGGAACCCTTTGGGGGCCATATTGTAGCAAGATGAAAATCATGCAAATTACCCTCGGTTGATGGTGAGAAGATAGATTTCTTCTTTACCGGTAGATGTGTTGAGTTTTCACTTAACCGACGATAATTTAATGTGGTTGGTGGAAGATATGTCATTATAAATCAGCTGATTTCGCTTATTTTCAACTCACCAAACATTCAAATTATTAGAGAGAGTGAAAACTGAGCGAAGGCATTCAAAGCGAAGGTGAGAAGTAATTTCTTCAGACATTCAAAATATTTTCAGGCGGTAAAAGGTATTTTCAATGGCCTCTTCTTTTGTTCCCAAATTTATTTTGAACTCTACCATTGTGGAAAATATGAAATGTCCTAGGCCCATGTTTAAGATAATTCCAAAAATTGCTAAGCAAGATGATTCTGTAGGGGCATTCTCGAAAATTCCTAAAGGTGTAGCATTTGCAGAAGACCCTAGGATTTATATACATTGTGATATAGAAGATCTAGGATCTGAGGAATTAATGAAAATGTTTAATAAGGTCATTTTTGATGAACATGGTACTGTTAAACCCGAAGACAAGATTGTGGAAACTTTAGGTTTTGTGGAGATACTGAATATCCCTCAATTTCTAGAGGAAGTGGTAAGGATTGTATTGAGTAGAGCACATGGAGAATTCTTATGGTTTGATTATGTTTACAAAATAACTCGACAAGCAATTAGGGCAGCTATTGGTTTACCCTCAACCAGTAATAGACTTGATAAGACAAAGAAGATTCCCAACAACAAAGTGATAAGCCTAACCGGAGCAACATCTTACAATAGATCACTTAGAGTAAATGATATTAAGGACATTAATGTGAGATTTGTAAGTATGGTGCTACGATACAAGGCCACACATGCTAACAGGCTAAATTTTGTTTCTAGTCTCTGTATACACAGTGCTTATGAGATGGTAAACAACAATGCAATGATAGATGTGTGTGAATGGTTAAAAGATGAGCTTATTGACAACTTGAAAAAGATTAAGGGAGACAAGAAAGGCACATTCTATTTTGGAAATCTGTTGGTATGTTTTATGTTGTACTTTGTTAAAGAGATCCCCGATATAGGACCCAAAGACTTTGGTTATGATATACTGGTAGGAAAAAAACTATAGGAAGCTTTTACCAGCATGGAAACTACTAGAGACAACAACATAATAGATTACTTTAAGAACTTCCAAGCTAAGATGAGAGCTAGAGAAAGATTACCACAGAGTGTAGTAGATAAATATGACAAAGAAATTTGTTTTGTTATCAAAAGAGATGAGACATGGATGGAGGCAATACTCCCTAGGACTATTTGGGTCACCGAGATGGGATATGAAATAGATCTTACTATTCTGGAAACATATGCTAAAGATTTACTGGAAGCATCGAGAGAACCATCAGAAAAAGTCTTTGGTAGTGCTGAGACTATTGAGAGTAATGTAAATCTGTTGAAGAAAAGAAAGAAAAAAGAAAAATACATTAGAGATGCTTCTAAGAAGGTAAAGGAAATCAAAGAAAATGTCATGAACCTTAGTGGCATATCGGCTAGTGAGCTTGAAGGACTTCAACCAGAGGCACATATTTCACGGGTTGACACATCTTCTGGAACTAACAGTGAGAAGGCAAAAGAATTTAAAAGAGTTGAAAGGAGGAAGAGAAAACCTTCACCGATACCCTCTCCTTCACCTAAGAGAACAAGGACTTTGAGAAAGTAACGACAGGCAGTAAGGGGATGGCCCAAGAAACTAACACCAAAGAAGAAACAACAATCGGTTACCCCTTCTTTGAATGATTTATTAAATGAAATAATAGATGACGACAATTTGGCTAATGTGCACAAACTGTATAATACATTTAATGACTACGACAGGAAGAGTATTGAGAATAGCATTATTTTACACTTAGACATATATAAGAAGGTTCTAATTGAAGTTGTGGATGATTTACCGAATGAACTTTATAGAAGATTGGAAGCAAAAAGGATAGCAGTGATGGAATTAAACAATATACTGAAAATTGAAAAACTTCTAGTTGTACATCCTATGAATTCAAGAGAAGCAATTGATGAACTTATTTCTAAGGCTAACCGATCCATTTTTGCCAGTGGGCACCAGCAAGTAATATTGATGGCAGGAAGAGTGAAAGAGATTGCAGATAATTGGGATATATTTTTTGTGGAAAAGGAAAAACAAGAGGAAATGAACAGACCTAAAAAGATATTTAAAGTGTATCAGAAGGACAAGGACAAGGGAAAAGGAAAAATTGGTGGAGTTCCAAACATTAAGATTATTGACAATCTACCACCACCACCTTTGGATAATGCACCGGTATACTCAGAAGATCCACCGGTTATTGACACTGAAGGTATTACACATGATGATACAAATCCTGAATCAGAGATACTCTTTACCATGAATGTGGATACTCAAGAAGTAAATATTGTTGTGGATAAGGATAATTCAGAGGTTAAGGTAGACAATGTTGATAGTGGCAACATGATGGAGAAATTGGTAGAAACTGTTGAAGCTGAGATCCCAACCCAAATAGAGAAACTGTCAAAAATTGAAAAACCTACTGAAGATAAAGATACTTGTATTGGGCCACCGGAGATAGAGATACCGACAATTGAACCTTCAGGAAAACAAATTGAGGTAGAGGTACCTATAGAAATAGAGAAACTGACAATCACAGAGACATTAAAACAGTCTAAGAAACCTTTGCAGGTTGAGATGCAAACCCAGAATGACCCACCAGAAGAAATTGCAAGCAAAATGGTTACACCTAATGGAAGCACAGAGGTAATAAAGATAATTGGTTAGGCATCTGGCACATCTACAGGTGAATTAAGACCTACCAATGTTATAGAGGTACTTTTGGATTCAATCAAGAAGATAACGGATTGCAATGCATTGGCCTACATGGCAATTGATAACACTTTACCAGTTCTTAAATTGATTGCACCAAATTGTAACATAGATCATATTAAGGATTCTTTAGGTAAATTGGACACATTGTCCAAATTTATTGCTAGCAATGTAATAACTATTGACAAGGTGAATGAGGACACAATCAAAGAGAGAGTTGAAAAGGAGAAAAACAAATTCTTTGAAGACACCATAAAGAAGTGTACAGAACACTTGAATACATTATTACCGATACTTAACTCTACAATTTTGGAGTACAAAGAACTATATAAGGAAACATGCAAACCTCACCTTTTGACATCAGACATAGATAAGGAGATCAGTAAAACACAAAAAGAAATTGCTGACATAGCTGATAATATAATTGGTTCATCCGGACATATATCAGCTTTTGAGCAGGAAATGGTAGGTTTTGAGGAGAAATTAGAGAAACTTGAGAAAGAGAAGGCAAGGATAAGGTCAAATGCCCAGGAACTTAAAAATAAACTTGGTCCCAAGTTGGACAATCTTATCTCTTAGAGAATTGAAATATCTAAGGCAGTACTTGAAGGAGAGCGATCACCGGAAGATCACATGCATTATCTCACCAGTACGATCCAAAAGATTGAGGCAACCTTGAATGATAGCAAAAGCTTTATGCAGAGTCTAAATCTAGTTTTAGCAGATATTTTTTAGATTGTAACCAACCGGTTACATACTTTGAGGTGAAATTTTTGCACTCAATTGACTATTTTTTACAACCTTTGTCATTGATGTCAAAGGGGGAGTAGTGGAAATAAAAGTACTTATACATAGGAGATCATTTGCTTAGGGGGAGCACATCTTTTTGGAAACTTTTTGGACTTCAGTTTTTGGATTTTTCTCATGAGTGTTGCCATCAATTCCAAAGGGGGAGATTATTGTAATTCTACACTCTTGTGAGAATAGTTGATGTTGTCATTGATGGAAACCAATTGGAAATCATCTGCCAACCAACCGATAGTTACCAGCACCAACAATAGACTTCTACATACACCAACAAACACTTCATCGATAGTGACAACAATGCATACTGGCACTCAAGATGACATGGAATAAACTTTTGTTTATTTTTTCATAACGTAATTATCTCTTGTAAAAGCTGACATGGCATATTATAAAAGACACATTTATGTATGAGATCTTATAGGTCTTTTTGTGCAGAGGATAGATGAGAAATATAAGGCAATTTTGTATTAGGTGATATAGTTGATAGTGAAGGTTTTGGTTATAGACTGAGCTTAAACCGGTACTGAACCTGACATAGTTGATGCTGATTTGAAGAAATACATTTTATTGGATTTTGATAATCCATTTTTATAAGTAAGTGAGACTTCTATTTTGTAGTTCAGCAGTGAGCTCTAGGCTGCTAGCCTTCCTACATATGCAGGCCCCTCATTGTAAGTCATATTTATTCATTGGCCAATGAGTGAATATTGTGGGTCACAAATTCCACCGAGGTTTTTCCCACACTGGGTTTCCTTGTTAAATATCTTGTGTTATGGTGTGTTCTCTATGCTATCTCTATTATTCTTATTTGCTGCATTAATTCTTATTTACAGGTACACTGTTTTGGGATGCAAAGTTCTTAATAAGTATAAATATTTTGTTAACCGGTTAAACACTGATTCACCCCCCCCCTCTCAGTGTCTTTGGGACTGTCATTGATTCTAACAACATCAGTATCAAAACTGAATTCAAAATCCATAATCTCAGGTTCGGAAAACCTTCAGACTGACTTCTCCAAGGTCTGAAATAATCTTTCAGACCACTACTAGGGGTAATGAAAGATCTATCATTAATTTGCATCCCCCTAAGGCTAATGCCTTAGTTACTTGATGAGTTTCATGTCAGTGTAGGAACATTTTGTTACTTGATGAGTTTCATGTCAGTGTAGGAACATTTTGCTTCGTCAGTTGAGTAACCGGGTTGTTTGTCTCTGTCGGTGGATCTTTAGATTTACTAACCCATTTATTTTTATGCTCCTTCTGGATATCATCAACCTTCTATTTTCCTTTCTCATCACTTCCTACCAGATTGTTCTTGCTTCTGCATAATTTAGCAATATGTCCTATTTTGTTGCATGCATAGTAAGTGACATTATTTTTCTGAATTGCCTTATTGTATCCTTGATCTTTTCTTGACATGCATTGATTAGCCATATGTCTAAACTTTCCACATGCATGACATCTCACATTCACTCTACAATATTTTTTCCTATGACCATACTTCTTACAGTTTGAACACTGACTGAGAACTGCATTATTATCCTGATTTTCTCTATTTCTGCAATGTCTTGCCATATGACCAAATTTATTGCAAATAAAACATCTACCATTAAATTTATGTGCATTGGGTCTCCTTAACAGTGTTTTCTGGTTTCGATTGACAGGTGGATTCTCCTTCTGACTGGTTGCTTCATTAGAGATGATCTATCAGCCTTGTCAGAAAATCTCTCAAAGAAGTGGTCACCCAGATGGTCGTAATCAGTTATAGAATTAGGAGCAAGAGATCTATACCAATCTAAATCTCTTCCTTTAAATGAACCTGCAAGCAATCTCAGAGATACATTTTTCTCTGTAATGTTATGGATGGTGCAAACATCAGCCACATCTTGTAGGTGTTCCCTCAGTGTCTTGGAACATTCTCTGGTGAATCTAGGGACAACATTTAGTGCAGAGGTAGGAATTGGCCCCCATACTGCGGGTGGAACAAGAGGAATGAGAGGACTAACGATATTCCAATTCACAAATTTTTTGGGAGGAGATTGAGCCATTACTACAAGAACACGTACTGCAAGGATAACAAGTGAATTCTGAGAAGAACTAGCTACGGAAGAAGGGACGCTTACGAGGGGTGGTAGAAACAAATGAGGAATTGAAGTTGTTTGACTCTTGGTAACAAGTCTATGGCTCATAAACTTGCTTAGGCTTGTTCAAAATTAGGTCCCAACGGGCATGCCAGAAAAAGAACTATTTGTTGGCAAATTGGTCAGCGCTCCCCTCGAGATTTATGACAAGGGACTAACCGCCTCCTGTGCGATCCATATCTCTACAGTTTGTATCAGACGTTGATAGATCGGTCTTTTGATGCAATGACAAACTGGACCAACAAATGGTATAAGAGCATTGGGTCGCGAGTTTGAATCCCTTCGGGTAACACTAAGGGGGAGATTGTTGGCAAAATGGTCAGCGCTCCCCTCAGGATTTATGACAAGGGACTAACCACCTCCCGTGCGATCCATATCTCTATAGTTTGTATCAGACGTTGATAGATCGGTCTATTGATGCAACGACAAACTAGACCAACAAATGGTATAAGAGCATTGGGTCGCGGGTTTGAATCCCTTCGGGTAACGTTGAGGGGGAGATTGTTGGCAAAATGGTCAGCGTGCCCCTCAGGATTTGTGACAAGGGACTAACCACCTCCCATACGATCTATATCTCTATAGTTTGTATCGGACGTTGATAGATCAGTCTTTTGATGCAATGACAAACTGGGCCAACACTATTGACTACTAATTTTGCATTAAACACTAACAACCTTATGGGAAATTTGGTGATGGGGGACCTTTGCACAAGACTCACTGAATAACCTTCCGGTTTGAGAAGCCAACTCTTCATACAATTGGGGGAGAAAAGGAGAAGAAGAAAAATTAAAAGCTACGCTACTTAGGTGATACACCATAATATTTTTAGGATATTTGTAGCAGAAAAAACCTAGATACATGCAATTTTAAGGTCCATTCAACAATCTACATGCCCAAAACCATTTAAGAAGATAATTATGCAAGACTCATTCAACATAATATGACATTCACCATTCATCTAACAAATAGAAATTTCTACAACATAATTTAATCCTTAGAGTCTCACAGGATATATGTAGTTAGCCAATAGTGGGGGCTAATATAACCTCATTTTATTACTCCTGGGTTACTACTTCGTGTCAATGAAAGGCCCATCATAGAAGTTACTGAATTAAAATATAGCACATAAGTTAGTCTATTAAGCTTCAAATAAAACAACCATAAAGGCCATAGGCACAATCTGATATGTCAATCATTTACAAAATTTAATTAACATAAAGGCTTCTTGAATGAGCCAAAGTCTAATAAATTCTCAAAAGTTTGAACCCCTAAAAAAGAAGAAAGAAGGCCTATAAATAGTCCTTGGCCCTTAACAAACAACACGAAAACATAAAAACAATTCCAGCAACCACTCCCAATTAGGAATCTCCCTGCGTGGCGCTCACAGAGACGTATGCAAGCAAAAATGGCCTTTGATATTGCTATTCTAACTGCATCATGGCGACCCCTACACCTGCCAAAACAAGAAAATCGTGGTGCCGGAAAAAATTCGCCGAGGAAAATATCTGCACCACATGGAAGCTCCGCATTCTCTCAACATAGGGCAAGAAAAGTGAGCCTCTTAGAGAATCGTCGAGACACCACTCGACAATCACACGAGCGAGAGCGGGCCAAAAAACAAAGGAAGGCATGATAATTTACCAAAATGCTTCTTGCGAACAACTTCGAAAGAACATTAACAGTAAAAAATATGTACTTCACACATTTTCTTTTAGTTTTGTACACAATTTAATTAGATTATTTTTTATGTAAAGCCTACTATACAAGTGATATCTTTTGATATAAAAGTTAGCATATTTCTTATACCTAACTTGATTTTAAATTCAAAAAAATTCAAGATGTAGTTCCAGATAATCGAAGGGCACTTGATTTAATAATAAATTTATTGTAGTAGGCATCTAAATGGTGTCGAGTTCAAATATTTTACTTAATATGTATATATACGTATGTATATAATTTATTGTTAAATATTTAAGCTTCCAAAGTTCATTTAAAATAGAAAATTTAATTTAAAACTTTATAATGTATTGATTTCTAATATGTTTAAAGGTAGAAAGTTTTTACTTCATGCCTTTTCTATTAGTATAGATGATTTTTGTTGAGAAATATATAGGTTCTAATACCAAAGGTTGGGAAATTCAATTTCAATCAAAGAATGAGCTACAAAACTTGGACTACTACAATATAAAAATATAAAACTTATTTCCAATTCTAAAATTAAGTTGTCATAATGTGGAAAATACATGCATAGATCCTTCTTCTTTATGATGCTAAAAATCAGCCTAGATCATGCTTATTAATACTACCTTATGTGAACTTATAACAAAAATAAATAATGAATAGCATCACTATAAGATACCAACAACGAGGCATGAATCAGAAATACAAGAATATCATATAATATAGGATATGCATGGAGAAACTCTTATGGTAAATACTCCACCAAGAAGAGATTCCAAGTATGCAGTATCAAGAAATACATATGATTACATTATTTGCCCTTCCATTCTCCTCTTTTCCTTAAAGATGTCAACACTTGTGTACTTGTTAAGAAACTCCTTATTCCTCCACTTGTCATACCAAAGGTACATCAAACAAACTAATCATTCTCACAACAAAGAAAATATACCAAAATCCACAAACCATTTCCAATACCTTTCCAAATAATTGCTCAAAACTAGATCCATACCTTAAGAAGAACAATAAAAATTCATAAAACCATGCATCTTCTTGAGAAGTCTTCAAAATATTTATATTCAAGACTAGACTCATATTAGAATACAACTTATAAAATAAAGAATGCATATAATAATTAGGTGGGTAATACCTCTCAAATAATTTGTATGCTAAGTAAACCAAGAGTGGGATACGAGATTGTAATGTGCAAACAAGACCAAATATTTAAAGCTTACAATAAATGTCAATCTTCTCTTCAGTTCCATAACAGCTTCACATCCATAGCTAGGTGTGGGCTCTTCAATCTTTCTATTGAAAACTCTTTAGAGAGTAACCATCTCAACACATGATCTCCATAAAATAAGAGATTTCTTAGCCTCACCCAAATCTTTAGTCTCCATTAATATTGTTGGCAACATCAAAAAAAACTGAGAGGAGGAGGGGGTGAATCGGTTTTTGCTAGATTAAACAAATTAAGCACAATATCAGATTTGATCAACTACAATAAAAAGAAAGATAACAACAATAACATCAGCACATATAACACCAATATTTTTGACATGGAAAACCCAGTTAAGGGAAAAACCACGGTGGGAACTTGCCCATAATAAGATGATACTCTGCAGTAGTATGTGTAAATATTACAATGGGGAATTCACGTGCATTTAGGCACACTACCTAGAGCTCACTAAAATTACAATAACCCAAAAGGCTACAACCCTCAGAGAAGGTTCACTACCTTACAAAGAAATTCAGACTACAATCCAACAAAGATGAACTACAAAAATAACATATGCTAATGCTTGATGATAGTTCCGGTTAAGCTCATATGTCTGCCCTTCACCAATCTCTACTCAACACACCACATTGAAAGATGAATTCACTTATTTTGATAGACACCACTCTTTGATAATGCAAACTCAACACATACACCATCGAATCACCAATATAACACCTATTTATATAAATCATCAACTTTGACTACAAGGTCGGTCAAACCCTTAACACCTAATTATAAAATTACATCACACGATACATAAATCATCCAATAGATCGATACAATATCATGAACAACATAGCATGGACCTGGTTGCAGAGGTCACGAGTCTTCAGAAGGAGGGCACTAAATTCTATAGAGACTGGAAGTATGCTGTCGAAGTGTTCAAAAACTTCCTGAAATTGGAGGATGAGAAGGCCAAGCTTGTGAAGAAAGACAACATCTCCTACTACCTTCCCCAGTAGGTAAAATACTTTTGGCAGAAATTTTTAAGGGTTTTGATGGAGTTTCTCACTGTTGATGGTAGATTCTCTAAAATCTATAACTATCATTTTGCAATTCTTAATCACTTCCATCATGGGGTTAAAATCTCCCTACCTTATTACTTAGCATCTTCTCTAAATGAGAGTTTGGCTGATCATGCTAAAAAGCCTAATTCTTACCCTATAGCCCATCACGAGCTCATATTTATCATTTATGAATACCTGAAGGAAAAAGCTAGGGCTAGCAAAGATGATCACCTAGTCACTAATGCACATATTTCTGAGAGTTGTAAAGATTCTGAATCGGATGAGGATCAGCCTAATGTCCCTACCCATAAAAAATAGAGAGCTGATACAGATAATGTGGAAATGGAGGTGCACTGTGATTTGGAGGAGGAAAAGGGGAAGGATATTGAGACAAAAATGGAGAGGGAGAAGGATGAGAACGTTAGTGAAGAGGAAGAAGGAGTTAACTCTGAAAACCCTTACTCTAACCCTATGGGCTCGGATAGCAGGAATGTCGCCCTGAATTCTAAGGAGGAAGACAACCCTAATTCTATGGGCACTGAGCAGGGTAGGGATTCAGTGAATACTATTTTGAATACTGCCCGTAACTATACTCTGGAATCCTTCAACTTCTAGAAATGGGTTATTGACAACATTACTAGCATTCAGAGAAAACAGAGGGACTTGGAAAATAAGATAAACAATTTGATTAAGGAAACAAATTCGGGGAAAAAGAATGAGGATCCAGAAACCAGTGAAGCCGAGGAGGAAATCGAGATGGAGGAATGGTTGGAGAAAGACCTGATTAAAGGGGATTTGAAACATCTGGAGGATGTTATCAGAATTGTGAAAGAACAGGCTGAGGAGGATAAAGACAATATCAATACCTGGGTTGCTCGTACTGAGAAGGCTCTGAAAAGTTTCATGAACCATAGTCTTGAGGTCCTAAAAGTTCTGTCACATAATATGAATGCCTTGGTGGATCACTTAGAGAGGAAAAATCAAGATAAGAACTTGGTAATCATTGAAGATTTACCAACCTCTAGCTCCACCCATCAAATTTCCAAGCGAAGGACTAGGCAGAACACCACTGAGATGGAGACCAAAATGAAAGACATCCAGCTAAAACAGGAGAGCAATGATCTGAGGGAAGCGGCCAAGGAAACGATGCTATTGGCTTAGAATGCTGAGGAGTCTATAAAATTTTTTAATTGATATGTAATGTTGGGTTTTGGATGCCAATTTCTTGTTGGCTCCTTGCTGTCTTTTTGTCCTAGCTGCTGGTTTTTGTGCTGGTCTTTTGCAGCTGTTTTGTCTTGTTTCTTACATGCTCATCTTTCATATTGTAAGCGGGTTTAGGGTCCCTTAAAACCTATTTTTTCTTAATCAAAAACATAGCATGGACCTAAATCAGCTCATCAAACATGCACCACCACCGGAATTCTTGCCAAGATCAACCGCAACACGTTACACCACCAAAAATACCGCATAACACAAAGAATATCATAGGACCCAGAACATCTTCAATAACTTGCACAAGGATCAATGCGAACCACCAAAATAAATAGGACATGATTAGGAAACACCAAAAAGAACATTAGAACCATCTACAATAGCTGCACCAACACCACTTTTTCAAATCTTCATCGATCGACTTGCTAACACTCAAGAACACTTAACAGCAGCAACTCTTATAAGAAAGATAGCTTGTGAAGCATCAAATCATGAACCATCTAAAATGAAGATACACATTAACATCCCAAACACTCTCTTAAATTCGCAACACAAGATATGATCTTACCAGAGCACAATAGATCAAACACCAGAACTCTGCAACATTGAACACTAAAAACCAATCTCCATACTAGAATCCTCAACTTGATGAAATCATCACACAACAACATGGAATCAATAAAGAATGATGTATCTCTATTTGATTCAAAATAGAAAACAGATAAACCAACTAGATCAACTCACTACAATCACTGGATCATAAAATTAATTCTCTGCAACACCAAAACACAGGAATATGTTGACATCAATGACAATATATCCTAGAAGCAGCAATATCCAACAATATCCCCCTTTGGAATTGATGGCAACATATGAATGTGAAAAATAATCAATGCAAAGGAATAAATCAACACCAGAAAAATCCAACAAACTTTCCCTAAGATCATGCACACAAAGCACCAAAAATAAGGCAGTTTTTCACATGCTTCTCTCGCCCTTTGACAAGAATGTCAAAGATATAAACTGATCAAGCCTCTCTCCCTCTAAGAAGGACAATCTCTCCCCCTTAGGATAAACTCACAGCTCTGAACAACATATTGACTACTTTGCCTAAGTAGCAGCACCAACTCACCAACCCAGATAAGAAGATAAGACTCTAAAGTCCATCGGATTGATGCATTTCAATGCACCTAATTCTCATTAGGAGGGGTAAAGACCCCTAAATTGTCTCTCAAATACACAAATGTATTTAAAGGCAAAGGCTCAGTGAAAATAGCTACAATCTGATCCTTTGTAGATACATACTCTAGTTTTACTTCTTCATCACTGACTTTCTCCCTCAAGAAATGATACTTAACTGATATATGCTTTGTTTTAGAGTGCAATACTAGATTCTTGGAAATATTAATAGCACTTTAATTGTCATAGTAGATAATAGTAGGCTCATCATACACAAATCTAATTTCTTTTAACATTTGCTTCATCCAAACTACCTGAGTACAATTACTAGCAACAACAATGTATTCAACTTCAATAGTAAATAGAGATATAGCATCTTGTTTCTTACTTGCCCATGAAACCAACTTCTTCCCAAAAAAGAAAGCTCCATCAGTAGTGTTATTTTGGTCATCTACATCACCTACCCAATCAATATCAGTATAGGTACATAGCATGAAATCATCATTCTTCGGATACCATAAACCATAATCAATAATCCCCTTCAAATATCTGAAAAATCCTCTTCACAACAGTAGCATGAGTCTCTTTAGGATCAACTTACAATATGACACAAAGACAAACAACATGCATAATATCCAGTCTATCCTAAGTCAGGTATATTAGTCCACCAACCATAGATCTATACAAGGTCTCATTAACTTTTTGAGATTCATCATTCTTAGACAGCTTGCATCCAGTCACCATAGGCATTCCAACAGGTTTAGAATCAACTAGCCCAAATTTCTTCAACAGTTCCTTCACATACTTAGATTGAGAAATGAAAATACCTTTACCTGTCTAAGTGATTTGCAATCCTAAGAATAATTTCATCTCACCTATCATAGACATCTCAAATTCCTTTTGCATATCATCAACAAACTTTATACTCAAATCTTCATCACCTCCAAAAATAATATAATCCACAAACACTTCAAAAATAAAAATATTATCATTCTCAACCTTAAAGTATAAGTTACTGTCAATAGTACCTTTACAAAATCCCAACTTCATCAAGTACTTATCCAATCTTGCATACCATGCTCTAGGGGCTTGCTTAGTCCGTACAATGCTTTCTTCAATCTGCATACCATGTCTCCTTCATCTGATAATGAAAATCCTTTTGTTTGCTCAATGTAGACTTCCTCCTC
This sequence comes from Cryptomeria japonica, assembly GCF_030272615.1. Lineage (NCBI taxonomy): Eukaryota > Viridiplantae > Streptophyta > Pinopsida > Cupressales > Cupressaceae > Cryptomeria > Cryptomeria japonica. Next base: position 496,475,134 of record NC_081408.1, read on the forward strand.
AAGATCACCATTCAAGAAGGCTGACTTGTCATCCATCTAAATACTTTGAAATTCTTGTAAGCAACATATAGAAGCAACAATCTAACTGTAGGAATATGACCAAATCATAGCTCATAAGGAGTCTTACTAGAATCACCTTTTATATGCACTCAGTTGAATGTGTAAACAACAGTGTTAACAGATTATTTCCAAAAGGTTTGTGCGATATTTTCTTCAATCAACATCATTATAGCGACATCCAAGGTTTTTATGTCCTTCCTTTCAACAAATCCATTATGTTGAGGGGTTTTAGGAGCAAATAACTGTCTTCTAATTCCATTCTTCTCACAAAATGTGTCAAACTCACCAGATGTGAATTCTCCTCCTTAGTCAGATAGCATACACTTCAGCTTTAACCTTGTCTCAATCTCCACCTTAGCTTTGAATATCTTAAATTTCTCCAATGCTTCTGATTTCTCCCTTAGAAAATTCACCCACATCATTCTAGAGTAGTCATCAACTAACAACATGAAATACTTGTCACCCTATATGCTTCTCACACTTGTAGGACCACACAAGTTAGTATGCACAAGATCCAATATACCATTAGATGTATACAACTTACTTCTAAATGATGTTCTTGTTTTTTTTCCCAACTGACATTCCTTACATACCGGATTAGAAGTCTTCACAATCTTAGGCAAAACTCTAATAGCTTGAGTAGAACTTATCCTGATCAGGCAGTCAAAGTTAACATGACACATCCTCCGATGCCAAAACCAACTTTCATCTATCTGAGAAATCAAACAACTTTTCTCACCGACATTCAAGTGAAAGATATTACCTTTAGTCTTAGTCCCTATTGCAATATCTATACCAGAGGCATTAAGAAGCTTGCATTTGCCATTCTTGAATTGCAAATCATATCCCTTGTCAACCATCTATCCAACACTCAAAAGATTATGCTTTAAACCTTCAACATACAAGACATCATCAATATTATTCTTACCATCAAAAGATATAGAACCTCTACCACAAATCACACAAGCTTTATCATCCCCAAATATTACTATACCACCATCATACCTTTCCATATTCACAAATTTACTTTCATCACTTGTCATATGATGTGAACAACTGTTGTTAATTACCCATTCACCTTTTACTTAATTCTTAGTAGCCAAATCTTTCTCCTCAACAATGTAGCTTGTAGGATTCACTAGTACCGGATCATCTTCCTTGATAGCAATAAATATAATTTCATCCCCTGAATTCCCATTGTCTGTTCCTCATTTGTCACACCTTCATCAACAACATAATAGCATCTCTTCTGATTTCTGTACTTTCGGTAGGGCTTATAAGGCTTGTCATACTTATCATGCTTCTCATATCTATCATGCTTATCAGATCTATCATGTCTTTCAAATTTATCATATCTTGACATTCTTTCAGGACATCTAGAAGCAAAATGTCTTATCTTGTTACAAGAGAAACATTTGAAAGGTAACTTTCCATCATACTTACTGGCTCCCTTAGGCAATCTTTGAGCTATAAATGCTTCAAGATCATCCAACTCTCTCTCCTTCTCTTCCATCTCTCTCATCTCTCTTTCATATCTTGAAACCCTAGATGAACTCTCTCCTAGATCATACAACTGTTTCTTAAATATAGAAACTCTAAATGCAGTCTCAAATTTACCATGTGATTCTCCAAATTAGCTCAACTCAAATGCAACAAGATAACCAACCAGCATGTCTCTTGTCATAGTAGTCACATGTTGGATCTCATCAATAATAACAACTTTAGCTTTATAAGCTGAAGGCAAGGATCTTAGCACCTTAGTAACAATCTCATCTTCCTCAAGAGTTCCACCAACATAGTTGATGTTCATAACAAGTTCATTCACTTTATCCATAAAGGATGTTATGTTCTCATCTTATCCCATCTTCAATGACTCATACTTTCCTTTCAAACTGTGCAACTTAGCAACTTTAACTTGCGCATCTCCTTCATACAAGACCTCTAACTTTTTCCATATCTCATGTGAAGTCTTCAAACCCATCACATTAGTCATCTCTAAATCAGTCAAGGCACTCAATAATGCTTTCTTAGCCCTTATTTTGTGTTCAACTTCCTTTATTTCATCAACATTAATCGGTCTATTTAGAGGAACATTGTAGACATTCTTTATAATCTTTCAATAATCTTCTCCAAGACACTTCAAATGAACTTCCATCTGGTGCTTCCAAATAGTATAATTATTTCTGTCAAATCTAGGACTCTCCTTGAACACATAGGTTTCCATCTCAGATCTCCTCAAGTGATTAAGCTTCTTCTGGAGGATCTAGCTCTGATACCACTTGCTAGAAAAATCAAGGAAAATTGAGAGGGGGCGGGGGGGGGGGGGGGGTGTGAATCAGTTTTCACCAGATTAAACAAATTAATCATAATATCAAATTAGATCAACTGTAGTAAAAATAAAGATAACAACAATAATAGAAACACACATAACACCAATATTTTTTACATGAAAACTCGGTTAAGGGAAAAACCACAGTGGGAACCTACCTACAATAATATGATACTCTATAGTAGTATGTGTAAATATTACAATGGGTAATGCACATGCATTCAAGAACACTGCCTAGAGCTCTCTGCTCAAATTACAATAACCCAAAAGGATACAAACCTCAGGGAAGGTTCACTACCTTATAAATAAATTTGAACTACAATCCGGCAAAGATGAATTGCAAAAATAGCATCTGCTAATGCCATATGGCAGTTCTGGTTAAGCTCATATGTCTGCCATTCACCAATCTTTTCTCAACACACCACATTGAAAGATGAATTCACTTGTTCGTATATACACCACTCTTTGATAATTCAGACTCAACACATACACCACCGAGTCACCAATATAACACCTTTTTATACAAATCATCAACCTTGACTACAAGGTCGGCCAAACCCTTAATACCTAATTACAAAATTATATCACACGATACATAAATCATCCACCAGATCAATACAATGTCATCAACAACATAGCATGGACCTAAATCAACTCCTCAAACACGCACCACCACCAGAAATCTCGCCAAGATCAATCGCAACATGTTACACCACCAAAAATACTGTATAACACAAATATTATCACTAGACTCGGAACATCTTCAATAACTCACACAAGGATCAATGTGGACCACCAAAAAAAATAGGACATGATTCGGAAACACTAACAAGCACGTTAGAACCATCTACAATAGCTATTGGCAATTGACACTCAATTGGATTGGTTTCATATGTTGTCATTGATGGCAACATGGTAACTTGTTCCGTTTTCATATTTTGGTTTAGTTGTGTATTGATAGGCACTTCACAGACACTTCACCCGCACCCACACCGACATCGACAGGTTAGAAGGATTTCTTTGGTTACTGGCAACGCAGGCCGACATGGTTTAGAATCAGGTTATCGGTATTGGAGGTCGACATCTTTTGGATCCGGCATCGACAATTGTTTTTGATATTCATGTATTTGTGTTATCTAGTCGACATGTATATTCGTATTGTAATTATCCTTGTAAGCCGACATAAGGCATGATGAATTGTAAAGGGTATATAGGTGAGTTGGTTAGATCGTTTTAAAATATGGATTGATAGGAGAATATGATAATGTTATGTAATATAAAACATATGAGGGAGATCATGTATGTGAGGATATTTATGTAAGAAATATTTTGGTAAATTTTTAGGGTTCCAGACTGGAAGAGACAGAGCTAAACTGGAACTATATTCAGGCATAGAAGATGCTATCTTTGTAGTTCAATCATTTTTCTAGATTGTAGTTTGGATTTATACGTAGTCAGTGAGGCTCCTTTTGTGATTGAGAAGTGTGCTCTTGGCTGTAAGCCTTACTGCAAGTGCAGGCCCCTATATTTTATAATATATCTTCATATGGCCAGTGGATTGATATTATGGGTCACAAATCCCACCATGGTTTTTCCTCTTTGAATTTTTCCACGTATAATTTTGTGTGTTATGGTATTCATTTATGTGATTGGCTTATTGGTTGCTTTACTTCTTTCAATTCTATATGTACCAGTATACCAGTTGGTGTATGCATGTTTTTAATAAGGTTAAAATTGATCATTCCAGTAGAACACTGATTCATCCCCCCCCCCCCCCCCCCTCTCAGTGTTCTTGGATTCCAATAATTGGTATCAAAGCCTTGTGCCTCGGAGGAAATTTAATAGCTTGAGGAAGATCATTAATCCAAAATCCATGGATATGAGTTTGGAGAAGCAATTTGAGGCAGCACTTGAAGATTATGATGCAAAAAGGATTAAGAACTTGAAGCTACAAGATGAGTTGAATTCTTCTCAGGAATTCATTCTTGTCCTACAAGAGAAGCTGTCATCTGTTAAGGCTAGGAGGAAGGAACTTTTGCAGAATAAGGATAATGAAGAGAAAGATGCACTTAATGAGAGATGTCTGAAATTGAGTCAGGAAAACATGGTTATGAGGAATGAAATTGAATCTATAACTATGAGGATGTCTAAAGAGATTGAGGACTAAAAGAAAAAGGAATAAAATCTTGTTGTATCTCTAAAGAACAAATTTGAAGAATGTGGAAGGTTGGTTCATGAGAATGATATGTTGAGAACTGATCTAGTACAATCCCAAAGTAATGAACAAGATCTTGAAAGAAAAATGATAATTTTGAGAGATGGTCTAACTATTGCAAGTGAGTATAAAGAAAAATTCAAGATTAGTTTAGCACATCTAGATGAGTTATTGAAGAGACAAATGAAGAATGGAGATTCTAGTGGACTTGGATTTGAACAAGGATAGAGTTCTGGTTTTACAAATGAAGATCAAAACCATAAGGCACTGGTAAGGGAGTTTAATGCTTATAAATTTAATGGTAGATACTTTGTAATAAATTTGGTCGCATGGCTAGGCAATGTACAAATAGAGGAAATCAGAACCATGATTCTGCTCCCGATCAATGTTCTAAATGTAATAAGTATGGTCATAAGATAGAAGATTGTAGAATGAATGTTAAGTGTTATGCATGTGGAAAATTTGGAAATATGGATAATCAGTGCAGGTCAAACAATTACACTGATTTTAGCAAAGAAATTCAAAAGAATAATGTTACATGTTATGCATGTAATGAGGTTGGACATATTGCTAAGTTTTGTAGAAGCAGAAATCCGTTGGTTGGTAATGGAGGATCAAATGAGAAAGGAAAAGAGAAGGTTAATGAAATCCAACAAGATCATACCTAGAGATGGGTCAGGAAGACAGAAGAACAATCAGTAGATGGTAATGCACCGGTTACTCAACTGACAGAGGAGGTTTGTCTTGCACTAGCAAGAAGATCATCTGATAACTAAGGTAGATGCCTTAAGGGTAGGAAAAATTCATGAAGATGTTGTATATGCCCTGGGAAGAGGTTCTGGAAGATGTTCCAGACATTGGAGATGCTTATCCCGCATGGAGATTTTTGATCGAGATCCGGTATCTTCCACCAGAAGTCATTGATGTCAATGAAGGATTAGGGTTTCTTGGAGGATAAAAGGTTGAATTTACTTCATTTCTGATTGCTTTGCATTCAGAGCGATTTAGAGGGATTCAGGGAAAGTCTAAGGCGATTCAAAGTGATTGATATCATCTCAAGTGATTTCACCAGTGATTGGAAGAGGTCTTTAGGATTTTTCACCGACAGCTATTCATAGGTATTTATCTTCAATCATGGAAGCAGGATCATCATTTGTGCCTATATTTGTTGCAAATATGACTTTAGTTGAGGTCAAGGATCATCCCAGACCGATTTTCAAGCAATATCCGCATGTTGCTACCCTAGATGATTCGGTTGGCGCTTTTTCTCATGTTCCAGAAGGAGTCATGTATTTCAAAGATGTAAGATCTTACATTCATTGTCATATTGAGGATTTAGGAACAACTAATATTAAGAGCATGTACATGAATGAGTTAATGAGAGATTCTGGAAAAATTAAGCCCGAATACCATCATATTATGGATTTAGGGTTTACTGACATTCTAGACATTCTGAAATTTGAAGATGAAATTGTTAGGTATGTTTTGAGCAGGGTGCATGAAGAGTTTATCTGGTTGGATAGACCATATAAGATTATGAAGGAGGCCATCAAGGCAATCACCAATTTACCATAGGTTGGACAATGCCTAGAGAGAAAAGTTTCAAATGATCAAGTCAACAAGATTACCAGCGCAACATCAGACAAGTGATCAATGAGGATTAGTACTATCACTGACATAGATATTAGATTCAGAATCATGGTCATCGGTTACAAGGTAACACAATCAAACTGACTGAATTCTGTTTCTACCTCCTGCATTTATGCAGCTCATAAAATGATGAGGGAGAATGAGAATTTGGATCTATGTGGTTGGATGTTGGATAAATTGTTGATTAACCTAGGAAATATTAAAGGAGAAAAGAAAGGAAAATTCTGGTATGGTAACCTAATTGTCTGTTTAATGCTATTTTTCATCAATGAGACTCCCAGTTTTGGAAAGAGAAAATGGGCATTCGATATCCCTGTAGGGAGGTAACTAAAATAGTCAATTACTACATTGGATAGTCAGAGAGATGTTAAAGTGTGGGGTTACTTTAAATAATTTCAAAAGGCTATGAATTCTAGGATGAGGGTTCCAAAGCACATTGTTGAGAAGTATTCAACTGAGATATGCTTCATGGTCAAGAAAGATGAAACTTTGATGGAAGTTGTAAGGCCCCGGAAGATTTGGATTGAGGAAATGGGTTATGAAGTTGATCCATAGATTCTTGATGCTTATGCACAAATGCTAATTGATGCACCAGTAGATGAAACTGTAAAAATATTTGGCACTACTAAGCAGAAGAAGCAAGAGGTTGAAATTGAGTTCAACCAGAAGAAGAGACAGAAGCAGAAGCGCAAGGCAAGTAAGTTTGTTGAAACAGTTTCACAGGACATCAAAGCATTGATTGATGTTGTTCTGGACAAAGGCAAGAAGAGAAAAGAACCAAAAATATTCATTGAGACTATTGTAGCATAATCTGCATCTGAGGATGACACACCCTTGGTATTTAAAAGGGTATTGAGGAAGAAAACTTAAGAAACTAAGGTAGAAGCTAAGAAGCAACTAGTTAGGAAAGTTACTATCAGGGTAATGGAACAGAGAAGAGCACCAAAAGAAACACCTTTAGCCCCATTCGGTACTGGAAGGAGAAATAAGAAAGATGACATTGATATTGAATCTGGTAATGTAACTATCATTCCACCAAATACTTGTGTAGAGTTAGTTGATGAAATTACTAAAGATGGTATGTTAAAGAATGTACAGTTTTATCATGAACATTTAGATAATGATGAACAAAGAGAAGTAGAGGAAGCAGTTTTGTTGTATTTGGATATATATTAGAAAGCCTTGTTAGAAATTGAAGACCAAATACCGGCATAGTTGTATGGGATGTTAGATACTAGAAGACTATCAGCAATGCAAGAGGACAGGCACATAAAGATTCAAGAGTTGTTATCTGTTTGTGTTTCTATTACTCCAGAGGAGATGGACAAGACATTTGAGGTTGCAGATAGGAAAATCTTTAACTAAAAGCATAGAATAATCAGTCTTATGTTAGGTAGGGTCAATGAGATAATCAAGGAGACACGCAAGGCATGGGTTAAGTTCTTTGAAGAGAACCATGGTTTTTATACTTCACCAGAACCTAAGACAGATACCGTGGACATCTCAGTTGAAGGGAAAGGTAAAGGTATTATGGGTACTTCACCCTCAATTTTGAAAAACATTAAGATAGTAAATATTAATCCCTCGGTAAATACAAATGTACATGCAAATGCTGAGATACCGGTAGATACAAAGAGTGTAAAGGTTGATAATGTACAGGTTACTAATGTTGAGGACAACAGTCCTCCGGATACAAATATACAGGATGAGGTTACAGTTCCTAGGGAGGAACCAACAGTTATTGAGACTGCACCAAGTGGCAAAGCCACCGGTGCAAGTGAGGAAGCTATAAAGGTTAAATTATCAGAGGAGAAGAAAGGGGAATCTGACAGGGAACCGGTAGTAAGTCCATCATTGTTGTCAATTGACACCTCGTAGGTTGAAAAGAAAAGCATAACCGAGATGATTTCTACTGAAATCATGATGATGACTGCACAAAAAATGTTGAAGGAGGGATCTATGGATAAAGGGGTTATTGACCAGTCTATCACTGGTTTGCATAGACTTGTCCCAGAGTGCAAGTTTGACAGAGAAGCAAGCCCATCCGCCAAGCTTAAGACAATCATAGATTACATTTCAAAGGATTGTCAGTCTTTGTTGTAGATATCAAACAAACAAGCACTGGAGAGGTTCACACAGGACAAGAGAGCTACATTTGATCAAGTGATTGAGTCTAAGAGGAAGGAGATTAATGATAAGTTGAAATTGATAGATAATGCATTGAGGCAGTGTACTAATATCTATAGAGTATGTTGTAATACAAGTTTACTCACAGCTGAGACAGATAAAAAGATTAAGGATATTCAGGAGGAGATTGTAGGTATAGCCAATTCTTTTGATGGATTGAATTCATTAACTACATCTATAGATGGTCAGATTTTGGTTTTGGAAGCCCATTTTTTTGCTCTTGAGAAAGAAAAAGATAAAATCACAAGGAGAGCCAGAAGTCTTAGAGGATTGGTGAGTCCACGGTTGGATTCATTAAGTGTACATAAGAAGGAGTGTATATAGATATAGTTGGTAAGCCCACACCAACAGAGCTTAATGAGTAATTTGCCCATATGATTTTAGGACTTGTATCTATTTCTGGCACTTTCAAATCTAGTTGGGATACTTATCTAGAGCTTTTGGAGAAGGCCTTTTTGGATATTTTCAAATACATCCAGCTCCAGTAAGGTATTTTGGGACATATTCATTGTACAGTCTTTCATTCTTCATCCCAGTTATTAGTACTTTTTGGTATTTTTTATGGCATTGATGTCAAAGTGGGAGTGATATTGATGTGAAAAAGAAAAAGGCAGTTGTATACATTAAGGGGAGTATAGGTGGAAAATTATGAAGTATGGAGTATTTTTTTATCATAGATGAATATTTAGCTTAGGGGGAGTAGGCTCAGGATGAAACCGACAAATGGAAACCATGATCATTTTTCACATGAGTGTTGCCATCAATGCCAAAGGGGGAGATTGTTGGCAATTGACACTCAATTGGACTGGTTTCATATGTTGTCATTGATGGCAACATGACAACTTGTTCCAGCTTCATATTTTGGTTTAGTTGTGTACTAGCAGGCACTTCATAGACACTTCACTGGCACCGACACCGATAGGTTGGAAGGATTTCTTTGGTTACTAGCAATGCAGGCCAACATGGTTTAGAATTAGGTTATCAGTATTGGAGGCCGACATCTTTTGGATTTGGCATCAATAATTGTTTTTGATATTCATGTATTTATGTTATCTAGCCGACATTTATATTTATATTGTAATTATCCTTGTAAGTCGACATAAGGCATGATGAATTGTAAAGAATATATAGGTTAGTTGGTTAGATCATTTTGAAAAATGGATTGATAGGAGAATAGGATAATGTTATGTAATGTGAAACATATGAGAGAGATCATGTATATGAGGATCTTTATGTAAGGGATATTCTGGTAAGGTTTTAGGGTTTCAGACCGGAAGAGACAGAGCTAAACCAGAACTGTATTCAGGCATAGAAGATGCAATCTTTGCAGTTCAATCATTTCTTTGGATTGTATTCTGGATCTGTATGTAGTCAATGAGGCTCCTTTTGTGATTGAGTAGTGTGCTATAGGCTGTAAGCCTTCCTGCAAGTGCAGGATCCTATATTTTGTAATATCTCTTCATATGGCTAGTGGATTGATATTATGGATCACAAATCCCATCGTGGTTTTTCCTCTTTGAGTTTTTCCATGTATAATTTTGTGTGTTATGGTATTCATTTATGTGATTGGCTTATTGGTTTATTTACTTCTTTCAATTCTATATGTACCAATATACTAGTTGGTGTATGCATGTTTTAATAAGGTTAAAATTGATCATTCTAGTAGAACATTGATTCCCCCCCCCTCTCAGTGTTCTTGGATTCCAACAATAGTTGCACCAACACCACTTATTCAAATCTTCATCGATCAACATGCTAACACTCAAGAACACTTAACAACAACAACTCGGATAAGAAAAATAGCTTGTAGAGCATCAAATCATGAACTAATTAAAATGAAGATACAAACGAACGTCCCATACACTCTCCCAAATCCACAACACAAGATATGATCATACCAAAGCACAATAGATCAAATGCTAGCACTCTACAACACTGAACACTGAAAACTGGTCTCCATACCAAAATCCTCGACTTGATCAAATCATCACACATCATCATGGAATCAATAAAGAATAATGTATCTCTAGTTGATTTCGCATAACAAATAGATAAACCAACTAGATCAACTCACTGCAATCAATGGATCACTAAAACAATTCTCTACAACACCAAAACACATGAATATGTTGACATCAGTGACAACAATATATCCTAGCAGCGACAATATCCAACAAACATCCATCATGTTTTTATTTCAAATTGATTTCCTAATTATCTTTATAAACGAGAAATATTTAATGCTTAAGACTCTTAAATTACTAACCAACGAACATGAGACAAATATCTTGTTATCCTTTTCACTTTAGCTCTGCTAGACCTTAGGGATATTCCTTTCAACAATATCAATAAATTAACCCTTAAATAGAATTATTGCTCAACTAGAAATATTCTCACAAATTTTACTAAGATTGATTATTGTTGTATAATTGTCTATATTCTTAGTGATTCTTCATAAGATATCTTGATAACCTGAATAAATTGCAATAACTTATAACACACACAAAGTATTGAAATAATATGTGTTTAGGATTTTAATTTTATATTTTGGACCAAATGTATCTCTAATTGGTTCCTATATAGGGTACACAACCAAAATTCTCTATGTAAGTACCTCTTTCTAACATCCAAACTTGAAGCTGACAGGATAAATTGTATCACTTCCTTACAATGACACGCCCAAAAAATGGAATCTTCCACAACTCTTCTTAACAATCCTTAATGCAACACATAATTCTCCATATCTTATTTAATGAGTATAAACATATTAGTTGAATAGAAGCAATGAACAATATACAAAATGTAGCAAATGTGCAAAGATAAACTTAAAAACTCTTGATTTCTTTATTTATAAGAAAATTGAGTACAATCAAGGAGACAATTTCAAAAGACACATGATGTAAGTGTTGATCCCTAAAGTTTTCACTTATGAGAAACCAAACATATGGGAAGTTTAGTGAATTGGGGACTAAATGTGCTACACTAAATAACCTTTGGGATTTTGGAAGCTAGCTCTTCAATTATGTTGGAGGGAAAAGGGATACAGAAAAAAAAGAAAAGAAAAAAGAAACAAATCTACATCTAAGGAAGAACACCAAGAATTTTTACATACTTTAAAACTCACTTTGGAATATAAGAAATATGCAATCTCTTTTAAATTAAGCAAAAAATACCACTATCTCTTCATTGTTTGAAAGAGAACAAAATGAATAAGGTCAGAGGACACAAAAGGTAATATTTAGATCTTTCTATGAGAAGAACCTATTAAGGCTTGGTTGAAATACAAATTTCTAAGCTATTCCAAATCATTACGAATTCAATAACTTCTAGTATTTCAAATTGACATGATATGATATCAAATCACAAGCATTACATTCCATCAAAGGAGTATAACCATACATGATTCAATAGCCTACACGGTCAAATTTAAATCATAAGAGTCAAAATTAAGATAAGTGTTCTACTCACTTGTAACATATAAATTAAATCATTCACCAAAGAAACCAAACACACAGAAGAGGAAAAATAGAAACAGTTTGATATTATTTTCTTCATTGATTTATGAAATGAAACTAAAAGTTTTAGTAGTAATAGAGTCTTGATATTTTTTAAAAGATGATGAACCCATAATTCAAAATTCTCGTGGGCCTAAATAGAACCCAAAACCTCTAACCAAAAAAATGAGTGCATCTGAAAAGACATGCATATTTTCCATATGTAAATGTCATCATGGAGACTGTTGCAACAGTCTCAACCCCATTACTCCTCCTTCATTATTACCCTCTCTCACGCATGATGAATGGAGACACTTAGATTAGTGTTGGATTATTGGGGAGATTGTTGGATTTGGTTGATCATTTTTGTTGATAGGATATGTTGTTGTCATTGATGTCAACATACTCCTATGGTCCATTCCGATGAGTTTGGGAAGAGTTTTTGATCCGGTTTTGTAGTTTAGTGTTGTTGATCACTTTTTTGCAAATTCCAGTTTTTCCACCGGTATATTCTGGTGTGATCTGATCTTGTGCTGAGAGTTTGGATTATTGTTTGGGATGATCTTGTGTATCTTCATTTCAAATGGTTCATGATTTGGTGCTCTGCGAGTTATCTTTCCTTGTGACAATTGTTGATTGGTTGTGTTCTTGAGCTTTGAGATGTTGACCGATAAAGATTTGAAAAGAAGTATTGGTGCAACTATTCTGAATGATTCTAACATACTTTCCAGTATTTCCTAGTCATGTCCTATTTGTTTTGGTGATTCACATTGATCGTTGTGTGAGTTTTTGGTGATTTCTATGAACTGGTGATGATTTTTGTGTTATGCGTCATTTATGGTGGTGTAGCGTGTTGCGGTTATCTTGGTAGGATTTTTGATGGATGTAATTGTTTGTGAATTTGAATTAGGTCCATGATATGTAATGTAAATTATAGCATTGGTCCGGTGGTCGATCTTTGTATCGTGCAATGTAATTTTTGTAATTGTGAGTTGAGGATTGAGGATTTGGTTGACCTTGTTATAAAGGTTGATGATTTGTATATATAGGTGAGATGCTTATGTAATCTAGGTGTTGGTATTATGTCCGCATTATCAAAGAGAGGTGATTGTGCAAACAAGAGAGTTATCATTCGGTGAAGTGTTGAGGTGAGATTGGTGTTGCAGAGAAGACAATTATGCTTAACTAGAACTATCATCAGGCATTTGTAGATGTTATCATTGCAGTTCATTCCTTCTGGATTGTAGTCCAGATCATATTGTTAGTCAATGAGACTTCCCTAAGGGTTGTAGCCTTCTGGGCATATATCTTTTGAGAAGTGAGCTCTAGGAAGTGTGTCTGAATGCATGTGCATTCCCCATTGTAATATTTTCACATACAACTGCAGAGTATCATCTTACTATGGGTAGGTTTCCACTGTGGTTTTTCCCTTAACCGGGTTTTCCACGTCAAAAATCTTGGTGTTGTGTGATGTGTTGTTAATTTGCTCATTTGTTATTGTTGCAGTCTATTAGTTTATGTTTTGAATTTTAATTTGGTGTGATCCGATGAAGACAGATTCACACCCCCCACCCCCCAAGTCTCCCTTCTTGATTGTTGCTAAAAAATTAATTGACTAAATTTGATGCAACGACTTCAAGAATTGCTGCCTCATTTCTCTCGTTCTTTTATGTTGATGTCCAACCAACACAAATGGCACACAGGTGGATCGTATTGATTCTTCCCCTTTTCCTTCCCTTGAAAGTCTCATGAGGGTGACACTTGGCAACCATCATGGTGGATTCCTCAAAATGCGAGACTATAAAACAAGAGCATGCAAAAAAGATAAGTGGTGGCTCTGCATACCTTGGAAAATTTTTAGGCAAAAGCACTAAAAGAAATTTTGCCAAGCTGCCAAGTGGTAGGATTTTATGCAAATCAAAATTTTAGATTGTGGACTATAAAAGTGTTGGCATTAATCAAAGATAAAAGTTATGAACTTATGGAAATATGATAACTTTTAAGACAACCTCGAACTACTAATTTATCAATTCTTGGGGTTTCTTTGGCTGTGAAGAAAAAGGGCCCAAAACTCTAGTTCATTGACAAAAAGTGTAAGAAAAAAAGAAAACTAGGAAGATGAAATCACAATTTCATAAGTGCATATTGTAGCGGTGCCCAATCTATGTCGAATGGATGAGTGTGTAGTTGAAGATATTTAAAAACTTGGTCCCAATCTATCATCTCTTAGAAGCAAATACTAGCCAGGTCTTCCTATGTAGCTTCCATATAAAAATTCAATTGTACCAAAGGGTGCAATATCTACTAAATCACTATGACATAAGGATTGAGGCCTAGGAGTTGCAGAGAAGACTGGTCTTATTGTTTCTCATCTAGCAGTTGCTACATTTGATCTTCATTTACCATTGTCTCATCTATTGAGAAAGGGATGGAAGGCCTAACTAGATGAGTTGCTCAATTCACCCCTTAATTTGCATCAAGGTAATCCCAAGGGTTCTAAACACTCCATGCCTTTAAGAGAAGTTACACTACATTCAATAAATTTGTTGGCTCTTTTCAATGATAGCCTTTTGTTAGTGATACATGTAGAAACTAAGGTATCATTATCTACCACATAATTTTTCAATTAGTGACTTTGATTCAGTTACTCTTGGCTAAATTACTACAAAAAAATTTCAACCATTGATCCTCCATCAATACTTATCTTGTGAGCATCTGCAATAAACTAGAGGGTCAATCTCAAAGAAGTAACCATGACCTTAATTTTCCCAATAAGAGACATACAACTATCAAAGAACCAAGAGAAAACCAGGTTGTTGAATAGGGGAAGACAAGGTGTCTTATAATTAATACACTTGTTGATCTTTATTTCTAATTTCTTCCTACAGTTTATTGATTTCAGTCAAATAATTTGAAGCCTCTTGGAAAAATTTCACCAATTCTTGGTCTCTTGTGTACATGGAAAACTTTGCTATCTACTTACTCCATTTCTCAACCTATATTGAACCTCAAATCTCTTATAACTATTTCTCTATGGACATCCTAGCTTATTTTTCACTGCTCACTTGGGCTTGTGATTTCATCATGTCCTTTAGAATCCTATACTGCTCTGTTTTTTCTTTCTACTCAAGTTGACTTAGTTGATCCATGGTATTTTAAAGGCCTACATAGGTTTGCACTAATCTTTCTCTTTTGCCTATTCTTTCCTTTCCATCTCTTCTTTTTCTTCATTGAACCTCACCAAATCCTCTTATAAATTATTTTGAAGTTTTTCTCTTTTCGCTTGCTCAACTTGGAAACTCGCATAAGTCCTATCATCAAGATTTTTTCTTAGTCGTGTGATGTCTCTATCTTTTTCCTTGGTTTATGGTTTAGCACTGGCTAACATATACTTGACATGCTATAGCTCTTTTTCTTTCTTTTCAATATTTTTTTTGACCTGAATGAAATTAGAAGTTAGTAACCTCTATGACTCTTCCATGAATTCTACTTTTTCTTGAGGGAATGTCATTTTCATGTTGATGCTATTAGAATTGCATTATGTGTTGTCACTAATAT
This sequence comes from Cryptomeria japonica, assembly GCF_030272615.1. NCBI lineage: Eukaryota > Viridiplantae > Streptophyta > Pinopsida > Cupressales > Cupressaceae > Cryptomeria > Cryptomeria japonica. The sequence continues at coordinate 496,490,627 of NC_081408.1, forward strand.
CAAATTCTTTGGGTCCGTATTAAGTCCGAATGTGGTATGATGAGTAGGAGAGTTCAATTTAGGCATATTGCACAGTTGAAGGTTTCCTGGTTTCACCAGATGGGTTTGGTATCTCAAAAGATATTTTTTGTATTATATTTGGTCTAACGTTATCTGGAGCTCGAGGCCTTAGATTTGATATTGAGGATGTATAGTGTGAAAATATGTTTTAGGTCCAACTTTGGTGATGTATGTAGTGTGTTGATATGTTTAAAGAGGGATAGTGTGATATGGTTGACTTTTCATTTCTTGCCACCACCAGAATGTTTAGTGGAGACCTATTTTAGATCTCTATCTTGGTCAACATTGAGAATTATAATTTCCGAAGATAGGACATGTATGAGTTAAATTTGATGATTTCATATATTTCTTTTTGTGTTGAAGACATGCTAGATTGAAGGAACCTAATGATTGTGTGAGTATAGTGTTGTGAGATATTTACCGGAATTAGTTCCGATGGTACAAACTATGTTTTTCTTGTGTTGGATTCTCTTTGTCTTTCTTTCTTCTTTGGCAGTGAGTCTTTTAGGGAAGTGATCCCATCTGTAGTAAACATATTTGTAGTGAACCTTTTAGGGAACCGAGCCCACTAAAAGTGAGCACATTGGTAGTGAGCCACCCATTGTAAAAATCACCTTAACCGGTGTTTATATATTGAGAATTGGCATTCTACGTGGTTTTTCCCTTCTTGGGTTTTCCACATAAATTTTGGTATCTCTTGTGTCTAATCTGAATTTTGCATGTGTTTCCTAATTCTATTAATTCTACTTAATATTTTGAATCCATGCATTAAGGTTAAAGAGTTAAAATTTATTGTCAGTTGATCCACCCCCTCTCAGTTACCTAGATATTTAACAATTGGTATCAGAGTTCTGGTTCCTTGATATAGATCTTAACTGCTTGAAGTAGATCTTGATCTAAAGGTACACAAGTTATCCGTTCCTATCTTTGAAGGATCTGATTATAGTTTTTAGAAAGTGAAGATGAGAAGTTATTTGGTTTCTTTGGGTTAGAATACTTGGAAGGCTGTGGAGACTAAGTATGTTCTTTCGGCGTACGGACTCAATACTCTCGATGAGATTCAAGATTATGAAGAAAATGAAAAAGCAAGGTATGCTATTTTCAATGCATTATCAAAAACTAAATTGACTAAGGTTTCCACTTTGAATACTGCTCATGAAGTCTGGTAGAAGTTAAAAGACATATATGAAGGGAATGAGAGAGTCGAGATGACAAAGAGATTAACTGCTAAGAGAAGATATGAAAACCTGAGAATGGAAGGAGAGGATATTTTGAGCTATTTTGAGAAGGTTGATACCGCAATGAATGAGATTAGAGAACTCAAAGGCACTTTGAGTGATGAAGATGTAATTGACAAAATTTTGATGACATTACCAGTAAGATATAGTTACAAGATCTCTACAATTGAAGAAACTTATGATCCAAAGAAGTTCACCAGAGAGAAACTGTTCGGTACCCTAGTGCATTTGAAGAAAATTCAGAAAGGATAAAGACAAGTTAGAAACTACATTCAATGCATCTAAAGACAGTTCAAATGATGAGGAAATCTTGGATGAGGTAGAAGCAAACTTTGTAAGAAAGTTGAAGAAAGGCATCGACAAATATAAAGGTATGTTACCCTTTAAATGTTTTAGATGTGGTAAGATTGGTCATATTGCAACTAGATGTCCGAAAAAGGGAAATAGACAAAAGTTTAAGGAAAGCAAGGGAAAGTTCAATAAGAAAACATATTATGTTAAGGGTGATGTTCGCATTTCAAATGATGAATCAGACTATGAGGATGATGAATGTTTATTTTTGGTAGAAAAGGATGTTCCTAAGTATGATATCTCTAAGACTATTGCTAACGCATTTCATGCTAGAAGAGATAAGAATGAATGGTTGATTGATAGTGCATGCTCAAATCATATGACTGGTGATAGAAGCAAATTCATAAAACTTGAAAGGTATGATGGAGGCTTAGTTAAATTTGGAGATGATTAGTCAACACAAATCGTTGGTATTGGTTCAATTACCTTTTATGGAAAGCATAACACTGACAATGTTTATTATGTGAAAGGTTTGCATCATAATCTCTTAAGTGTGGGATAGAAGTGCAAAAATGGATACAATGTTGTCTTTCAGGATAATGGATGTGAGATCCAGAAGGATTTTAGAATGGTTATTATAGCTGGAAGAAGGAAAAATGGAAATATGTACTAGTTGGAAGACACTACAAAAAAATGCTTGATATCACAACTTGATGATAGCTAGTTATGGAACTAGAGGATGTGTCATATCAACTTTGATAATTTGGTACAGATCTGTTCAAAGAGTGCAATAAGAGATTTGCCCAGATTGTCTAAAATGAAGAACAATATCTATAGGGAATGTCAAATAGGAAAGCAGACTAGAAGCATATTTAGAGGAAAGGAGTACTCATCTACCAGATTGCTAGATTTGGTTCACGCAGATATTTGTTGTCTGACCCAGACAAGAAGCCTGCAAGGTGAGAGGTATTTCATGTTACTGATAGATGATTATTCTAGAATGACTTGGGTTGCATTTCTTAGAGAAAAATCTGAAGCATTAGAAAAGTTCAAGATATTCAAGGCAAAATTTGAGAATGAAGTTGGCATGAAAATAAAATGTTTGAGATCTAACAGAGGAGAAGAATTCATCTTAGATAAGTTCAATGACTTTTATGAAAAGCATGGCATCAAAAGACAATTATCATCTCCCTGGAAACCTTAGCAAAATGGTGTAGTAGAAAGAATGAACCAAACTATACAAGAAGCAACCAAAACTATGATAAAAGGTACAAAGTTACCTAAAGTCTATTAGAAAGAAGCAATTCTTACAATAGCATACACACTCAACATAATTCTATATCAGAGTAAGTATGGCAAGACATCTTATGAACTATGCTATGGCAAAACTCTGATAGTGAAATATTTCATTTTTTTTGGAAGAAAGTGCTATATTAGGAGATATGAGGATAATCTTGGATAGTTTGACAAAAAAACAGATGAAGGCATATTCTTGGGTTACTCAACAAAGAGCAAATAATATCAATGTTTTAACAAAATATTGAATAAGATTGTTAAAAGTGCAAGTGTAAAATTTGATGAGAACACTACAAAGGAATCAGAAATTTTTAGAAATTACAATAGGATATCACTTAGATGATTCTAGAGAAAAGGAAAGGAAGGAAGAAGCTAGGAGTGAAGAAAAGAATTATAAGGATTCTCTGGAATTTGCATCCAAGAATCCAATCTATGTCAAGAAAAATCACTCAGAAGAATAAATCATCAGAGACAAGAGTAAAGGAGTTATCACAAGAAGCAAAGTAGCACAAGAATAGGTCTTGCTATGTCTACTATCTGAAATTGAGCCAAAGATAGTAGAATCTTGCAAAGATCAGAACTAGATGAAGGAAATGAAAGAGGAACTAGATCAAATTGAGTAAAACCAGACATGGGAATTAGTCAAAAGATCGGAATACGAGAATATAATTAGTACTAAATGGGTATTCTGGAACAAGCTGGATGAAGATGGAAAGGTTGTGAGGAATAAGGCAAGGTTGGTTTGCAAAGGATACACTTAGATTGAAGGCATTGAATTTGATGAAACTTATGCCTCAGTTGTAAGAATGGATGCAATTCAAATGTTCTTTGCATTTGCAGCATTCAAAGATTTCAAGGTTTATCAAATAGATGTGAAATCAGAATTTCTGAATGGAGAATTAAAAGAAAAAGTTTATATTGAACAACCAAAAGGATTCAAGTTGAAGGATGATCTGAACATTGTTTACAGATAGAAAAAGGCTTTATATGGACTAAAACAAGCTCTTCGAGCTTGGCATGGGAGGCTAGACAAGTATCTAACTGATCAAGGATTTAAGAAGGGTTCAACGGACATTAACTTGTACTTCAAGATAGAATCAAGAAATTTTTTGATTGTGGTCATATATGTTGATGATATAATCTTTGGAGGAAATGAAGATATGTGCAGAAGATTTGTTGTTGAGATGAAAAATGAATTTAAGATGTCCATGATCGGTGAGTTGAATTTTTTCCTTGGATTGCAAGTTAATCAGAATGATAAAGGAATTTTTATTTCTCAGTCAAAGTATGTCAAAGAACTACTGAAGAAGTTTGGGTTGGAGAATTCCAAACTGATATGTACACCTATGACTACCAGATGCAAGTTAACTAAGGAATAAAATCATCTAAGGGTGGTGCAATTCGATACAGGTCAATGATTGAAGGACTATTGTATTTGACTGCTACCATGCCGGATATCATGTATGCAGTATGCTTGGCAATAAGGTTTTCAGCAAGAACCAAAAGAATCGCATGTTGTGGCAATAAAAAGGATTTTTAGATATCTCAAAGGTACAGAAGAGTTTGGTTTGTGGTATCCCAGGAATTCAGATTTTAACCTCACAACTTACACAGATGTAGACTAGGATAGAAGTGTTGATGACAGAAGAAGCACAAGTGGAGAAGCATTCTTTCTTGGCTCCCAGTTAGTCGCTTGGTCAAGCAAAAAGAAATATTTTGTGTCCTTATCTATGATAGAAGAAAAGTACATTTCAACATCTTCTTGTTGCACTTGAGTTTTATGGATGAAGCAGACTCTAAAGTTAGGGGTATTATCCCCTAATAGAGTCAACTAATGTGCATTTCGAGTGTGCATTGGTCCAGTGAGAAGCATGTATATTCTTTTTAGGACTGGTGCTTTAGTGCTTCCTCTCAAGGGGAGCAGGAGCAAGTTTTTTACCACCTTTATCATTGTTGTCAAAGGGGGAGAGAGATGGTTGTGCACTCAATGATGATCTTTCATTGATTGTTGTTGATGGATGTTGTCATAATTGACAAAGGGGGAGATTGTTAGCATTGCATTATGTGTTGTCATTGATGTCAAATCCTTTAGGTCCGAATTAAGTCTTGATGTGGTATGATGAGCAGGAGTGTTCAATTTAGGTATGTTGTGTAGTTTAAGGTTTCCCGATTTCACCGAATGCGTTTGGTATCTTGGAAGATGTTTTTCTGTATTATTTGTGGGTTCCGTGTGATCTGGAGCTTGAGGCCTTAGATCAGGTATTAAGGATGTATAGCATGCAGATACATTTTAGGTCCAACTTTGGTGATGTATGTAGCATGTTGATATGTTCGAGGAGGAATGGTGTGATATAGTCCACTTTTCATTTCTTGTCACCACCAAAATGTTTAGTGGAGACCTATTTTAGATCTTTGTCTCAGCCGAAATTGATAATTATGACTTTCAAAGACAGTACATATAGGAGTTTGATTTGATGATTTCATATATGGCTTTTTGTGTTGAAGACATTCGAGATTGAAGGAATCCAATGATTGTGTGAGTGTAGTGTTATGAGATATTACCTGGAAGTACTTCCAACAATACAAACTATGTTTTTCTTGTGGTGGATTCTATTTGTCTTTCTTTCTTCTTCAATGGTGAGTCTTTTAGGGTAGTGAGCCCTTCTGTAGTAGACATATTGGCAATGATCCTTTCAGGGCACTGAGCCCACCGGCAGTAAGAACATTAGCAGTGATCCACCCATAGTAAAAATCACCTTAACCGGTGTTTATATATTAAAAATTAGCATTCTCTGTGGTTTTTTCCTTCTTGAGTTTTCCACATAAATTTTGGTGTCTCTTGTGTCCAATCTGAATTTTACATGTGTATCCTAATTCTGTTAATTCTGCTTAATATTCTATATCTATACGTTAAGGTTAAAAAGTTAAAATTTGTTGTCAACTTATTCATCCCCCCCCTCTCAGTTGCCCAGATATTCAACAAATGCCAATAGCATATGTTACATAATCTTTGGGCTGCATTTGACCCAAAGGTTTGATCACATTGGGTATCCTAGATACCAATGTCGCTTGGCCACTCTTTTCATCAAAGAGTGTATTCATTCTTGAAGTTGTTGGTTGTGCAACATCCTTTAGTTTCCTTTTTGATCTCATGCTAATCAAGCATGCTTTGTGGTGTCTTCTTGGCTTTCTAACTTAGAGGAGTAAGATTTGCCTCGCAAAAGGGCCACTAGAGGGAAGGCCAAAATGAATTGAGACAACAAGCACTACAACTTAAGGTATAGAAGATGTTGTTACCTTTAGAAGGCTTAGGATTTATAGGGAGAAAGGTGGAATGATTTAAAGTGCACATATTGCAAATGGGACTATTGGGGAAAAAAGTGCAAAAGATATGTGCTTGAGGGATTCGATGACACCATAATAGCTAGGGGTGTCAAAAATACTATAGATGGGGAAGGCATCATAATAGATGTTGTTGTTATTGGGGGAGCCTACATGGTTAATGAAATGCTATAAAAAATGGCATCTATGAAACTGTGGCACTGTGAATTTGTTAAGGCGATCCTAATATAGTGGTAGTTTCAATCTACACAACTAGAAAAGGTGGTACTAAAGTTGTTGAAACACCAAAGCTAACCACAAAATTGGGAGCTAAGGATTGCACTACAAGAGTTTGGAAAGAGGGAGTGATTAAAATGGATGAGGAAATTGTAGTTGAAGAAGGGGGTATGAAGAGAGAAGGCTACAAATCAACTAATGCAAATGAAGCAAGAGGAAGTGGATGGGAAAGTAGTGTGGAATATACAAAGTGGACTAAAGATTGAAAAGAGAGGAGAAAAGGAGAGAAACATACCTAGAACACAACCATCAGAGTTGTTGAGGCCTAGGTGAACATCATGACTTTGCCTTTTTCATCCTCCTTTGGCTCATTAGGTAAGATTTGTTTTGGTTTTCTTCTTCTCTTTTCAGGTGGTATTTTTGAAGGTCCTTCTCCCTTTAAAGTTTAGGATAACTAGGCTACTTTGGTGAGGTAGTTTTTTCCTTTTATGCTATAGGTCTTCTTAGGAATGAGACCTATAGTTGACCTCTCCTCCAATTGGTGCTCTTGTCTTGGATATCTCAGAACAATAGCCACTTCTTCATTTGATGAAATTAGATTCTCTACTTCCAATTTATCATCAAAAATTGTATCACTTGTATTGGAATTGATTTAGAAAAATAATCCTGGACTTCTTGTTGGTATGTCCATAACGTAGTAATTTTTTCTTGACTCCATCCCGCATCCATAAATGTCTCCCCCTTGCTTGGGAAACTTTTCTTGTGGTATTTACATCTCCTTTTATTGTATAAAGACTTAGCAATGATGGTATTGGGGCCAAGGGTATGAAACACAAATCAACACATGTTAAGGATAATTAAAGTTGGGTTACGCCCAAAACCCCAATAGGCTTAGGAAACATGGATTATAGGAGTGGCCTACTAGCATGACAACCATCTGGGTTGTAATGCCAAGAATCACATATGACGTCAAGCCCCAAGTGGGTTAATGGTGCAGGAGAACCTCATGAATAAGATAATAAGAGCAATAAAGGCTAAAGGACACACATGAGAATGTGACCTTTCAATCTATGTAATATGGTAGTCTTGTTTGTTTGATGTTTGACTTGTTTGTAATAAACCTCAACTTGTTACCCAATGACATGGATTTATCAAATTGATAAGCCACCATGAAAATATGGGCCTAGGGGTATTTGGTTTAGTATTTTTATAGGTTTTTATGTGTTAGAGATGTATTAGGAAGGTTTAGGACATGTTGAAGTACCTCTAGGTAGTTGGATTTAACATATGTCAAAAGCTACTCAAACTTGACAACTTTTGGTTGCAAATAGCAACTTCCTTCCAACGGTCACCTCGGTTCAAAAGGTGGTTGATAACCATTGAGGACGGTATAAAATTTCATCCCTAATCACCATTGGGAGAGGAGAGAATGACTTTGTAAACTTTTGGCATCATTGAAGTAATATATTTCTAAGAATTTCCTGCAATCCCGTTATTCTACATGGTGTACCACACTGTACGATCATTTTTGAATTAGGAAACCAATGGGATGTGTTAGAGTGGCCAATAATCTTTTAGATGCATCAATTTTGAGGTCCTAATTCTCCAAGACAAGGAAGAAATCAGCAAATTTCTGGAAGTGTTCTAGATTTGACAGTTTTGTCTAGGGTTTTGCAAAGAAATGGCCTTACCTTGCTGATCCTTCATTGGTGGTTCATGGCCGTGGGGGGAATGAAATTATGGCCAATGTATTTTAGGATTTTAAAGGCCTTTTGTAGGTTAGGACCAATTGGAGGTGAGGGTTTGATGCATTAAGGTGGGCAACTCCATGTGGCCACCGGCAAGTGTAAGGAAACATGTCTCACATCAGGGGTTAAAGGGTTTTATCATGGCCTAAGACTTGGGAATTAGTGTATTTTCAATGGCTTAAGAGTATTTCTTGATTTTTTTTTGTGAGTTAAGGTCTCTGTCTACACACTCCTTTGTAAAATAGGCCTAATTGGGCTATACCGGTCTCCTAACCAAAGTAGGGTTGGTATTATTGTGTTCCCTACCAGTAAGAAATACTAGGCTATGTTTTGTAACTCCCAAAAGGGTATCCAAATCCAATATTTTTTGTTTGGTATTTTGGAGAAATAAAGAGTTAGGTGTGGAAAACTGGTCTGGCAGGTCTACTAGGTTTTGTAGGCCTTGTTGCAGCAGTTACCCAAACCGATAGAGGGAACCTAGATTCAATGATTGAAGGGGGTCTCCCTGACCTAGGGGACTTCAAATAAAACCTTAAATAGCTATTATTGCATTGGAGAAGGGACCAAACCATTGTTGACCATACAGACCTTGTACCGGTCAATGAAAGAGATCTTGTATTGGTAGTCTTTTGTTTGGAAGAAATGATGAATAATGATGAATAGTAAATACCTAATAGGTACTGAGAGGGGGGGTGAATCAGTACAGACAAAAATTTCTCTGACAACTTAAACTGCAAAGACTAAACTAACTGGCAAACAACATCATCAACCTAAATAAAGACAATACTGGTAAAACATAGTAAGACTGCAAAAGACATAAACCGGTAACACTTAGAACTTCTCAAAACCTAATATCTCATTTCAAATTCACCCACATGCTTAAGCAGGTAATACATCAGAAATACAATGACCTTTAGATCAGCATGCTTTATTGCTTAACAGAAAACACTAAATCATCACATGAAAAAGCATCACACATAACACACTGATTTTTCACATGGAAACTCAATTGGGAAAAACCACATTGGGGATGAATACCCACAAGTTCTTGAACTCTTCTAAAGTCCACTTTATTAGGAGCTTAGTCTAGTTAAAGACTTTACAATAGGTTCTACTAGGAACTGATCCTGCTAGGGATCACTCAGTTAAGGGATGGCTAAATACCTAGTTAGAGGTTAAAACCCTGTTAAAGGTTACCTCGCAAGAGGATTTGAAGAGCTCAATGATTTTGAGTCACCCTGTTAAAGGATTTACAAAAAGCCTATTAAAGCTACCTGATAAAGGGATTTTCCAACTACTGAAATGGTTAGAAGTCAATAGGTAATACACTGATCTAATAATAGCACTCAATGCCAAGGCAGATCCACTTCAATTCCTTTATATCTAAAATCACACTCTACAGATCTCCTCACTTCTCCGGTCTGGCCAGAATCACTTCACATACATTCATTTGCCAACAACTTTAAATGAAAATCATCATCAACCTTATAGACAACAATTAGGTCGGTGGCAAAAACCTAAAACCCTAAGCATCTAGGTTAACAATACACTCGTTCCAATCCTGACCGTTTAAACACATTACATAGGGTAAAAAAATGTTGAACAAATCTCAAGAGGTTCTGCATCATCCATTCTTCACTGCTTCTGGAAGTTGATAACCCATCACGTGCTCTCCACCATTGACTAAGACTTTGCACATTCTTGAGGTAGATAGAATCAATCTTCTTATGCAAGATCGTCAAGAAAATTCTTCATGTGCACAAGGCTGACATGGCAATGCGATCTAGTCTTCATTTCAATGCTAACTCATCACAGGATGTCATCAATCGAATCGCACAGACTTGGAATGCATTAGCCGGAAACCTTGAAGTTGAGATTACCAACCGGTAGTAATATCAGGTGAAACCCCGATACAAACTTTGGATATACCGGTTCACTTGCCGGTTTACTTACTTCAACATACCGACTCACAATTCATCATACTAGTTCACTTGCCAGTTTACTTACTTCAACATATTAGTTCACACTTTAGTATATTGACATCAATGACAACATACATTATTATCATGTCATCAAATTCTGCACATATGCCAACAAGAAAGTGATGTGAGACTTGTCAAACGGATATTCCTTAACCCCTGAGAGTGTTTTGTGATTGCTAGGGTCCTTGGTGTGTTCTTGGATTAGGGGAACCTATCCTATACTGGTACCGAGACCTTTGCATCAGTTTTGGTATCAGAGCATAAGAGGAATCCTTTTAGGAAGAAGAATAGTACATGTCAGCAGAAGAATCAGAGGGTGAGGCTAGAAGAATGCCTCCAAAAATGAAAAATGTTGAACTTGCCAAGATGGTGCAAGAGAATAGAGAAGAAAATGATCGGCTTAGAAGATTGGTTGAGAACTTGGAAGGTAGGCTAGAGAGAGGACCTGATGGCTGGAGGAAGTGGGAGAAGAAGAGGAGAACCCACAAGGGCAGGAAGAAGAGGAATTTCCTGCAGAGCATAGGTACCTGGTCAATGCCTTGAAGTCTGTTGAGAGGAGAACCATGGACCAGGAATCAAACCTTCCTATTTTCAATGGGAAGATGGATGGTGATGGAGTGATGGACTGGATAGAGTCCTAAAACAACTTCTTAAATGTGAATATATTGCTGACAACCAAAAGATGAATATTGCCAAGTCAAAAATGTAGGGAGAAGCCCTGACATGGTGGAATTTTATGCAAGGAGAAAGAGTGAAATAGGGAAGAGGAATGATCACCTCTTGGAAGAAGATGATTATAGAGATCAAGGGAGTATATGTACCAAAGGACTATGAAGTCCAATTACACAAGAGAAGGAATAATCTCAGATAGAAAGAGATGGATGTGTGTACCTATACTGAAGAATTTCAGAAATTGAGTATAAAGTCTAAGAAGGTTGAAGATGAAAGTAAAAGAGTGGCAAGGTATCTAAACGGCCTAAGGTGGAACATACAAGAAGAGTTGAACCTCTTGTACCCTAACACTGTTCATAGATGCTATCAATTAACATTAAAGGTAGAGGAGAAGCTCAAAAGAAGACAAGAGAAGAGTAGTAGAGGAAGGGGTAAGCAACCAAGAGGAAGGAGCAACTTGAGAGGAAGATGATCAAATTTTGAATTCCGAGGAGAGAGAAGTCAAGACTCCTCAAGAAATGACAACAACAACAAAGGCAACATCAGAGGTAGAAGGCCAAATTTTAGAGGAAGATCATTAGGAAGAGGAGAAGGACCAATAAAATGTTTTAACTACAACCAAGAGGGAGACATTGCCAGCAGATTCCCGAAGAAGATGGGGTCTAGTTCCCAAGGAGAAAGAGCCAAACTAACCCAAGAATCAAATTAGCAAGGCAGTAGTAAACCTGATTCATATGGTTATCCAGAGACCAGAGAGGCACTAATGTTGAGAAGAACCCTCTTGAAGGTACCAACACCTATAGAGCCACCTCAGAGGAAGTCTATCTTCCTCACCTCTTTCCAATTAGAAGGAAAGGTATGTAAAGTTCTAGTTGACTCAGGGTCTACTAAGAATTTGATGTGAATAGAAATGGTAGAGAAGTTGAAATTGAGGAGGATACCGCATCCATACCCCTATAAGGTGTCTTGGCTCACAAAAGGGCAACAAACTATTGTAGAAGAGCAGTCATGGGTAGAATTCTAGATAGGAGCTTATAAAGATAAGATTTTGTTTGATGTTGTTAACATGGATGCTTATCACCTCTTGTTTGGAAGACCATGGTAGTATGACCTCAAAGCACACCATGATGGCTTTAGGAATACTTATTCCATCACAAATAATGGCAAGGTCATAGAGCTACTACCCCTGACTGAAAACAATGAAGAGTAGAAAGAAACTGATTCCAAAGTGATGATGATGGAGGGAAAACCATTCCTCAAGGAGATAAAGATGGAAGAAAGAATATGCTTTACATTGCTTCCAATACCAACCTTAAAGGGGAAGCCTGCTATAGATGATAGGGCAGAAGGAGAGGACAAGGATCTCAGTCTGGAAGTGAAGGAGATCATTGGCAGATACCAAAGAATAGTTGCAAATGGAGTGCCAAGGAGTTTTCCACCAATGAGAGAGATCAGTCACTGTATTGACTTGATCCCAGGGGCTACATTGCCTAACAAGGCTGCATACAAACTCACATCATAGAAAAATGAGGAGATGGCAAGGTAGATTCAAGAGTTTCTAGACTCTGATCTGATTGGAAAGAGTCTATGTGCAGTACCGACAGTTTTGGCACCCAAAAAGGATGGAACATGGAGGCTTTGTATTGACGCAAGAGATCTCAACAAGATCACCATAAGGTATAGATTTCCAATGCCTAGGATAGAGGATTTTCTTGATTGTTTGGGGGGTGCAAAATATTTTTCTAAGATTGATTTAAAGAGTGGATACCACCAAATTAGAATTAGGCCCGGTGATGAGTGGAAAACAACCTTCAAAACAAATGAAGGGTTGTGTTAATGGAAGGTTATGCCATTTGGTTTGTCTAATGCCCCAAGTACATTCATGAGACTCATGAATGAAGTTTTGAAAGAATTCATAGGGAAGTTTGTAATAGTGTATTTGGATGACATCCTAGTATTTAGCAGGACAAAGGAAGAACACTTGAGGCATCTTGACATGGTTTTGAAAAGGTTGAGTGAAGAGGAATTGATGATCGATATGGAGAAGTGTTTGTTCATGAAGGAAGAGCTCATCTACCTAGGATTTATAATCTCCAAAGGTCACTTGAAGATGGATTAGGATAAGGTAAATGCAATTATTTCTTGGCCTACTCCTAAGACTATTGGTGAAGTTAGAAGTTTCCATGGATTAGCCACATTTTATAGAAAGTTCATAAGAGGTTTTAGTCAGATATGTGCTCCAATGTTGGAAACCATAAAAGGTGGTCAAAAGTGCAGGTTTTCTTGGACAAAGGATGTGGATGAGGCATTTGAAATTCTCAAGAAAAAGGTAGCCCAACAACCGGTACTTGCTTTACCTTATTTTAACAAAGGGTTTGAGATTGAATGTGATGCTAGTCATGTGGCCATAGGAGCAGCCATAAGCCAGGAGGGAGAAATAAAGGCTAAAGGAAACACATGAGAATGTGACCTTTCAATCTATGTAATAGGGTAGTCTTGTTTATTTGATGTTTGATTTGTTTGTAATAAACCCCACCTTGTTACCCAATGACATGGATTTGGCAAATTGATAAGCCACCATGGGTATATGGGCCTAGGAGTATTTCGTAAAGTATTTTTCTAGGTTTTTATGTGTTAGACATGTCTTAGGAAGGTTTAGGACATGTTAAAGTACCTCTAGGTATTCGGATTTAACATATGTCAATGGTTGCTCAAACTTGACAACTTTGTTGACAACGTTTAATGACAACTTTTGGTTGCAAATAGCAACTTCCTTCCAACGGTCACCTCGGTTCAAAAGGTGGTTGATAACCATTGAGGAAGGTATAAAATATCATCCCCAATCACCATTTGGAGAGGAGAGAATGACTTTGTAAACTTTTGGCATCATTGAAGTAATATATTTCTGAGAATTTCTTGCAATCCCGTTATTCTACATGGTGTACCGTATTGTATGATCGTCTTTGAATTAGGAAACCAGTGGGATGTGTTAGAGTGGCAAATAAACTTTTAGATGCATCAAGTCTAAGGTCCTAATTCACCAAGACAAGGAAGAAATCGGCAAATTTATGGAAGTGTTCTAGATTTGACAGTTTTGTCTACGGTTTTGCAAAGAAATGGCCTTACCTTTCTCATCCTTCATTGGTGGTTCATGACCTTGGGGGGTATGCAAGTATTGCCAATGTATTTTAGGATTTTAAAGGCCTTTTTGTAGGTTAGGACCAGTTGGAGGTGAGGGTTTGATGCATTAAGGTGGGCCACTCCATGTGGCCACCAGCAAGTGTAAGCAAACAGGTCTCACATTTGGGGTTAAAGGGTCTGATCATTGCCTAAGACCTAGGAATTGGTGTATTTTCAATGGCTTAAAAGTATTCCTTGAGTTTTTTTGGTGAGTTAAGGTCTGTTTCTACACACTCCTTTGTAAAATAGGCCTAATTGGGCTATACCGGTCTCCTAACCAAAGTAGGGTTGGTATTCTTGTGTTCCTTACCGGTAAAAAATATTAGGATATTTTCTGTAACTCGCAAAAGGGTATCCAAATCCAGGATTTTTTGTTTGGTATTTTGGAGAAATAAAGAGTTAGGTGTGGAAAACCAATCTAGCAGGGCTACTAAGTTTTCTAGGCCTTGTTGCAGCACTTACCCAAACCAGTAGAGGGAACCTAAATTCAATGATTGAAGGGGGTCTCCTTGACCTAGGGGACATTAAATAAAACCTGAAATAGCCATTGTTGCATTGGAGAAGGGACCAAACCATTGTTGACCATGGAGACCTTGTACTGGTCAATGAAAGAGATCTTGTACTGGTAGTTTTTTGTTTGGAAGAAAGGGGTGTGAGACTTGTCAAATAGATATTCCTTAACCCCTAAGAGTGTCCTATGATTTCTAGGGTCCTTGGTGTGTTCTTTGATTAGGGGAACCTATCCTATACCAGTACTGGGACCTCTGCATCAATTAATTTAGCTATAAGTAGCCCTTTGATTTTTCTCTTTTCCATTGCTATTCCTCCATATTTTATTGGGGGTTTATAAATCACCGATTTATTTCTTCTTGCCCCATTTTTAATATCAATTATTGAAACTTTCCTAAACAATTCAAGGGCTAAGGTTTTGTCAGTCACATATGTGGGTAACCTAAAAGTTTCTTCTATAAAACCATGCACCCTTAACAAAGTAAAATCTGCTCTCTAAAACCAAACACATTGAGGGCTCCTTTCTCTCAGACACCTAATTTGATTTATGGAAAATTTAAGAGTGACGTATTGATGATTGAAATATTGTAGGGTTGGAGTCAACATTAGGTTAGAAAAAGCATAATATGTTGGATGTGTGGTGAGATTGGTGCAAATTTGTGCTTTAGTGATATCTGAGAGATGTGTTCTCATTGATGTCAACATATTTCTCTATCTATGATAGGGATGTTGTAAGTTCAGTGAGTTGGTTTGTTCAACACATTGATGATCAGAGTTTGTGGATTAAAAGGTCTATAGAGGGTTGTCTGTAGATGATTTAGTTCAATTTTCAAAGCTCCGCATGAAGATTTGAGTGAGTTATGAGTATCTATGTTGTGGCTGGTTTTTCAATTGTTCAATGGTGGCAAAGTGTCGGTATTTTGATATTCATTTCTCCGCATTGTAATATATTGATTTACGGATTTGTAATTATTTTTGGGATGATGATGTGTATCCTCAATTCAAGTGGTTCGTGGGTTGGAGCTCTGCAAGTTATTTTTCTAGGTGGTCAGCCATTTTAGTTAGTGTTCTTGAAGTTTCATATGATGATGATGTGATTCTAGTAATTTGTGTTGATGCGGATGTTGCAGTGGTAATTCATGATGCTTGTGGGTGTTTCTGGATCATGTTCCTTTTGTGTTGGTGGTCCATATTGATCATTGTGCATGTAATTCATTATTTTATTTGGTATGTTCGTGTTATTTGGTTCTTGGTCAACTAGATGCTTGTAGCATGTTGCAGATGATCAAGACATAATTCTTGGAGGTATAGCATGTTCATGGTGATTTATTTGGGTTTGTGTTATTTCTTAGCCAATATTGCTTAGTCCAGATATGATATTGTAGCATGTGTGATTATATTTTTATAATTAGGTGTTGTGTGTTGAGTCGACCTTGTTGATTTGTCCAAGGTTGATGATATGTATAAATAAATGTAATATCTTTGTAATTAAGTGTGCAAGATGTGTGAATGAGTATGTATATGCACTGATTGTATACATCTTTCAGAGACTAAGAAGAAATATGAAGAGAAGAAATTTGTGCTTAACTGGAACTATAACCAGGCATTAGGAGATGCTATTTCTCAGTTCATGATCTTCTGGATGTGATCCAAATTTGTTTGTAAGACAACAAGTCTTCCCTGGGTTGTATCCCTTTCTATATTTTGAGTAGTGAGCTCTAGGTAGTGTGCCTGAATGCGTGTGCATTCCCCATTGTAATATTTCATATACTTCGAACAAAGTATCAACATATTGGTGGTAGGTTCCCACTGTGGTTTTTCCCTTGACTAGGTTTTCCACGTCAAAAATCTTGGTGTTATGTGTGTTCTTGATGTGTTGTTGATTTATGATTTCATGGTTAATTATCAGATCCGAGAATAAGTTTAAGTTGTGTGATTTTTTGAGACAACTGATTCACCCTCTCCCTCTCAGTTGTCTTTCGGTATCAAAGCTATTTCACCATAATAATCATTTTTTTTTTAGAGAACATGGGTCCACATGGTACCTAGCTTATTTTTCCTTGATGCAACAAATGCATCTAGATTCATATACCTTTAGAAGAAATTAAAATTTTGGTGGAGCACCATATGAACCATAAAAGAAGAGTATCTGAAAACTGATGAATTGGGAAACTCTTTTAGTTGTCGACTAATGCCTTTTGCAATGATATTTTCAAAATCATACCAAACAATCCCCTTTTCTCTTCTAAGATGAAATCCTAGGGCCATCTATAATTCTTCTAGTAAATTGTTAGTATCAAGGCCATAGATGAAGTCCAACTTGAAAATACACTCTGCATGTCATCTTTAATTTTTTTTATCGACACAGGAAAACAAGGAAACATTATTTCATTTCTACTTCTACATGTTTCTTCATTGCAAAATGGAAGCACCATTTCTTCATTGCACTCCATATTTTTCTAATTAAAATCCTTTATTTTGTTGTGTCACAAAGGATGCAAAGCATATCTCTAATAATATTCTAGTTGATGATAATTTTCAAGAACCTTCCTTGGATGATGCATGCATTCTTGGCATAGTTTATTGAATAGGGTTGTACTAACTTAGTACATGGATGAAAAAAGGGTACCATGTACTATGGAAGACCACAATTCCAGAGCCTAAACCCCAAGCTTTATCTCCCATTCTATTTTACCTTATTGAGAATTCTCCTCATGGCACCTTCACAAAGTTGTTTAGGATTCTAGTGTAGCTTAGGATCATGAATTTGATCTGTAAAATATTTTACCTACACTGGGTCTTTGTGATTTGTCTATTCCAGTGACTTATTATTCTCTACTCCTAGGATTTGTGGCATCTATGTTGAGGCATATGAAATATTGTCATAAATATTGATACACTGGATAGAATTTAGAATCTCATTGAATCTTCCATTAGAGGATGTTCCTCCTATAGTCACTGTGCAAATAATATATCTTCAAACATGCCTTTTTTTGACAAATATTGTCGCTCTTGAAACCTAAGTCTACTTTGCTTTAACTCTATTGCCCACTAACTTGAAAAATAAATGCAAAAGATTGCAAGGTTGATATTTTTATGGTAGTTGTGAGGCTAGTTTTTGTGAATTAAATGCAATTCTTTCTCAAAAATAGCCACAATTTAGGAGGAGGTAGTTACAATTTATTGTGCTATCGAGTCAAAAAGTGAGGTGCTCAAAATGGAAACAAAGGATAACATGCAAGCCTTGCATTAAATTTAGTTTCAAAGGTGGTTAGTTAGATTGTTTTCATCTAATGATTTCTACTAAAGGGACATCATCACATCAAAATATGGGCATGACACCTAGTGACTCATACTTAAGAATAATTACTGAAAACAACACACCACACAAATTAAACAAACTAACTTAATAATTACAAGTCCAAAAGGATGGGGCATTTAATTAAAATATTTTAGATGAATCTCATTAACTCGGATTCTAAGGAAATTCCCTTCAAGATATTCTAACTCAAAAGATTTACTTTCTTTCAATTAATGATTCAGAAGGGCCTCCCCACAAGGCATCAAACTTTGCATGTTGTCTTGGCTTGGTGGTGCGCTCATCATACTTCAAAACTAAATCACCTTCTTTGAAATTAGGGTCTGATGCTCTTTTATTAAACCATCATTTGAAAATTTGTTGATGGTTTTCCTAAGCACCAAAGGCCTTCTCGCAAAAATCCTAAGAATTTAATAATTTTGCTCTTTATATTCATGGCATCATCTTCTTCTACTTCTAGAGATGTAATAAATTGCACTGCAATAATCTCCATGGAAATTGGCATAATAACCTCCTTACCATAAACCAACTTGTAAGGACTTGTCTTAAACACTTTCTTAGGTGTGATGTGATCAGATGCCTGCAAATGTTTATGACAATCTCTCTGCTACTTTGAACCTAAATGCTTGATCAACCTGATTAGACTTTTTATTTGTTGATTGAGCCAATTTGTTTCCTTATGGGTAATAATTTGAGGAGGTCTTGAGGAAGATCACATGATTTAATTTAATTAACACTTTGGATCTAATGAAATATCATGTATTATCAAATATAATAGTTTTGGGAGGAACAAATCTAGCTACCAATTTTTCAAGGAAATTAACTATCTTATACTTGGTAGTAGTCTTCAGGGGTACTACTTCCGACCAATGATTAAAGTAATCTATTGCAATTAGATCCACTTGTGTCTAGCATTGGAGACTAGATTGATCATCCCAATTAAATTCAAACCCCATTGAGAAAAGGTTTCATCTATTACAATTGGATTGGGAGGCATAGAAGAGTTTTTTCGCTTGCCAACAAAGAATTGGCATTTATGGAATTTTTTAACTAATTGATGATAATTTGCAAACTGGACTAGAAACAACCCACGTGCATAATATTTATGGTAGTAGTACTTGTAGAATAATATCCTCTTGTGGCACCATTATGCATCTCATCTAACACTCTTTTTATTTACACTTTATCCACATTGCAGAGGAGAACACTATCAAAGTTTCTTTTAAACAACATTGCTTCGACTAGAGCATACCTAGATCCTTGTATCCTATAAAATATTCTTTTCAAAGGAGGAAGATTGGGTAGATATCTACCAGTTTGCATAAAATTTTAATCTTAACCATTATTCAACCAGCTACTAACTCGAATTGATTTATCAACACTAACTCTTGATCCCTTTCTTCTTTTGTTATGAATCGATTTTCCTTAGCCAAGTATTCCCAAATCCCACTTCCTCAAATAAATTTGGTTGGTAAAACTTCTACATCATATTCTAGGAGTGATCCAATTGGATCTTTTTTCTGTGATTTCACCTTCCAATATATATTCTCACACACTTGATTGTGCCATATATATCAACACTTTATTACTTACAATCAAGTACCAAAATTTCTTAAGGCATTTGATGATGGCAAAAACCCACTTCTCAACAAAGTTATACTTTGTCTCATATCCTTTGAGGGTCCTTGAATGGAAGGCAATTGGATGTTCTCCTTTCTTTTCCTTATTTTTTTGAGTTAGAATTGCAATAATGTTATGTTCATTTCTGGTGCAGGAACACCCTTCAAAGGGCTCCCACCATTTGCTTTTGATTGTGTTCTTGCTTCTTTAAGAAGCCATTGTACATGCAATAAGAGCCAGGTGCTCATTGGTCCTAGTTTAGGCCCTAGTTTGGTCTTAGGGTCATAAGTCAAGATTGAGATTTTCTTGAAAGTAGGGGGTATGTGTGCTTGAGGTGTTTAGGGTCATTCTTAGCATGGTGGTGTCCTTAGGTTATCCCAATGTGGGCCTAGGAGTCAAGGAAAGCAACATTGAGAAAGTTGCTCAAAAGTTGCAAAAGTTGCATGACAACTTTTCAAAGTTGTCAAGCAACTTTTCCACCTAGTGGTCAAGATCTTTGGTTTAGCATGGACAACCCTAAAATGGGCACATATACTAAGGAAAGGGTAGTATAAGTAGTTGCAAACCCTAAGAGAGGGGGTTTGGATGTCAGTTGTTGTACGGCCAAAGCAAAGTGACTTGACTGTGACTGCAATTTTGTTGCCAATTGGCACAAATGGAGTAACAAAAGATCATTAATTGATTGATTTTCGAGAAAAACTATGTTGAGTGTCTTGTATGGTGTATTTACTTCCATTGTGAGCATTTATATTAGATTTTTTTTTGCAGGTTGTGTGTGTTTGTAAATATTTTGTAAACTTGCTTCTCACTATCCAGTTTTGGACTGGTTTGTGTCAATGGGTTCATAACTCCATTCCCCATTGTGGAATTGCCATGAAACCATGGGGAATGAGAGTGCAGACCCTATACCATACTTCAAAGCAAGTAGGGCCCTTGAAGATGCAGGGAGGCCATCTAAACACCCACTCCTAGGCGAGACTGGACTGTGCCCGACTAGGAAGGGTTAAGTTGCAGAGGTCTTGGAGAGAAAGGAAGGAAAGAGGAGGAGGCACCCTTTTGAGGAGTTGTAGAGGGGTGAGTGGAGTACCATTGGTGTGAAGGAGTAGCTTCCACTAATCCAGGAAAGGTGGCAAGAACATCAAACCTACACTGTGACCTTGGCAGGCCTAAAAAAACCCTCTCTAAAACCCTTAAAGACCTTAAAATCCACCTAGGGCAGTGTACAGACACTTGGAGGCCCAAAACTAGAAAAATCCTTGAGCTCTTGCCAAATGAATAGTAGGTATTTTGGGAGGTTTCACAAGAATATGCATCGTTTGCAAGAGGGAGCCATAAAGGACCAGATAGGAGGCCTAATTTGTCACAATCCTTGTAGCCCTATTTTGTAGGTAAAGGACAAAATAGAGAAATCAGTAAGGGGTACGAAGCTTGTGACCTCTTGGGAGCACATGAATGGGTGGAAAACCATGTCTTAGACCTGACCTATCCTTGCTAGGACCTTAGAAGGTGTGGGACAAGCCAAACCCTTATTAGCCTAAGTAAGGGTTCTTTAGATCTCATGAGTAGGTGAGACCTTAGGAGCAAAAATTCAAGTTGTTGGTGAGTGGATTGGGCAAGGTCAGGGGATTCCATAAGTAGGGGAAGTCATAGAGACCCTAGGGTGTGGTTAGTACATCTGGTGATCCAAGGAAAGGATCTAAGAGCATAGACTAGGCTAGTTTATCCCAAACCCCATTCCATTAGATTGGTATCAGAGAAAAGTTAAAGATTTGGTAGACCGTGTATGTCTCTGTACTCTGGTGAATTAGTAGGGGAGAGAAGAATGGTCACCAATGCAAAGCTAGCTAGGGAGGTAGAAGAGAAGAAGGAGAAGAATAGACTCCTTGAAGAAGCTATGAGTGAGATAAGGGACAAGCTGCAAGAAGTGGTGGATCAGAGGACACATGGACCTTGGGGTGAAGACACCAAGGATAAACGCAAGAAAACTATAGACATAGATGACATTATACCTGAACCAGATCCCTTGTTCAATGAAGAACCTTTTGTAAAGGCTATTAAGGCTTTGAACACCAAAGCTTTTGAAGGATGGACATTGACACTATCATGGAATGGATTGAGGGTATGGAGAACCACTTTGAGTGTGAGGGAGTGATAGAGGCTCAAAAGGTTAAGGTTGCCAAATCAAGATTAAGGGGAGCAGCTTTGACATGGTGGAAGTCCTTGCAAGAAGAGAGAGTTAGCATGGGGAAGCTACCTATTGCCAATTGGAAGGCCATGGTGAGTAAGATCAAGGAGAACTACTTACCAGAGGATTATGAAGTTCAACTTCATAAGAAGAGATAGGGATTGAAGCAAAAAGACCTTGATGTGACCTCCTACACCGAAGAATTTCAAAAGCTTTGTCTTAGATCCAAAGTCCAAGAAGATGAATCTATAAAGGTGGATAGGTATCTAAGCAGTCTAAAGTGGAACATTCAAGAGGAGATAAGCCTATGGACTCCTACCACTATCCAAAAATGTCATCAACTTTCTACCAAGGTGGAAGAGAGGAACAAAAGAAAAGGAGACTCTAATAACAGGGGTAGAGGCAGAGGTAGAGAACAAATGAATCACCGAGGTGGTTACCAAAGCAAGGCAAATGAGAAAAGGAACCAAGGAGAAGCCAAGTTGACTGAGCATAGCAGTGAAGCCAATCTCAGAGGGGGCCATTCTAGAGGAAGACGTGCACAAGGTGGTCCAAGTAGGGGTAGAGGTACCGATAGAGGTAACTCCTACTTTGCAACTATGAAATGTTACAATTATGGTCAATTGGGACCCCTGACCTATAGATGCCCTGACAAGTATACATCATCAAATAGTGGAAAGAGGGTTGTTTATGCACATGAAGACACATCAAGCAGCAAGACACCTAAGGTGGACCATATTGAATCAAAGATTGGAGAAAATTTGATGTTCAATAGGGTCTTGATAAGACAGCCGGTTAAGAATGAACCTAAGCATAGGAGAGCATTGTTTAGGGTGAGATGCAAGATCCTTGGTAAATTTTGCAAGGTGATAGTAGATTTAGGGTCAACTAATAACATAATATCAAAGGAGGCAACCAAGAAGTTGAAACTCACAAGGATACCCCACACTAACCCTTATAAGGTGACATGGTTGAACCAAGAGCAGAGTGTGCTTGTCAATGAACAGACTTGGGTAGAATTCTCTATTGGAGGATACAAGGATAAGATCCTTTGTGATGTGTTACCCATGGATGCCTATCACCTATTGCTAGGTAAACCCTAGCAATTTGATAGGAAGGTGATCTATGATGGAGAGGAGAACTCCATTTCCTTCAAGAAGGATAGCAAGACCTTTAAGATTCAATCTTTCACAGAGAATGAGGAGGGAACCTCAAGAACACCTAGTGTCTTATTGGCTACTGGTAAGGAGTTCTTACACTTGCTACATGAGGAGGAAATAGTGAGGTGTGCCATCTTTATGAAGCCAAAGGAGGAGAAAGACAAGTTGCAGGCAGAGGTACCCAAGGAGGTGAAGCAAATGTTGCAAGAGTATAAGGACATAATGAGTGATGGAGCACCTGTAACACTCCCACCAAGAAGGTCTATAAGCCATCAAATAGACTTTGTTCCTGGTGCATCCCTACCTAACAAAGCTGCATATAAGCTCACACCTAACCAAAACAAGGAGGTGGCAAGGCAAGTGCAGGAGTTATTGGAACAAGGACTGATCAAGAAGAGCATCAGCCCATGTGCAGTCCCGTTAGTGCTAGCATCAAAGAAGGGAGGCAAGTGGAGACTTTGCACTGATTCAAGGGAAATCGATAGGATCACCATAAGGTATAGGTTTCCTATTCCTAGAATAGAGGATTTGATGGATTGTTTAGGAGGTGCTATGTATTTCACTAAATTGGACCTTAAAAGTGGTTATCACTAGATTAGAATTAAGGAGGGAGATGAGTGGAAAACTGCTTTCAAGACCACAGAAGGGTTGTATGAATGGCTTGTGATGCCATTTGGACTCACCAATGCCCCAAGAACCTTCATGAGGTTGATGAATGAGGTGTTAAAGGACTTCACAGGTAGGTTTGTGGTGGTGTACCTAGATGACATTCTCATCTATAGCGGAACCAAAGAGGAGCACCTTGAGCATTTGAGGTTAGTTTAGAGAGGTTGCATGAAGAGAAGTTATCAATCAACCTAGAGAAGTGTGACTTATTGAAGCAAGAGCTACTCTACATAGGATTTGTGGTGTCTAAGGGAACCCTGAAGATGGATCCAAGCAAAGTGGAAGCAATCTTGAATTGGCCTACCCCTAGAATAGGGACTGAAGTTAGGAGTTTCCATGGTTTATCTCAATTCTATAGGAAGTTTGTGAGGAACTTCAGTGGCATATGTGCACCAGTCCTTGACACCATAAAAGGAGGCCTTAAAACTAAGTTCAAATGGACTGAGGAGGCTGATAAAGCATTTCAATTATTGAAGCAAGAAGTAGCCACAAAACCTATCCTACTCCTACCTACTTTTGACAAGCTATTCACATTGAAGTGTGATGCAAGTGGAATTGCAGTAGGGGGTGTATTGAGTCAAGAGGGAAGACCCGTGGCATTTTTTAGTGAGATTCTCAATGAAGCAAAGAAGAAGTACTCAGCCTATGACCTATACTTGTATGCATTAGTTCAATCTCTCAAAAAATGGAGGCATTACCTACTCCCAAAGGAATTTGTGGTGTTCACAGACAACCAGGCTTTGAGTTACATTAACACTTAGGAGAAGCTTAGCAATAGACATTTGAAATGGATGGAATACCTCCAATCCTTCACCTTCACCATCAAGCATAAAAAGGGGCAACTCAACAACGTGGCAGATGCTTGAAGCAAGAAGATGTTGACAGTTTAAGAGTTACAGTTGTAGAGCATAGGAATAGAAGGTTTCAAGGACCTCTATGAATGAGATGAAGACTTCTCATCAGCCTACAAAGTTGGCAAGGAGTTTGAGAACCATTTTCATGGTGAATATGCAGATTACACTCTCCAAAATGGTCTCTTGTTCAAAGGTAATCAGTTATGTGTGCCTAGGGGATCCATGAGAGAAAACCTCATCCAAGAGAAACACAATCGCAGTCTAAGTGGACACTTTGGAGTCAACAAAACCTTGGATTTAGTGCAAAGGTACTACTATTGGCCCAAGTTGCCAAGAGATGTGAAAAGGTATGTGGAGCAATGTGGTGTGTGTCAAAGAGAAAAAGGAGGATCAAGTAATGTTGGTCTCTATCAACCATTGCCGGTCCCAAATAGGCCTTGGGAATGTATAAGCATGGACTTTGTAGTAGGACTCCCCAAGACTAAAACATGTGTGGATAGCATCTATGTGGTAGTAGATAGATTTTCCAAGATGAGCCATTTCATTCCATGTAGGACTACACATGATGCTAGCCATATTGCACATCTTTTCTTTAAGGAGATTGTGAGGATTCATGGACTCCCTTTAACCATTGTTTTAGACAGGGACAACAAGTTCATGGGCCATTTTTGGCAAACTTTATGGAGGAGACTAGGAACTAATCTCTCATTTAGCTCAGCTTACCATCCACAAACTAATGGTCAAACTGAAGTCATTAATAGGGTGTTAGGTAGCTTGTTGAGGTGTTTAACTAAGGAGTATGGGTAGACATGGGATCTAATCATTCCTCAAGTAGAGTATGCCTATAATGACAGTGTGAATAGGACCACTGGAAAGAGTCCTTTTGAGCTTGTCTATGGTAGAGATCCAAGGGGAGTGTGTGAACTCAAGGAACTTGGTTCCATGGAGATGAAGAGTGGCCAGGAAGAGGACTTCAATCAAACCATCAAGGAGGTCAAACAGTAGGTCAAGAAAGCCATCCTTGAATCCACTCAAAAACTGAAGGCCAAAATGGATGAGAAAAGGAGAGAGGTTCAGTTCAAGGTGGGTGACTATGTGATGGTCCATCTGAGCAAAGCTAGAATGCAAAGTGGTAAGCCTACTAAACTACAAATGAAAAGGGTAGGACCTTGTAGAATTCTGTCAAAATATGGTGAGAATGCTTACAAGGTTGATCTTCCTTCAGACTTAGCCATTTCACCAATCTTCAATGTTGCTGATCTGATAATGTATAAGGGTGAGATAGTAGGGCAGACTGAAAATCAAGCCAAGGTAATGCAAGATTTGGATATGAATGCCTTACCCCACGTGAAGCAACCTAGAGTAGAAGAGATCTTGGAGTCAAGGGTGAAGAATTCTACTAGACACCAGGTCTACATGGAGCACTTGATGAAGTGGGCAGATCAACCTATGTCTGAAGCTACTTGGGTTGAAGAAAGCAAGTTCAAGAAGCTTGGCATTGATCCGGCTCTTCTCACTCCCCTAGTTCCTTAGTTTGTTGTAGAGGGGGAGTATGGTTTAGGAGCACCCTTCAAAGGGCTCCCACCATTTTCTTTTTATTGTGTTCTTGCTTCTTTAAGAAGCCATTGTACATACAATAAGAGCCAGGTGCTCATTGGTCCTAGTTTAGGCCCTAGTTTGGTCTTAGGGTCATAAGTCAAGATTGAGATTTTCTTGAAAGTAGGGGGTATGTGTGCTTTTGAGGTTTTTAGGGTCCTTATTAGCATGGTGGTGTCCTTAGGTTAGCCCAATGTGGGCCTAGGAGTCAAGGAAAGCGACATTGAGAAAGTTGCTCAAAAGTTGCAAAAGTTGCATGACAACTTTTCAAAGTTGTCAAGCAACTTTTCAAAGTTGTCAAGCAACTTTTCCACCTAGTGGTCAAGATCTTTGGTTTAGCATGGACAACCCTAATATGGGAACATAGACTGAGGAAAGGGTAGTATAATTAGTTTCAAACCCTAAGAGAGGGGGGTTGGATGTCATTTGTTGCACGGCCAAAGCAAAGTGAGTTGACTGTGACTGCAATTTTGTTGCCAGTCGGCACAAATGGAGTAACAAAAGATCACTAATGGATTGATTTTCGAGAAAAACTATGTTAAGTGTCTTGTATGGTGTATTTAATTCCATTGTGAGCATTTAGAGTAGGTTTTTTTTTGCAGGTTGTGTGTGTTTGTAAATATTTTGTAAACTTGCTTCTCACTATCCAGTTTTGGACTGGTTTGTGTCAATGGGTTCATAACTCCATTCCCCATTGTGGAATCACCATGAAACCATGGGGAATGAGAGTGTAGACCCTGTACCATACTTCAAAGCAAGCAAGGCCCTTGAAGATGTAGGGAGGCCATCTAAACACCCACTCCTAGGCAAGACTGGACTGTGCTCGACTAGGAAGGGTTAAGTTGCAGAGGTCTTGGAGAGCAAGGAAGGATAGAGGAGGAGGCACCCTTTTGAGGAGTTGTAGAGGGGTGAGTGGAGTACCATTTGTGTGAAGGAGGAGCTTCCACCAGTCCAAAAAAGGTGGCAAGAACATCAAACCTACACTGTGACCCTGGCAGGCCTAAAAAAACCCTCTCTAAAACCCTTAAAGACCTTAAAATCCACATAGGGCAGTGTACGGGCACTTGGAGGCCAAAAAATAGAAAAATCCTTGAGCCCTTGCCAAATGAATAGTAGGTCTTTTAGTAAGTTTCACAAGCATATGCATCATTTGCAAGAGGGAGCCCTAAAGGACCGGATAGGAGGCCTAATTGGTCACAATCCTTGCAGCCCTATTTTGTAGGTAAAGGACAAAATAGAGAAATCGGTAAGGGGTAGGAAGCTTGTGACCTCTTGGGAGCACATGAATGGGTGGAAAACCATGTCTTATACCTGACCTATCCTTTCTAGGACCTTAAAAGGTGTGGGACAAGCCAAACCCTTATTAGCCTAAGTAAGGGTTCTTTAGATCTCATGAGTAGGTGAGACCTTAGGAGCAAAAATTCAAGTTGTTGGTGGGTGGATTGGGAAAGGTCAGGGGATTCCATAAGTAGGGGAAGTCCTAGAGACCCTAGGGTGTGGTTAGTACACCTGGTGATCCAAGGAAAGGATCTAAGAGCATAGACTAGGCTAGTCTATCCCAAACCCCATTCCATCAGTTGCCATAAACATACATGATAAAATCCTTAGAAAATTTTGGGTTGACCAAAATTGGAGTAAAGGCTATAAATTCTTTAATTATCTCAAAATCCATTATTCCTTTAGAAGTCCATTTAAATGCTTAATCTATCTATGGAATGACTATTTTTCATCTAACCAATCCAATGAAATTAGATATAAATTTTCTAACAAAATTTATCTTTCCGAGGAAAAATTGCCCTCCTTTCTTATTAATAGGAGGGGAAAATTATTTAATGGCCTTAATTGTTTTGAGATAAATTGAGATTCCTTCATTTGACACAACATATCCAAGGATTTTCCCTTGTGGGACTCCAAATATACATTTTTTAGATTTAGCAACAACCCAAAATCTTGACACCTCTAGAAGATGATCAAAATGATCCTCCTTCTTCTTTGAAATCACTATAAGGTCATCCAGGTCAATAAGGATTATTATTTTAATCAAATACTTGAATTCAATATCCATTGTATGTTGGAAAGTAGGTCCAACATTCGAGAAGCCAAAAGGCATCTTAACATATGTAAAAGTTCCCCACTTAGTGGTGAACATTGTCTTATGTCGATCCTCTTTTCTTACCAAAACCTGGTTATGCCATAGAAGCCATCAAGCAATGAGATCATTTCAGATCCTACAACTGTTTGTAGAACTATTCCATAGAGGGAAACTAATAGTGATATTTTAAATAAGCTCTATTCAGATCACAAAAATAATCCACACACAAGCAGATATCTCCATTTTTCTTTTGGACCGACACTAGATTATACACTCATTTTCTATGCTTAATTGGGTATATAATATAAGAAAAAATTAGTTTCTTTAATTATTGAGCCATGAGAGATTCAATCTTTGGTTTAATCGATCTTTGTTTCTAATGGATATTCTTAGCTCCTTCAACCAATTATATAGTATGTTGAATAACACTAGGATCGTATCCTTTTAGGTCATCATAAGTCCATGTTATGACACCTTCATACTTATCACACAAGAATATGAGTCAATCTCTATCCTTTTGAGGCATTTCCTAAATTTTAACTTCCTGCCATTTTCAAACTCAAGGTCTACATAATCTCCTTTATCAATAACAAACTTTCATTTGTCATTCCTTAGATCATCACAAATAAAGAGATTTTCTAAGGTTAAAGAAGCAAGGCCTACAAATGATAAAATAAGAGACTCGGGAAGATGGTTGAAAGAAGAAATGTCAAGGTAGATGAAGATTGGGATCAAATTGCACAATAACCTAAGGAGTGCAAAATAGAATAAGCTCCCTACATTGAATAAGAAGAGGAAGAATTGCATTAGAGCATTACTAGTAATATTTATTTGATTGTGTTATTGATTTTTTTTTCATCCATTGTTGAGCTCTATTTTAGGTTTGTATTAGTTTGGAATATGAATATTTTATTCTTGGTTTAATTTGAATTATTGCTTACATTTGGTGACTCCACTAGATATTTTTACATGTATCTAATTCCATTATGTACTTTTGTATCTTGTAGTGGTCTTTGCATGATTACTTTTATAAAATATTGAAGTTTTTCATGAATCAACTTTTTTATATGTATCTCTAGGTGTGAAATGGAGCTCATACCAAAGTCTAGAGTAGTCAAGAAATGGATTTTGATATTGTAGAGGGGGGAAAAGTAAAACAATATGAAGGGGACTCAACAACCTCTTAAGAACTCACTCAATCTACCTCTCCACTCAAGATAATCACAAAGCATGATATCTATCAAGTGTCAATAGATGTTATAGTTTTAGTTATAGAATCTGAAAGAGGACATCACAAAGATCTTCTAGAGACATCTACTAACTCTTTACCCAAGGATGCATGTAGGTTGTGGACAATAGCATGACACGTTGGTGTCCTATATAGATAGAGTACAAAGACAGTACCAAAAAATGCAAAGTGACCAACCTTTGGGTTTTTGTACTTAATGATATGAAAAGCTTAAAACAACAATAATAAAAAATAAAAAGAAAGAGATTAAAATGAAAGAATCTCATAACAGTCCAACAATTGAAGCCTCTATCAAAAAAGGCCCTTGTCAGCAACCTGCACACAAAATAGAGATATAAAAATGTTAGGGTTGTGTTTTATAGGTCTCTCATAGTCAAACCCCCATTTTGGTGTATCCACCTCCATAGACAACAAAGATAGATAATAGATAAATTGATAGACAAGATATAAAATAAAACAAAATTATAGATATGCTATGGAGAATAAATGAGGAGGAAAGAGACTCCCCTTCCACACCCAAGAAACTGAGAGCTTGTTGGAGAGAAGATGAAACATGGAATCGTCTTAAAGCATGAAGCAATGATGATGGAGTCTCAAACACAAAGTAGACAAGAGAGCCAAGAGAGAGCTTCAGAATGTAAGGGAGAAAAAATATGTATCAAAATGCTTTAAAAGTTCCTAGAGAGATTTATTAGAGTGTTAGAGATTATTCAAGAATGCAAGAGAGATTTTTCAAATGCTAGAGAGGAAAAAAAGAAGCCTGGAAAGGGAAGATAAGAAACCCATAAATGAATCTAACATTGGTGCATACTATAAGATGTGTTACAACCTCTGCCAATCACAGATGTAGTGCTCCAACAACCACCTTCAATTTCCATTTGGTAGGGTGCTAGTGCAATAGGCGGACGTCTTCATGGAACGCAGGTGTCCACAAGTCAAATAGTTAACAAAGTCAAAACAAAGGACAAAAGAAAGGGTAATAACACAAGCCAAGAAAACAAAGGAACAAAAGTTGAAGGGGTTCTCCAATTAGATAAAAGTGAAGGCACTTATGTAGCATGGAATTGAATGGAGTGAAATTTATGATGTTACATTTTGGCCCCACTTTAGCAAGCATATAATTATCACAAAATGCAAGCTAAAATAGAGAGAGAAATTTTTTTATTAAGATGCGAAGAGGAAGAAGAATCCCCTAACCATGTGAAGTTTCCCCTAAGGAAGAGACTTGAACCTTTGTGAGATATTCCTAGGTTGTTTCATCACAAACATGTTAATTGAAGACAAACATGTTTGGAAAAAAACAATTGAAGCAAAAATGGTATGATCTAACATAGAGATAGCGAGATAGTCATCATTGAGATAAAAAGATTACAATAGTATGGGTAGCAAGTTAAGTTATGCTAGATAGACATACAATAGGGTTATTGAAGATCAGTTAGATAGTGGTTTGGCCCCCACGAGGTCAATAAGATAACAAAGATTAATTGAGATAGTGGTTTGGCCTCCACAAAGGCATCAAATACAAGATATGATACAAGATCATTAGATAAATAGATATTAAGAAAAGCATGATGCAAATGAAGAAGAGATGTTGTGTCACTTCAACATAATGAGATATTTCCATGGAATGCTACCTTGCAACAGATGACACATGATACCCACAACATCAATATGGACACAAAGACATAGGGGCATCTGATAGTTCGACATCACAAGAAGTCATAGTAGTAAAAGTAAATCTTGTAAGTGTGTGTGTGTGTGTGTGTGTGTGTGTGTTAGTTTCATGGTCTTGAAGTTTCTAGATTTGAAGAAGGCACATGAAAACAAAAGATAAAATAAAAATTTGGGTCAACATGGATGAGAGCCTAAATGTCCCTGACACTTCACATCATCCCCAAATATCAAAAATCAAGATACAAAAAAATAGAATAATGATGATTATTAATAGAGTATCATGATGTTACTACTTATCAAGTTGCCATTAGTTTTATGTTCAAAGTTATTCTATATACTCTAGTTGGTTATATTTACCGAAATATTCAGTCGGTATGAACAGTCTAGTCGGTTATAGAAGAAAGTAGTCTCAGAGCGTAGTATACACTGAGCTATCTACCGAGTATCATTCCATGTCTACCGAGCAGCAAAGATGACACACCGAGTTGATATACACCGAGTGAAACATGTTACCAGATTCATTGAACCTGGACATACATATGGAAACGTGTTACAAGATTGAGGAACATCTAACCGTTATCACATTGGAAATTGCACTTAAAGATTGTGTATGATTTTGAGGTCATCTAACCAATGAAATATTTTGCATGGTTATTCATTTGATAAAATATATTTGTAAGATCAAAGCAATGAATGGATCATTGACATAAGAGATCTATTTATACAACATGGATTAAGATCAGACATATACATGTAGCATGACATAAAGGAAGATATCAAAATATATGAAGCAAGACATGTGAAAGCACTAAGTGTTATGACTGTTACAGAGACACAGAGGTCACCGAGAAGGATTTCAGAGAGCAGTCAAAGAACAGAGTAAATAGAAGGGTTTACCGAGTTACTATATGGGTTATCGAGGTATGCTATAAGAAAGGTAATCTTATTCTGAGCACATAGAATCTGCTATAACATTTCAGATGTAAAGTTGCAGATATTTGTAATGATTTTATTGTAATATTTTGAAGTTGTAAGAGAAACCTTTAATAGGGTAAAAGACTCTAATCAAGTCTATAAATTATAAAGCCTCTAACCGGGTGCAACATTTAGATTAAGTGTTGTAAAATCCTTTAGCAAGGTAGATCTAACAGATCTTGATACTCCTATCAGGGTAAGCTATCAGAAATAGCTAATCATATAGCTCTAACCGAGCAACCTTTATTATTGTAGTAGTGAAGTTGTGGGTGCCATCCCCACCGTAGTTTTTCTCTCTAACCAAGAGTTTTTGCATAACCAAAATATATGTGTTATGGAGTGAATCATGTATGATTGTTATCTATTTGTTTTAGCTTTATATTATATTATTGCACTGTTCAGTTTATGCATAGCAGTAAAGTTATTATTGAAGAAATGTTTTGAAGTATTGATTGACCACTCCCCTCTTAGTACATTAGCTTTCCATATTGGGCCTAACAATTGGTATCAGAGCTTCAATCTTTGAAAATGGTTTAACTGCCTAAAGAGAAAGATCTTATTAATGGAAGGCTATAAACAATCTTGGAGGATTGTGTATCTGCAAGAAGAGCTGGATCATGCTAATCAAGTGATTGTAGACATGCAAAGACAAAGGCAAAAATCTCTGAAAGTGAGAAGAAGATTATCTGATGATTTGAAGGACTCTCAAGAGTTGGTGGAACAAATTGAGACATCATCTGAGAATAGTATGTCTGAAGAAATTGAAGAATTGATTGGAGCATTGAAAGAAAAGAACAAAGCACTAGCTGATCAACTAAAAGCAATGAAAAGAGAACATGAACATTTCAGCACATAGATGACTGAAAATCTTGATGCATTGAGGACTGTTGAGGATAAGGTAAGAGATCTAGAAAGGGAGAAACAACAACTTGAAGTCTTAGTATCTGATAAGAATGATGAAATCACAAGGATGACTGGAATTCAACAAAACCTGTCAGATCAACTAGGTTATGCACATCATGAAGCAAATCTGAAAGATGATGAGAATCAAGCATTGAAACTTGAAGTATCAAGGTTGACCAATGAACTTGAAATAGAGAAGAAATCCAAAGAAACACTGAAGAAGAGTTATGAAGCATCAAAGATGTTGGATGAGCAACTGAACACAAGAAGACCCAACAAAGATGCAGGACTCGGTTACAAAGGAAAAGATTTTACCAAAAAAGGAATCCAGTGGGACATGCCAGAACAACATCAAATTGAACTATTTCAAAAGAACTTGGTGCCTGAACTTTCAAGACCTTTAATATCTCAATGTATCAAATCCTTCCAAAAATTGACCGATAAGGGCCTCGCCCTCGAACGTGTTTTGTTGGAGGAAGGAACCTTGAAACATTACCAGAAGTCATCACAAAGTTCTTCCTCTTATCATAACGACAAGCCAAAATTCTAGGCTAAAAATAAAAACATGGTCAATGATGGTGTAATTGATGTGAAGCGGGTCCAAACCGTGGCCACTCCCCCAAAGTCCACCACCAATATTCATCAATTCAACAATCAAAATAATTCAAATCAATCTCAAAAACCTCACAACAATGTCTCAATCCAAGGACGACCACCCCGATCGAATAACAGGACTCCAAGAGATTTCACTCCTCTTGCTGAGCCTATTGAAGTGGTGTTTCAAAAACTTGTCCAAGCAGGTATAGTGGTTTTTCCAATCACTCGCCCATTTGATCCCAATCAACCTAAGCCAAGATGGTATAATGAAAATGAGTATTGTGAATACCATCGTATCAAGGGACATGATACACGAAAGTGTATGAAATTGAAGATCTACATACAAGATCTCATTGATAGAGGTGAGATTGAGGTAGCAAATGCAAAACCTGGTAATAAAAATGAAAAACTCAAAATGTACCAAGAACCCTTCCCAAAGTATGATAAAGGAAAAGACTCATCATCTAACGTAATGGATTATGACTATGCTAATCATGTAACCAGTTTTGATTTTTTAGTGAGTCGCATTGAACCTGTAGACACTCATATCAATGTCATAACCATCCAAGGAGTTAATCCTCCTTCTTCCCAAAGCAGACCAAACCCGGCTAGAATAGTCATTCAAGGTGCCACGCCTTCCACCTCCCATTTCCAGAATGATTGTAATGCAACTACACACCGAGGAAGAGTCACCATCCAAGGAGTTCCTCCCCCACCAAACCCTCCACCCATGTCTTCCACCCGCTGATATGACCTCCTTGATCAACTTGGGAAGACACCCACGCAGATCTCCATTTTGGAACTTCTCAAGACTTCTCCAGTCCATAAAGAAATTTTGGAACAAGCCCTTCTCCAATCACGCATTCCTGATAACATCAATGCCACTCAATTTCAAACCCTCATTGGAAACCTTGTTACCCAGCAACACATTGTATTTAATTCCAAAGATGCTCCCGCAGATGAGGACCATAACAAACCTTTGCACATCGAAGCTCTCATCCACAAGCACAAGGTCAAATGAATCCTGATAGACGGTGGATCCGGGCTTAATCTGTGTACATACAAATTGATAAAACAATTGGGACTTTCTGAGGATCTGATAGACACATTAGGAAGGATCACAATAAAGGCATATGATGATGCAGAAAGAATTTCAAAGGGCGTGATCACCTTACCTCTTCAAGTGGGCCCCATTACAATTGAAACCCCTTTCCAAGTACTAGATCTTGATCTCCCCTACAAAATTCTCCTCGGGAGGCCATGGATTCATTCCTTGCAAGCCGTACCCTCCACCTATCACCAATGCATCAAATTCCCCTATAATGGAAGAGTGATCACTATCAAAGGTGATCCCCAACCTTTTCAATATTGCAAACTATTAGAGGGGAAGCATCCGTATCATTGCCCACTAAATAGACCTTCGCCAACGCTTCCATCTGACACATCAAATGTTGCCTCCACATCATCCCAACCAAATAATCAAATCAAGATCTTGGATAATGGCTGTGGAGAATACAAATTGGAGGACGTCTTATTAATAGGAAACCTCCCTCTCTCTCCTAAGTCATTTGGCAAACCAAAAGAGCTAAAAAAGGACCCGAAACTAATCATGCAATGCCAAAGCACCACCTTCCAGTAATGGGGCCCACTTGATAATGAGAACCTCGAAGCAGATATTTCTTCATGGCTGTACCGGGAAGAGGACGATGATCCAACAAGAATATCCAAAGAAATGTATCCAAAAGCATTTGCCATAGTTGAAAAAATGGGTTACAAAGGACACGGTCTGGGACCAAAGGAGAAGGGAAGAAAAGCACCCATAAATCCTATCTCCTACAGATAAAACAGAGGCTTGGGGTACACCCCGGTGCCTAAGATTACTATCACTGGTGCCCCTTCTAGTCTTTCTTTGGATATCGAAAGCGCTGACGAAGAGGAATTCCATGAAATGCCTTATGAATACGAGAAAGATACCTTCTTCGATGCTTACATCAATACCATCACCCCCGTAACCCCTCCCACTTCACATGAGCTACATCTTGTCCATCCTGAACTCATTGACTGGGGCCAACGAGACAAACCCAATTTAGATATTTGCGTCGACGATAATGCTCTCATTGCTCTCCTAACAATGCAAAATATGGAAGATGGTAATAGAATTGAGGGTATTCAACTACACGAAAAGGGATACTTTGGTAGTCAAGTCAATACCCTTATCCACAAAAAAGATAATAAAAGAAAAAGATATGATTTCCTAGGTGAAAACCTCCTTGAGGCGCCTTTGGATGAACAAGAAATAAAAACAAAGGGCATATCTGAAAGTAAAAACCTGGAAAAGGCACTTGATGATGAGGGATTTGACCTCCCTACCATTGGTTATCTTCCACAGGACAAATCAAATTTGTTGATAGAAGAAACAGACAGCATCAACATGGGCACTGAAGTCATTCCAAAAAATGTGCTCATTGCCAAATCCCTCACCGAAATTGAGAAACAAGACTTCATCAACTTTCTTACAGAGGTTAAAATCAATTTTGCATGGTCCTATTCCGATATGCCAGGGTTGGATCCTACCTTGGTGGTTCACAATCTCGCCGTCCGCCCAGATGCAAAACCTGTAAAACAAAAACTCCGCAAAATGCACCCGCATATTGCTCTCTTGGTCAAGGCAGAACTTCAAAAGTTGTTAGACACAGAATTTATCAAACCCATAGACTACGCTGAATGAGTCTCCAACATTGTGCCTATCGGCAAACCTGCTAGGGGCATCCACATTTGCACAGATTTTTGAGATCTAAATATAGCTTGTCCTAAAGACGATTTCCCGCTTCCAAACATAGATATGATTGTGGATCTTACAGCAGGACATGAAATTCTATCGCTAATGGATGGGTTTTCTGGATACAACCAAATCAGGATAGCAGATGAGGATCAGCATAAAACCGCATTCACAACACCATGGGGTACTTTCTGTTACCGGGTCATGCCTTTTGGCCTTAAAAATGCTGGAGCTACATATCAACGGGCAATGACAACAATTTTTCATGACCTCTTGCACAAAATTATGGAGGACTATGTGGATGATCTGCTAGGCAAATCCAAGACAAGACAAGAGCACATCCCTATTCTAAAACAGATCTTCAAAAGATTGGAAAAATATAAGCTGCGCCTAAATCCTAAAAAGTGTGTGTTTGGCGTCACATCGGGAAAACTACTAGGATTCATTGTTTCTCGCAGAGGCATTGAGGTTGATCCCGCAAAAGTAAAAGCTATTATGGAAATGCCTCCGCCAAAAACTCTCAAACAACTACGCAGTCTCCAGGGAAAACTCTAGTCTATCAGGCGTTTCATTTCATAGCTAGCCGACAAGTGCCATCCATTTGCACATTTGTTACGAAAAGACACAAAATTCAAATGGGATTGCCTCTATCAAAAGGCCTTTGAAAAATTAAAAGAATATCTAGCATTACCTCCAGTTCTGATGCCACCTACCCCTAGAAAACCCCTCATTTTATACATATGTGCTACTACAGTGGCATTGGGGGCATTGCTGGTGCAAACAGATGATCAAGGGAAGGAACACGCCATTTACTACATCAGTCGGACGTTAGTAGGATATGAACTCAACTACACCCCCATTGAAAGAGCATGTTTGGCATTAGTATTCAGCACACAGAAACTACGACACTATATGCTAAACAACAAGACAAAATTAATTGCTAAAATTGATCCACTTAAATATCTCCTGTCAAAAGCTGCTCTCATTGGCAGAACGGCTAAATGGGTCATGCTCTTAAGCGAGTTTGACATTGAATATGTGGAAAAAAAAGCAATCAAGGGACAAGTCATTGCAGATCAACTGGCTGAAGCTCCACTTCCGAGCGACCATCCTCTTCTCACAGAATTACCAGATGAGTTCATTATGACTGTTACCACATCCTCCACATGGAAATTGTATTTTGATGGCTCCTACACTCAAAATGGATCGGGGGAAGGAATATTATTGGTCACACCTCAAGGAGATGGCATCCCCAAATCATACAAGATAGCCTTTGCATGTACTAATAACATAGTACAATACGAGGCCCTCATCACAGGTTTATGCTTGGCTATCCATTGGAAAATAAAGGAATTACAAGTCTATGGTGATTCCCAGCTCGTCATAAAACAAGTCAATGATGAATACCAGACAAAAGATGATAAACTCCTTCCCTACCATACCATGGTTGAAGATCTTAAGCAACATTTCACGGCAATCAAGTTTGATCAAATCCCACGAACAAACAATAGTGCTGCAGATGCAATGGCCACCATTGGCTCCCTCATTCAAATGCCAACACATAGTCAGAAGTATGAGTTCTTGGTCAAGCAATTGTTTATACCGGCATACGACCTACCAGAATCTGAAATGGTGTGTGTTCTCATTGGTCCAGAGTCCCCTTGGTACCAAGAAACCTTTGCTTTCCTCAAAGACAACACCATTCCCCCACATCTCACCAAAACCCAACAACAAACTTTCATCCATCGATGTGCCCGTTACACCATCCTTGCAGACACTTTGTTCAGAAGGCATTTTGATGGTTCCCTCCTAAGGTGTTTAGATAAACAAGAAGCCGAATGGGCATTACGTGAAGTACATGAGGGCATCTATGGGGCACACTCAAGTGGACTCACATTGGCTAAAAAACTTTTGAGAACAGGATACTATTGGCCTAAAATGGAAGAAGATGCATACAATTATGTGAAGAAATGCATCCCTTGCCAGCAACATGGTGACAAGATTCATGCACCGTCACAAGAATTGCAGCCATTTATTACACCATGGCCCTTCTCGCAGTGGGGGCTCGATCTCATTGGGAAAATCCACCCTTCATCTTCCAACGGACATAAATTCATTATCACCGCCACCGAATACTTCACCAAGTGGGTAGAGGCTATCCCTCTTACTTTCACCACCGGCAAGCAAATATCCAAATTCATCTTGAATTACCTAATCTGCCGATATGGCATCCCAAAAGTTATCATCACAGATAATGGTAAACAATTTAAAAACCAGGATGTCAAAGAACTCTGCCAAAAATTCAACATCCAACACCGCTTCTCCACTCCATATTATCCCCAAGGCAATGGCCAAGCTGAGGCTTCTAATAAAACCCTAATAAAAATCTTCAAAAAGACAGTCAATGAAGCGGGCCGTGATTGGCACCTCCAAATCCATCCTGCATTGTGGGCCTACCGCACCTCCATCCGCACCCCCACAGGCACCACTCCTTATTCCCTAGTATTTGGTTCTGAAGCTATCCTTCCCCTTGAGATTGAGATCCCCTCTCTAAGGGTATCGCTGCAAAACATCCTACCAGAGGAAGAATACAGAATTGCCCGCTTACAAGAGCTAGAATTGTTAGATGAAAGGCACCTCAAGGCCTTGAATCATCTCTGGGTATATCGAAACCGTCTGCGCATGAGTTATCATAAAAAAGTCAGAACCCGAGAATTCCAAGTTGGTGATCTTGTCCTCATGGAGAATCAGAAAAATCTACAAGAACGAGAAAAGAAAGGCAAGTTCGAGCCTAACTGGCTTGGGCCATATGTAATCACAGCGAAATATGGATCAGGAGCTTATCAGTTGGCTACTCCTGAAGGCGATCCTTTGGATGATCCAATGAATATCATGCACCTCAAAAGGTTTTATGCTTAGTCCTCAGAAAGTCTTAAATTGTCAAAAAAAAAAAAAAAAAAAAATTAACAAAAAAAAAAAGAAGAGAAAATCAGAAAAAAAGAAAGAAAAACAATTCGTGGCGCTATGGGCAAGTATCTTGGTGAAAACCTTTGTGTGGGTGCCAAGGTAAATAACCGGATCCACTGTCTATCAGGTCAATACTACAAATCATCTGCCATCTAGCCCACCCATGCACAACATTCCTTCTTTTCCGCCTCCCAATAAAACATGCGTATGATGATGAGTCTTCGCCTAAGTCATGAACAAGAAAGTTCCCAGTGAAACTGAGCTTTCATGCCTCTGTATAAGCTTCAAGAAGTCTTGAGAAACAATCCCAAGTCCATCCTAGTTCTACTCTTGGCAAGAGGTATCATTTGGTCGCAAGGAAGAGACTTGTTAGATTTTGTTAGATTTTTTTCATATAGGCTTGCATCTTTTGCCCTACAAATGCCACTATTTATGACTGCCTGTGTTCTTCCATATCCAGGTATGTTCTGATAGGTGCATACTAGGGCATATTTCATAGTATGGCATGTTTCGGATCCTTCTTGTATAAACCGACGACCTGGTACTAGTGTTTATCAACACTTACCTTCTCGTATACAAGAGGTATCGGTGTGTTTGAGGGTTTCCTTGCACAAACCCACAACTTTGTATTAGTGTTTCTTAACACTTGCATCGTTGTGTGCAAGAAATTCCCGTTTGTCTACTGAGTCAGTCCATGCCCTGGGTTTCTCATGGCATCCTGATTTCTATAAGCAGTGGTGCAAGTCACTCAAGGCAACATCAAACTAGGTTGGCTCTCCACATTTGTTGTGCACAAAATCTCACCATCATTCCATCAAATCCTAAACTCAATAATCTCATGGAGTTCTCAATTGCCCCCATTTTCCTCCGCGGTCTCGCATCTCTTATTCTTCTTTCCAAATACCTCACGGCTTCTTCATATATCTTCCTCATTTATCCCTTCCACCCTAATTTTTCTTCCTTTATTTATTTATTTTTATTTTTTTTAATTTTTTTTTTTCCTCACATAATCAATTCTGATTCTAATCATGTCTTATACAGGATGAATCCTTCCTAAAACCAGACATTGTGATCTGATCATGTCTTATACAGGATGAATCCTTCCTGAAACCAGACGTTGTGACCTGATCATGTCTTATACAGGATGAATCCTTCCTGAAACCAGACAAGCTGATCATGTCTTATACAGGATGAATCCTTCCTGAAACCAGATGAGCTGATCATGTCTTATACAGGATGAATCCTTCCTGAAACCAGACGCTCTGATCATGTCTTATACAGGATGAATCCTTCCTAAAACCAGACATTCGTTGTGATCGATCATGTCTTATACAGGATGAATCCTTCCTGAAACCAGACGTTGTGATCGATCATGTCTTATACAGGATGAATCCTTCCTGAAACCAGACGTTGTGATCGATCATGTCTTATACAGGATGAATCCTTCCTGAAACCAGATGCTCTTATCATGTCTTATATAGGATGAATCCTTTCTGAAACTAGATGTTGTGATCAATCATGTCTTATACAGGATGAATCCTTCCTGAAACCAGACACTTTGATCATCTTTGTCTTATACAGGATGAATTCTTCTTGAAACCAGACTGAATCTAGATCTTATCAATCAAATCAAATCAAATCTATCGGGATATCAATTTCGCAAAACTCCAAAGATCAAATACCTCAATTGATCTCCCGAGGGGGCATCACCATACCGTAATTTATAAATCAAGAGCCGGGGCATCCTATCAAACCAATATCAACATCAAAACAAGATTATTCTTTGAATCAATGCATCGTCACACCTCGCTTCAAAGAGGGGCAAAATGTAGACACTTAAAAATAATTATTTTAATTATTTTTTAATTCCTCACATAATTAATTAAATAATTATGTTAATTAAAATTCTTCTCAATA
This sequence comes from Cryptomeria japonica, assembly GCF_030272615.1. NCBI lineage: Eukaryota > Viridiplantae > Streptophyta > Pinopsida > Cupressales > Cupressaceae > Cryptomeria > Cryptomeria japonica. Next base: position 496,531,715 of record NC_081408.1, read on the forward strand.
TTAATTAAATATAATTAATATTGTCACTATAGCATATGATTGATTTATTTAATAAATCAATCCCTTTCTTTATTCTTCTAAAAAATCAAATCCTCACAAATCTTCCTCTTAGCTAATTAATTTCAATTAATTAGTTAACCTACATGATTCCTACAAATCATCTTCTTAATTCATCATTAACCTAATAAATTCTTCTAGAAACTCCCTAAACTCACTTAACATTATTCTTTTAGTCAAATTCTCCTACAAATATAAATCCCACCTAACATTTCCTCTAATTCCCCTCCTAATGAGTCGTTAATGGCTAATCATCATGATTAGCCACAAAGTCAACTCTTCGACCTTTCATCCAACCACTAGCTTTAAATGCTCTTTTTCTAGATGAATGTAAGATTTTCGAAATCTTACATTCCTCTAGGCATTTCCCTCTCCCAAGGAATTTTTAATTCCTTTTTATTCTTCTAATCCCCATAATATCCATTTTTGGAAAAAATTTAATTCCTCCAATGCATCTTGTAGAGTGTGGAGATACGAAATGCCTTTAAGGCATATTTCTTGGTCTCCACACCCTCTCTTGGACCTTGTGTGACCTCACAAGTAAATCTTAGCCCTTCATCTCGAATTCATCCTAGCCATCCATTTTTCCTCTCCTCTTCCTATAAAATAGGGTTCCATCCCTTCATTCAGATCATCTTGAAATTCAGTAAGCTTATGCTGCCCTTTTGAGCCCAGGAAATCATCTTGGCAACTTGATCATCTCATCCTTATCATTTGTGCACAATATTGGAGAGCCATCCACATCTAGCAATCAAAGGAGCACATCAAGTGGAGCATTAGCAAGGGGCACCTTCACTTCATCAAGCTCAATCTGAAGGAGAAGGTAAAATAGCAAGGTGAAATAGTCTTTTTATGATATTTTAGCATTCTGTATGTTTATTTTGTTATGTTTTGATCAGTTTACCTTTCAAATCTATTTTTCCCTCTTCAATAATAGGTGGAAGTATGCAATGGACTCTGAGAAATAGATCAGAGAAAGAAGTCTGGTACATCTCTTTCCTGACATGTCAGTAGCTGAAATAAAGGAACATCTGACAACCTACAACTCAAAGTTTCTTGTCAAACAAAGAGCCCTAAAACTGATGAATGGGTTGTATATTGAAGTAGAAAATGAGACAAAAACACAGTGGCAAGAAATCTTTAAAATCAAGGATGTTGGTGAGCAAGCTACTGTTGAAATTGTTGATGTCACCAAGCAAGATCCTAATGTTACCGAATGAGACCCTGCTGACACCATTCAAATAGATGAAGATATCATGGATACAGAGGCACTAGAACAGGAAATGATAGAAGGCAATGCATATGCAAAACTTGTATCTAGTGAATCAGTCTTGGAACAAGTTCAACCTTATCCACCAGTCAATCAACCTGTCTCAACTGAAACCCCTCAGGATACGGATCAAGGCACCGAAGGTCACAACTCCATAGCAGGAGAAGGTACTACTAAAGAACAGACGTCTCAAGCACCATCTAGCACTGAAAATATTGAAACTGAGACATTGAGTACTGAGACACCAAAGGACTCTATAGAGGCTAAAGAAACCGACCAAAGTGTTGCCTCTACTAAGCAACCTAACAAGGGTCATAAAGCCTCACAAGCCATTGTCTTAGTTCCATTAGTGAAAGGTAAAGAAAAGAAGATGAAAAAGCATAATTTCAAAGTTGATTTGTCAAAACCAATAGTGTTGCCCAATGTAGACATATCAAAATTAAAGGGGCAAGCACTCATTGATTTTGGTGAACTATGTAAAGCAAAGGCTGAACAGGAGAAGCAAATGGCGATTCAAAAGAAAATAAAGTACTTCAAAAGGTGAAAGCACTCTTAATAGATATGCTACCTGAAGCTACAGTGTCAACAGATGCAGCCATCCACATTCAACTGGATGAACTCCTAACAAAGATAGAGACATCTGGAGTAGATGCATCAGAATATTTGAGCAAGCTAAAAGACAAAGAGCTCATTGCAAAAATGATAGAAGAGGTACAGAAAGCTATAGCTATTGGCAAAGTTAAACTTGTCAAATTTATTGCTGAGTTGACTCCTCAACTCAAGAACATTCATTATTTATTTCAGAAACTCTATACATTTTCTTTATTCATTAAAGACATCAAAAATAAAATAGAAGCAATTGAGAAAGAGATCACCGATCTCTCAAATAAGTTGACCACAGAGCCAAATTCAGTTCAGAATTTCTATACAAAGCTACAACAGCTCATGGCTCAACAATTGGACCTCAGAAATGAAGAACAGAAGATCAGGATGGACATAATGACACTTCAGACATTATTCCTTCCTCATCTTTCATCCATCCAAGAACAGATCAACTGAGCCACATACTTGTCTACTACACCAGAGGGAAGCACTCTGGATGGCTTAATATCATTATTGGCTGATATTCAAGTGCGAAATTCTTTAATGGACAGTGTAAAGGATGCACTCTCTGTCGTTCTCACCGAAGCATAGACCAAGTACAAATCCATTTTTGACTAGTTGCCACCACCGAATGGTAATTAAGTCTTGATGTTTGTCAAAAAGGGGGAGTGATACAGTATTAAGGGAGTGATATAGTATTCAAAGCATCAAACAGAAGGAGTGTACTATACAGGGGGAGTATACCGAGCAGAGTGAGCTAAGTATCCAAGTGCAATGAACCGAGCAGTGAACAGAACAAAAAATCAGAAGTTTTGTATAGTATATCGATAAGGGGAGTATATCTGGATTTACTATTTCATTGACTATTGTATATACTGTCAGTATAGTCAAATTTTGCAAGTATATAGATTATTGAGTTATAACTTTGAAAGTAGTTTTTGTCAAACATCTCAACTAATGTCAAAAGGGGAGATTGTTACTACTTATCAAGTTGCCATTAGTTTTATGTTCAAAGTTATTCTATATATGAAGCAAGACATGTGAAAGCACTAAGTGTTATGACTGTTATAGAGACACAGAGGTCACCGAGAAGGATTTCAGAGAACAATCAAAGAACAGAGTAAACAGAAGGGTTTACTGAGTTACTATATGGGTTACCGAGGTATTCTATAAGCAAGGTAATCTTATTCTGAGCACATAGAATCTACTATAACATTTCAGATGTAAAGTTGCAGATATTTGTAATGATTTTATTGTAATATTTTGAAGTTGTAAGAGAAACCTTTAACAGGGTAAAAGACTCTAATCAAGTCTATAAATTGTAAAGCCTCTAACCAGGTGTAGCATTTAGATTAAGTGTTGTAAAATCCTTTAGCAAGGTAGATCTAACAGATCTTGATACTCCTAACAGGCTAAGCTATCAGAAATAGCTAATCATGTAGCTCTAACTAAGCAACCTTTATTATTGCAGTAGTGAAGTTGTGGGTGCCATCCCCCCTGCATTTTTTCTCTCTAACCAAGAGTTTCTGTGTAACCAAAATATATGTGTTATGGAGTGAATCATGTATGATTGTTATCTATTTGTTTTAGCTTTATATTATGTTAATGCACTATTCAGTTTATGCATAACAGTAAAGTTATTATTGAAGAAATGTTTTGAAGTATTGATTCACCCCTCCCCTCTCAATACATTAGCTTTCCATATTGGGCCTAACACATGACATACAATCCCCTATTTCCAAGTACCTACAGAGTGACTTGGGTCGTCTAAGAGAGCACAAATATATAAAGACAGTCATCACCCTGTATTTCTAAGTACTTATAGAGTAACTTGGGTCCTTTAGAGGGGCACAAACATATAAAGCAAGAACAAGTGATCAAAGATAGGAACACCCTAATCTACAAGATAAGAAGGGTGATGTCCTAGTAGTCACCCACCATCAAATCATCATCCTTCCAATCTTGATCATATGGGGAGGGAGGACGAGCCCAAAGAGGGATAACCGCGAAGAGAACACTTGGCACTTCACTAGTAATAAGATCTAAGGATGTGTAGCATACACATTCTCATCCAAAAACTCCTAAGAGGTGAGGGTCAAAGACTTTTTGAAGGTCATAGATAGCAGTAGGATATCCTCTAAACAATCAAACAAATGCCTCATAATGGAAGAGGAAGGTGACTTAGCCTGAGGTAGTGAAATGGGAGTCACATCGTCAACCTCTAGAAGAGGGATGAAGACAAACTTGATAGAAGTTGGAACCTCCTCAACAACACAAATAGATGCAGATAAACAAACAGACACTAAAATAGAAAAATAAACAAAAAACAAGGTTGCCAGAGTTGGCTTCCAGCAACAAAACTTGGGAATAGGATCATTCTTAAACTTCCACTTGGGTTTCTATGGAGGTGAAGAACTTTGATCAATTGTAGTAGATTTAAGTGCCCTAGGAAAGCTCTAATGAATATAAGGTTGCAAAGAAAGTGAGGTAGAGAATATTGCACTAGACACAACCTATGTATGAAACATGTCAATAGGCTAGGAAAATGAAGGGATTGTTAGACATCTCAGATAACCAGAGGACAACTGAGAGGAGGGGTGAATCAGTGGTCAACGGATTATAGAACTTTAAGCATTTAAATCCTTATTACCAAAACACATAAACTCAATACCAGAATGCATAAACCAAATAACAGAATAGCAGATGTAGCAATTAAACATAAACTTAAATCATAGAATAGTTACCATCCATCCATAACACATGACACCAATATTTGTATGTGGAAAACCCAATAAAGAGAAAAACCATGGTGGGAAGCCTACCCATAGTCAGATAATACTTCTACAGTAAATATGTGATTACAATATGAAGGGGCCTACACATGCAGGAAGGCCAACAACCTAGAGCGCACTGCTCATCACAAAAGGAGACTCACTGACTACATAAAACATTGGACTACAATCCGGAATGAAGATTGAACTGCAAGTACATCATCTCATATGCCCGAGTATAGTTTTGGTTAAGCTCAATAATAGAGGCCTTAAACCTCTCTTACAAACCCAATTCGATCACCTATGATCAACCAAAACCTCTGCATATGATTACAACATTATTCGCATGCAGATAATCCTATATCCCATAATCCCTTAAGCCCATACATCCATATATATGATCTACAAAGAGATCTTACATCATATTTATACCAACCCAGGACCTAAACAATTAGGTTGGTCACCCAAAGGATAATATAATAAATTCATAACATAAACCCAGAATCCAATGATCAACCAAGTCAGCTCAAACCGAAAACAATTTAAACCAATCATTAAATCCCACCAGTAACGCATCAGGAACATCCAACAACACATTACATAAACTAGTCCATAATCTAGATAACATCGGACCCAAAATAGGTTGCCATAAACCAAATCCAACACCACCAATCAATAGGAACATGAACAAGATAACCAACAACATCATGATAGCCATCTAGAAGTCGCACCAACGCCACTTATCATGGGCATCAAAATATCTTCAACAAAGCTCTCCCGATAACATCCTTACTGATGACCAAAAAACTTACTAGATTAAATGATAGCTCTAAGTCATCAAATCCCAAACCAACTGATCATGATACACATCTAAATATCATGAATGACAAATCTAAACCAAATCCACAAACTAAAGCATACAGGATCAATACCATAAACCAACCACTTTACCCAAACCAACCGGAAACCGGTAAACAACCAAAACTGTCGGTGTTGCCATCAAAGATAAAACATCAATGCAAAACATAATAAATTCCTCCAAATTGCCAATAGTCTCCCCCCTTGGCATTGATGGTAACACTATATGTGAAAAACGTCCAAGTGCCAATAAATGTCAAACAAGTCTCCCCCAAAGAAACATAGCCAACAATATCCCATAGGATGATATTACAATGAAGCTCTGAACCAAACTCTCATTTTGACTGATATTCTATTAAGCTTTGTTTTTCACATATATCTCTCCCCCTTTGACATAAATGCCAAAGATTTGGCATAAATATCAAAGAAAGATCATAAACCCACTGAACCACAAAGCTAACTACTTCCCCTGAGTAGTAGTACCACCACATCAATCCAGAATGAATTGTAGCTCTATAAATGCATGTCGGATTGATGCCAATCAACGTCATTCAGGTCTCTAGCGGAGGGGCAAAAACCCCCAATCTATCTCTGAAGTGCTCAAATGATTCTTTAGGAAAAGGTTTAGTGAAAATGTCTGCAATCTGCTCTTTGGTGTTCACATAAACCAGTCTGACTTCATTTGCTTCCACCTTTTCCTTTAAAAAGTTATACTTGATAGATATATGCTTTGTCTTAGAATAAAATACCAAATTCTTTGATATATCAATAGTAATAGAGTTGTCACAGTGAATAACTATCGGTTCATTACAATCCACCTTTATATCCTTCAACATTTGCTTTATCCATAGAACTTGTGTACAGTTAGTAGCAACAGCAACATACTCAGCTTCAACAGTGGATAAAGATGTACATGATTGATGTTTGTTGATCAATGAAACAAGTTTCTTTCCAAGAAATAAAGCTCCACCAGATGTTCTCTTTCAGTCATCAACATCTCCAGCCCAATATGCATCTATATATGCACATAATGTAAAGTCATCATTCTTAGGATACCACAAACCATATTCAGTTGTTCCCTGCAAATACTTGAAAATACTTTTCACCACACTCACATGATTTTCTCTAGGATCACTCTGATATCTTGATATAATACAAACTACATTCATTATATCCGATCTAGTTTGAGTCAGATATAACAAACCTCCAATCATAGACTTGTACCTTGTAGGATTTACCAATGTAGATGCATCATTCTTTGTAAATTTCTCACTTGTAACCATAAGTGTACCAACCGGTTTAGAATTTTCCAACCCAAATTTCTTCAACAATTCTCTAGCATACTTAGTTTGATAGATGAAAATACCTTTATCAATTTGAATAATCTACAAACCTAAGAAAAATATCATCTCCCCAATCATAGACATCTCAAATTCATTCTTCATATTGTTAGAGAATTCCATACACAACTTATCTTCACCTCCAAAAATGATATCATCAACAAAGACTTCAATAATAAATATGTCATAATTAGTGATCTTATAATATAAATTATTGTCAGCATTACCTTTAGTGAAACCAAGATTCAAAAGATATTTATCCAATCTTGCATACCAAGCTCTAGGGGCTTGTTTCAATCCATATAAAGCTTTCTTTAACCTGCAAAACATTTTTTTGTCACCTAAAAGTCAAAATCCATCAGGTTGCTCAATATAAACTTCCTCTTCAAGATCTCCATTCAAAAATGCACATTTGACATCCATCTGATAAACCTTGTAGTTCTTATGTGCTGCATAAGCAAGAAATAATCTCACAGCTTCAATCCTAGCTATCGGTGCAAAGGTTTCATCATAATTAATTAATTCCTTCTGAGAATATCCTTTACAAACCAATCTAGCTTTATTCCTCACAACTTGACCATCTTCATTCCGTTTATTCCTAAAAACCCATTTAGTTCCAATAACATTCTTATTTTTAGGTCGGGGAACGAAAATCCATGTGTTATTCTTTTCTATCTAATCTAATTCTTCTTCCATAGCTTCCATCCAACATTCATCTTTACAAGATTCAATTAATGATGTCTGTTCAACTTGAGAAATTAAACACACCTCATCAACTGCCAACTTTCTTCTTGTTATCACTCCTTTGTTTTTGTCTCCAATGATCTGATCTTCTGAATGATTCAACCTTACATACCTAGGAGTCTTCTAACTTTCTATTCCTCTGTCCTGATCTTCAGTTACTGTTGAGTTTTTTTATACTATCAGAGTAATTGGTTCACCATTATGTTCTAGTGCAGGTGCTACCAGTTCAGTTATGATCATTTCCACTATCGGTTCCTTCTCATAAGTTCTGATTTGACTTTTGTTCTTCTCATTCACCTTGGCATTTGTACTCTCCATAATTCTCTGCAATATTTTATTATAACATCTATATGCTTTACTTTCAGTAGGATAACTAATAAATATTCCTTCATCACATCTAGGATCAAACTTTCCAATGGAATCATCTCTTTTGATATAGCATTTATTACCAAAGATTTTGAAATACTTAACTATCAGTATATGACCAAACCATAACTCATAAGGTGTCTTACCGATGTCTCCTTTGATATGAAGTCTGTTGAATGTATATATCATCGTTTTTATAGCTTCTCTCCAGTGCACATGAGGCAAATTAGCTTCCATCATCATGGTTCTAGCTGCATCCAAGATAGCTATGTTCTCCCTTTCCACAACTCCATTCTACTGAGGTGTTTGGGGTACAAACAACTGCCTCCTTATCACATTCTTCTCACAATAGCTATTAAATTCATCGAATGTGAATTCTCCACCTTGATCTGACCTTAAGAATTTAATCTTCAATCCTATCTCTATCTCAACTTTAGCTTTAAAGATTTTAAACTTTTCAAATGCTTTAGACTTCTCCCTTAGAAAAGTAACCCACGTCATTCTTGAATAGTCATCAATGATTAGCATGAAATATCTATCATCCTTAAAACTTTTGATTCTAGCAAGACAACACAAATTAGTATGAATAAGATCAAGAACATCATTATATTTGTCTTGTATACTCTTAAAAGTAGTAATGACTTGCTTTCCCATTTGACATTCCTTACATATCGGATTATAGGGCTTTACAATCTTAGGTATATCTCTAACTGCCTTAGTGGAACTGATCTTCACAGTGCAATCAAAATTCACATGACACAACCTCTTATTCCATAGCCAACTCTCATCAATTTTTGCAATCAAACATGTCTTCTCACCGGAGTTCAAATGAAAGATATTATCTTTAGTCTATGTACCGATTGCTATCTCCAATCCAGATATGTTGATAATCTTGCATTTTCCATCGTTGAATTGTAATTGAAATCCCTTATCCACCAACTTTCCTACACTAAAAAGATTATGCCTTAAACCTTCAACATAATAAACATTATCAGTGTTATGCTTTCCATCCAATGATATTGTTCCTTTTCCCTTGATCATACATGCTTTGTCATCTCCAAATCTAACCAAACCACCATCAAATTCTTGCAAAGATAAGAACTTCCTTTTATCTCTAGTCATATGATGTGAACATCCACTATCAATTACCCATTTATCCTTGTATTCAATTTTAGTAGCAAGGGCCTTCTCTTCAGGTATCAGATCATTTTCTTTGATAGAAAAAAATACCCATTCCTTTCCATTTTGGGATCCACCAGCTGAATCTTGTGTCGGTTCATCATCAGAATCAGCCACACCTTCCTCATCAGCATAGTAGCATGATTTGTCTTTGTTTCTCCTGTACTTATGCTTGTTCTAATAATGATGGTTTGGCCTAAAAGATCTTCTATCTCTTTCCTCAAATATTGAATTCCTTTCAGGACATCTAGATGCAAAATGACCTATCTTATTACATGCAAAACATTTAAAAGGTGATTTTCCTTCATACTTACTTCCTATCGGTCCTTTAGGTACTCTTCTAGCAAATAAAACTTCAAGTTGTTCAAACTCTTCATCTTCTTTCATTATATCCTCTAGTTCCTTCACGTATAAGGATTTCCAATCACTCTTGTCGGTAGATGATGTAGATGCATGAAAAGCAGGTTCAAATTTTATAGCTCCAAAAGGTCCAAATTCCTCAAGCTCAAAAGAAGATAACTTCTCAACCAAGGTATCCCTATTAACAGAAGTGTTTGCCATAGTTGTCAATTCATTAATTGCAGTAGCCTTCATCTTATAAGCTGATGGCAAAGCTCTCAGTACTTTAGAAACAATTTCATCTTCACTTAGAGTTCCACCACAACATTGAAATCCCAGAACAATCTCATTAACTCTCTACATAAAAGCAGTAATCCTTTCATCTTCTTCCATCTTCAGGTTCTCATACCTCACCCAGTAACCATCAAGTTTAGCAATCTTAATAGTAGGGTCACCTTCATTCAGAGTCTCCAGTTTTTCCCATATAGCTTTTGCAATTGATTTGTCAGTTAGTCCTATAATTTGTTAATCATATAGTGCACACAAAAGGGATTCTCTAGCTCTACAATCATTCTCAAGCTCTTTGTCTAGACCTGCCAGAGGAGGATTTCCAGATGCCTGATTAAAAAGTGTAACACTATTCTTAGTGATCTCCCAAATCTCTTTTCCAAGACATCTCAGATGAGTCTCCATCTAAATCTTTCATACCCTTTAATTTGTTCCATCGGGCCTAGGAATTTCTCTTCGAAAAATAGCTGCAGATGAACTTGATGAACTTGCACTGTTAGACGCCATAGGATCTTCCTCAAGTGGTTAAGCTTATGCAGAGAGGACCATGCTCTGATACCAATTGTTAGACAACTTAGATGACCAGAGGACAACTAAGAGGGGGGGTGAATCAATTGTCACCGGATTACAGAACTTTAAGCATTTAAATCCTTATTACCGGAACACAAAAACTCAATATTGGAATGCATAAACCAAATACCAGAATAGCAGATGTAGCAATTAAACATAAACATAAATCACAGAATAGTTACCATACATCCATAACACATGATACCAATATTTGTACGTGGAAAATCCGGTAAAGGGAAAAACCATGGTGGGAAGCCTACCCACAGTCAGATAATACTTTTGGAGTAAGTATGTGATTACAATATGAAGGTTCCTACACATGCAGAAAGGCCAATATCCTAGAGCACACTTCTCATCACAAAAGGAGCCTCACTGACTACATAAAACATCAGACTACAATCCAGAATGAAGATTGAACTGCAAGTATAGCATCTTCTATGCCCGAGTACAGTTCTAGTTAAGCTCAATACCGGAGGCCTTAAACCTCTCTTACAAAGCTGATTGAATCACCTATGATCGACCAAAACCTCTGCATATGATTAAAACATTATTCGCACATAGATAATCCTATATCCCATAATCCCTTAAGCCCATACATCCATACATATGATCTACAAAGAGATCTTACATCATATGTATACCAACCCAAGACCTAAACAATTAGATCAGCCACCTAAAGGATAATACAATAAATTCATAACATAGACCCAGAATCCAAAGATCAACCAACTTGGCTTAGGCTGAAAACAATATAAACCAATCATTAAATCTTGTCGGTAACGCATCAAGAACATCCACCAACACGTTACATAAACCGGTCCATAACCTATATAGCATCGAACCCAAAATAGGTTGCCATAAACAAAATCCAACACCACCAATCAACAGGAACATGAACAAGATAACCAACGTCATCCTGATAGCCATCTAGAAGCCACACCAACACCACTTATCACGTGCATCAAAAGATATTCAACAAAGCTTTGCCGGTAACACCCTTATTGATGACCAAAAGGCTTACTAGAACAAATGATAGCTCTAAGTCATCAAATCTCAAACCAACTGATCGTGATACACATCTGAATAGCATGAATGACATATCCAAACCAAATCCACAAAAAAAATCATACTGGAGCATACTGGATCAATACCATAAACCAACCACTTGATCGGAACCAACTAGAAACTGATAAACAACTAAAACTGTTGGTGTTTCCATCAATGACAAAACATCAATGCAAAACATAATCAATTCCTCCAAATTGCCAACAAGGATATCAAGCAAGGAAGTGATGAGAGGTGGCTTCAAGTAGGGAGCAATGAAAACCTATACCTTTTTGGGGAAAGGCTCATTGATGGTCCTAAGAGCGCCAAATAGCATCACGTAAGATAAAGAGGGTGATGTAGCGGGAGAAACAAGAGAGGAAGTGGGCACAAAAATAGAAAGAGAAAGAGTGGACATCAATGAATCACCCTTAGCCTTCAATATGGCCTCATGTTCTAGGGCCATTAACCACCAATTATGTTATGCTCACATGCAAGCTAGTTCCAACATGAATGGGAACTAAGAAAAAAAATTATAGGAAGGTTCAGCCACATCATGCTTCATGGGAGAGGCCTCTAGAGTCACTGCTATCAGAAGAGAAGGCCCAACCAGTATGGTAAGAGGTGCTACTAAAATAGGCTTTACATGTATAGCCTTAAGCACCCTTCCTAATTTTTCTCTAGGAGCGGTTGAGGGAACAATGGGCACCCTCAAAGGCTATAATGTAGGAGCTAGAGATGATGGATGAGCTCAAGGTGAACACCTACCCTTATCATACTAGGCTAGATGAGGGATATCTACAATGATCAAAATCTCAAAGGGAGGGTAGGCTGAAGACATTGATAGCACAAGTGTCTTTTCTTTGCTTGCATTAGGTACAACTATAAGAATCAAAGACATCATCGGGGGTTGTGTAGTCCTAGGTGGGAAAGGAGGACTACTCTGATGAATGGGTCTATCCTTATCCCCCAATAAGGAAGGGATGGAGAGTGCTACCCACTATGATACAAGATCAAATAGGGAAGAAGGAGTGGAGACAGATGTAGGAGAAGGTCAGGCTGAACTTAATTAGGAGCCTACCAAAAAAACAAATCCTCAAACTTATTCTTTATCCACCGGTTAGCAATGCATAATAAAAAACAACATAAACATGCAACAAAGAATACACAAATCCACAACACCAAAATTTTTACATGGAAACTCGAAAAGGGAAAAACACAGTGGGCCTGGAACCCACAATATTCATATACTATGGCCAGGAGTACATAAATATTACATAGATGGGGAATGCACTTGCATTCAGGCTCACTACTCAAATATAGTGACCAGGAAGGCTACAGCCTTTAGGGAAGTCTCACTAAGTTACAATTTGATTACAATAAGAATATACAATGAAAAGAACTCACAATTAGCATCTGACTATGCAAGAATGAGTTATGGTTAAGCACTAAATCTCTGACTATCTTTTCTCTATTGAATACTATGTTTCTATCTCAGTCATCTACCAGATGGTCTGAAAGAAAAGCGTGAATGTGAAACTACACTCAATCATAACAAAATAGATCACCACACCACTAACACACCGAAAATCAATCGCCAAATTGATTTTATATATCCTATCTCAACACAAAATAAATCTCCTTCAATTTGGTTTCAAGAAGTGTAACATGTAGCTCCAAGTCAGCTTCAATCTTGAACAAAACATAGCACTGGACAAAAATATTATAATCACATACTTCCTAAGGGTCTTCCTGATCACCGAGATCATAAAAAAATCACCAAAAACACCACAATCATCAGAAATCATTCCGAACCAAAACATTATAGAAATGCCCTATTTTACTCGTTAACTCTAGCTTCCGGATAAGATGAATCACGACCACAAGATTGAATCACCAAGAAGAGTTGCCATCTATGACAATCCTAGACCATAAATCAGGCATCGAAAGTCACTAGATGAGTGTCAATTGCCAACAATCTCCCCCTTTGGCATTGATGGCAACACCTATGAAAAATGGCTAAGTGTTGAAACTTGTACACCGGATGAAAGAATAAAATAATTCTAAGGCGCCCCCTTAGATCAACAATCCAAAAATCTGCATCACCGAACTACACACTTTATACACAATTAGTTTGTAAATTTTTCACCTCATCTCTCCCCCTTTGACAACAATGCCAAAGATGGGGTGTTGCCCAAGATTGATATATAGATGACAAACATTTTACAAATACTTGAAGATGTCATCATAAGTAGCCTTCAAAAATCCCATGTGAGTATCCCACCCACTCTTCAGGTTATCCAAAATTATGATAAATGCATTAAATACAGTAGCATGAATTTCTAATTCTCTCAAATCTGATGGTACAGGCCAAGTCATTTCCTTCATATAGTCTGCCTTATTACTTAGCATAGTATCTAACCAGATGGTGATCAAGTTTTGGAGTTCACCCACTTTCTTCAAAACTTTCTCCTTATCCGCTTGAAGGCTTGAGATCTGATCATTTAAGGCTATAATATGTCCTTCAATACTTCTGGTTAATGTTACATTAGGATCAAAAGATTGATAAATACTAGCAAGCTTTCCTTGGTAGACTCCTATCTATTTATCAATATCAATAGTGAACTTAGGCAAAATAAGACAAGATTTCTACAATTTACCAGTTTCTGACAATGTGTCGAAAATAGTCTGTAATCTCTTATTCGGTGTTACCCTATCATCTTCAATCATTTTTAGGAATGTTTTCTAACTTCTTTAAACCTATCCAAAACTTTCTGAGTAGTTGTCTTCTCCAAAGAATCAAAATTTGTATTTACATTGTTAATCAACTGTAATAATTTACCGAAGGGCCTGCTATTTGAATCTAATTGTACATTGGAAGCCACCTTTTGCAAAACATCTATAGACATAAAAATTAGATTTTTGTCTTCATTAGTTGATTTCACCAGATCTTGACTGGCTTGAGCTTGCACTGTAGCAGCAAGCATAATCTTCTCGACAGGAGACATCTTCCCAAGATCAACTGAGCCATCAAGATTGATTAGAATCTGAGGTGGGATCCCTGTAACCGGAGGAGAGGCAATTACCAGATCATCTATGCCTTTATCTTTGTCCACCTTAGTTTCCTTAGCTTCTCCTAACACAACATCCTTCTTCTCTCCCTTGTCCCCAATATCAGTCTATTGAATCATAGGGGCTGCAGAGCTATCTATCACTGGAGAATTTTCACCAGTCTCAGCATCAATTATGGTATGACCTTGGTCTTTTGGTTGATCTTCAGACTGATTCTCAACCTTTTGACTTCTGGAATCACCTTGCTTATCTTCCGACTGAGATGGTCTAAATGTATCTTTATACAAAGGGTCATTATGAATAATCTTTTTCCATATTTCCTTTGTCTCTTTCCTCACCTCCTCTACATTCCTAATCATTAATCTATTGATTTTGTTCTTACTTCTAAATTCCTTTTTATTTGCTTCTTCAATTAACCTATTAATTTCACTATGAGTAATACAAGTACATCTATTTACTAGCTTTCTCTCCTTCATTTCTCTGTCAATTTTGCTTGCATTCATTCTTCTAGCATCTATTAAATTGTTTAATTCCTTTGGAATGGAATTTTCTAATTCAATTAATGTCTTACTAAAATTATGTAATTATAATACTACTGCTTCCTCAACTTTCCTTTGGTCAGCATCATCAAAATGCTCAAAATTTGCTTCAAGATTCTTCAAATTGTCATCCACTAATATTTCATCTATCAACTGATCTGTTGATCATGGAGGAATGATTGTGTACTTACCTTGTATGTTGCCAGACTCAAGGTCTTTGTTGAGTTAACTTTTAACCTGTCTACCTCTTTGGGATCTTCCAGTAGGAGCAGGATCTGACTTAGTCTTTTGGCTTTGATGTGCTCTACCGGATTGAGGCTTTCTCACTAGTCTGACAAACTCTCCCTTTTTCTTAGCTCTTCCTGCCTCTTCCTCAAATTCAGTTTCTGAGGCCACCAAAGATATTGCAACATAGGTTCTTTTGGTTTTTTCTTTCTGCTTCAGCACACCTTTTCTGAATGGACTAGGTTTTGTAGGTTGTGCCACCGAAGTAGGAGAAAACTTAGTTACCTTAGGTTTTTCCTTGGAGGGAACCAGATCAACCTTGGATTCTTGGTTTCCTCTTTGGCCTCCTTTTGAGAATATTTTTCTCTCTTTCTTCACCTCCTCCTTGGTGAAACCTATTTGAGCAGCTACTTATTCTGCCATCTTAGTGACTTTTCTCTTCCGAGCAAGAGCAGTGAACTACATATGTAAACTAAGGTCCTTTTCCTTGAATGTGCCAAATCTCCCTTCCTTGGGATCCACCGGTTGACTCAGAAGGTGTTGTGCATATGCATCAAGTGTAGCAGAGTCAACTTCATACCCCATGGGCATGATCCAGACTATCTAGGGCTCCACTGCTTCCATCAGACACTGATCCTTATCGACCATGAAGAAAATGCTTTTCTCGTATTTCTCAACTACCACCTTCATAATCCTCTCCCTATTTTTCATTGCAGCTTGGAAGGTTTTAAAATATCCCCAAAGGACAGATATCCTCATGGTCGCATCACCAACTCCCCATAGATCCTCCTTGATCTGCATGGCTATCGGTCTATCATAGGCCCATTGGACATTACCATTGATATCAGGTATCTCATTCAAGAAGTACAGTTCTAGGAAAATAAGGAGTTTACCATATTTAAAATTATTCTTTTTATCCTACTTAATTTTATTCAGATTGCTCAATAATTCATTCAGAAGCATAGTGCACATATCATACCTCTTATCTTCCTTGAGCATTTGGTACACAGAGTTGTATCAGCTGGACTGGTATACCTTGTATCTGACTACCATTGAAGCAAACATCACATCATTCTCCAAAATGGCATTCACAGTCATGGCTCTACTATCAAATTTGGATCTAGTGGTAGCTATGACAGTGTCATTTGATACTTTTCTTAAATTGGGCACATCATTGGTTTCAACTAAACTAGTTGCAACATGGATTGCTTACTTGGTGATTTTGTGAGGCCATTCAAGCCATATAAACTCATCATGCATGTGGCTAAGGATGTAGCGGATCCATTCTTCCTCATCAAACAATGGAAAAGCACAAACTATGAGAAACCCTTATCTTGTAGCACCTTATATTTAGGTTTGAGATTTCCCAAACCCTCAACCAAACGCTTGTTGTACAAGTCCAACATGTCTGCATTCCCAAGATCTTAAAGGTCACAATGAATGTAGGCCTTGATATCTTCATTGTACAACACACTGTAGGGCACGGATGAGAATGCACCTTCTAGATCATCCTCGACCAATTTAAAAGGATGTTTCTTAAATACTGGGCAAGCCCCAGGTCCTTAATTTAACCCATCAGAGGAGTCGTAATACCAGAAACTAAAGCCATTTTGAATCCTAGGGTTTGCGAAAAACTAAAAATCTAAACAGATAGATACCTTACTTCACAACCGAGCACTAAAATTCACTTAGAAGATGTTGAAATTATTGTTGAGATTGCCAAGTTGATTTTCTCTCTCCTCTACTCTTACTCGCTTGATCGCATGGTGACAAATGGTCTTGAGCTAAACATTTATCCTTCAAAAACCTAATTTTTCACTCTAATAAGTGTAGCAACTAGTTATCATGATCTTCATTAAATTTCATACCGAAGCACAAGATCCTTCAAAAACTTCTAGATATCATATGATTCAGTCCTTCTATAATCTTCTAGAATCAATTGCAAACCACCAAAGAGGGGGTTTTAAGAATCTACATGAAAAGCTCCCCCTAAGGCATAAAGCCCTAGTTATTGGTTGAAGATCCTACACCAGATTTAGGTGCAGACCTGCTATCATCTCTGGATTCATCCTTTCTCACCCACATCCTCTCATGATTCTCCTTGATCTATTCTACTTTCTCTTTTCCTTTCTCATCTAATTTTTTCCTATCTACCAGAGCATTGTTCTTTCTTCTAGAGTACTTTGTAATGTGACCGGTTTTGTTGCATGCTCGACAAACAACATTATTTTGCATAGGTCTGAATTTCATTTGATTTGGTCTTTTCCTGTACTGATTAGAGATGTGTCCAAACATTCCACAAGCATAGAATCTCTTGCTTTGAAGGTTATTCACTACTGCTCTACATACATTTGACTTGTGTCCAAAGTTATTGCACATGAAACACTGACCGATAAAGGTAGGAATGATGGTATGTGTTGACTCTGAATTTTACTTTGGAAACAAACAACCTTATGGGAAATTCAGTGATGGGGGACTGATTGCGTAGGGTTCACTGAATGACCTCCAAGATTGAGAAGCCGACTCTTCCTTGGTGTTTTGAGGAAAGGGGAAGAAAGAAACACTTTAAAACAGTAAAAACTAGGCTACTGAGGTGATGCGCCATAGCATATTTTAAGAAGATATGAGTACATAAAAACCAACTACGTATGATTTTTCTGAGCCCATTCAACAATCTACAAGTCCGGATAAGAAACACAACCAAGGTTCAATCAAATCTCTCTGTAACATAAAGAAATACCTATCATGCATTTACTAGATAACAAGTGCAACACATAGTTCAATCGGAAAAATCTTAGATATATATTCCCAAAGTCTTTAAAATTCTAATAGAAAAGCACATAAAAGACCATTAATGCATACTGAGAGTAAAGTCTCACAAAGGCCATAGGCACAATTTGATTGAACTTCTCCAGAAAACAATAAAATAGTTTTTGAGGCTGAAAATACTACTAAGAAACTTAATTGTCCTTGCAAATTTCTGAACCCCCTCAACAGGGAAAAAACTAAACTAAAAAGAGCCTCGGGCTCCTAACAAAATTGGACTCCACCGCCTTTTCTTTTTGCACGTCGTGGTCCACCTATCTGATTTACTAGACAAACCACCCTGAAGTTGTTAGCCCTTGAAGTTGTTAGTCCCACGACACTCTGCTTTGCAGGCGCACGACAAAAGAGTCGCGATCAAAAAATGGTGGGTGGAGGGACCAAAAAAGATGCCGCTATATGAACAACCCACGCCATGTGGAAGCTCGGCTCTACTACTAAAACAAAAAGGAAAAAGCAAGTGCACAAAATCCCTGTCGAGCTAACAACTGTCTCGCCTAATGCATGCGAGCGGGAGGAACAAAAAGAGGTGGGGCCACCAAAAATAGAAAAATGTCACCCGCGGACCAATCCTGAAATAATGTTAACATTTCTTGGCGACTAAAAGGGGAATTCTACCTGGAGAAAGCTTAGAACCCAAAAACTTTGGTTCGTAGACTAGGCCTTATGGTAAAACAGGGCAGAGCGAGTCGAAAGCCTGTTGTATTTGCAACCACTCATCTTCAGGGGGGAACACCTATGCTTCTAAATTCTGGAAATGTTGCTTCAGACAAATCACTTCGTCAAAAGGCAAGGATGTCAGCTCGTCCTAGACTAGCTTTAGGAGAGCAGAGAGTTGGGCTAGAGGGTGTAAAAGATGCTCGACCTTATCCACTGAAATAGGATTTCTTAGACCTTGTAGGAAGGTTCTATCTTGTTGCAAATGCTCAATTTGGCTTAATATTTGCTCAATCCCTAGCACAGTACCATCTACAAGAAAAAGAGAAGGTAGGCCTAGTAAAACAAACCTCTCTATGCGCTGCTTGATGTCTGAAACCAAAAATTGTAGAGGTGCAAGAGCTTCCGAAGCCTGCATGATTTCCCTATGTCGGTTGATGAAAACATTCATCCTTTTGATCAATTATCAATGGTCCACAATCCCCTTTTCCTTTAATTCTTCATCTTGAGTAGAGTGCAGCAAATGGACAAGATCTCGGGCCATCGGGAGCTTAGGACCAATGACAAGTATAGAACTACTTATGAGTTCATTGGCCTCAGCATGGAGGGACTATGCATCATTAAGAAATCTTAGCACGGGGTGTAGTGAAGGGCAATACTGCTTCACCTTTTCCCAATGAGAAACATATAAATCTGTTAAAATAAGGGAAAAGTCTTGAGAAATCTCCATGGGGGCAAGAATGTTTAGCAACCGTGAGATCTCCTTGCCTTTTGCCGTTACTTCACCCTGTAGCTCTCTACACCTATTTTTTTCAGTGAACACTTGGATTTCTAGCACGTGAATCTTTACATTTCCACCCTACATCACTTGCCGGAGTTCTGCATCACCATCCTTTTCTTGGTGGAAAAGAACCTCTACATCTTGCAATTTCTTCTCAGTTAGCTCCAGGCTAGTTTCTTTTTTGGGCAACTCTTCTTCAAACCTTGATTTGCTTTCCGAGAGCATCGCTCAGTTGTCGGGCATACTCCTACTTTAGGCAGACTTCCTCACGCAGCTGCACCTGAATTTGCATGGCATCCCTAGAAGCTACTTTTAGTTGCTGGATTTCTTGATCTCTTTCTTGCAATTCTTTTAAGGCCACGTTTTTGGTTGCCTCCTGACCTTTCAACTGTGTACCCAGATTATTGAGGGCAGACTATAACTTTCCTTTTTCAGCATTATCCTGAGTCAACAATCCCTGCAGATGATTGATCTCGACATGGAGAGATTTATCTTCTCTTCTTTACTGGGTCAGAGATTCTCGAAGTTTATCATTCTCTGCTTGCGTTTTCTCCAAGTGATGACTCTTTTTGATGAAGTCCGAAGAGACAGCCTTCGATGTTTCCTCCATCATTTCGACCTTATCGGACGCCGTAGCATTCAAAAAGTTAACACCGATAGCATGCAGGTCATAATCACTGGGCCTCATTTATGACTTCAGTTTGTTGACTTTGGGGAAACTAGTTGCAAAGAACAAACTCTTCTTCTCTTCACTGAAATGAGTTTGCAGGTGTGGGTGGGTTGGCCTGGCACCTTCCTTTTCTTTTCTTTTAAATGTTTTGCCAACATGGGCTATCTTGGAATAAGTAACTTGTTGTTGGTAGGCATCCGGGTTGGCAATAGCTTGACCTGCAAATGCAGCACCAGGGGGAATTACAAAGGGAAACTGGGAAATAGGGTCACTAAAAGTAGTCTGGATAGGACGCGACAACGTCGCGGGAGAAAATAATGGGAAGAAGGGAGAGGCTCCTGGGAGAAATGGATCAACAAATGTTGTTCCAACAATTGGGGGAGGAGTGGACTCTCTAAAACCAAGCCTGCGTGAGATGGTGGCTTCTTCTGACATCTAGGTGGAAAAAGTTGCGAATATAAAAGTTGGGGCTTGAAGCGGGACTGAAACCTGCAGAAAAGTATCAAATGGGCCAACCGGTGCTCCAGCCGGTGCTAGGGTAAGGGCAGTGGAAATCTGAGCATGCATATTTGTGACATGGGCAGCAGAAGAAATATTAGCTTAAGAAGAGGAAAATGGTGAGGAAGAGCGTACTTGGATTGCGTGGGTTGTCGGTCTCAAAGAATCTGAGGGCTTGTCTAGAACTTGAGAGGATGAACCCTTCATTTCAAAGCCCAAATACTGCCTTTTACTAGGAGGGTCCTCCTGAAACTTCTTCTCAGCTTGCCTTTTACTAGTTTGGGAGCAGGGCCTACGAGCAAAAACATCAAGAGGGGGAAGAGTACTAGGCTCGTTGTCCCTCTCTTCAATATTTATAATTTCAACCTCTCGTTGTTGGGCGACCTCAGTAGATGAATACCCACATGGTGAGCTATCGCCTGTTCCTTTGTCAAATCCGTTTTCCTGGCGCCATTCAAGATCAAAACGCTCATTTGAAGGAACGTTCCCAATGTTTGCTTTGGGCTAATTTATTTCCTACCGATAGATCTAGAAATCCTCTCACTTTCTCTGTGGCCAAGCGTTTTCTGCCATGGTCTCGTGCATAGCCCAAGGAATGGGCTTCGTGGGGTTGTACCTTTGTGAAACAGAGTAAAAACTCAACTAGGGGAGGCGCTCGAGCACTGGAAAATCGTTGAGACCCACATACAAGCTTGGGTCATCTGCCTGTGGATTAGTGCGATGTTCCATTACACTCTGTGGCTCATGTTTAATCGCATTTTTCCTGTGAGATAGACACCCATCTGGGTCATAGCTCCAAAAGTTGTCAATCACCAATAGCCCAAGTTGCACCAGCTTTGATGTCAGGATGTTCTTTATGATACCCCATCAAACTAGGGTGATGGGACTGATAGCTTTATTGTCCTTGGTGATTGAGGTGTCATGTTTCCCAGACCCTATAGCTTTCTCCACCCATACCAGTTGGTGAGTGATCTCGAGAGAAAGAGTCCTCTCTGTGATGTATGTAGGTAGACAGAAAGGTTCCTTAGAGAAACCATGGACTCGGACAAAAGAGAAATCATTGTCTATGAACCAGTCACAGGGGGGCCGTTCATTGCACATCTAGTTCATTTGGATTTGTGAAAAGTGGGAGAGTGGCTCAATGGGAATGATGCCAAACTCTTTCAAGGCAAGAGTTAGGAAACAATCAAAAAATTTATAAGCATCATAGGAGGATAAAATAATGGGCGTACAGACTGAAACTGGCGTTCTATTTCCTACTTCATCGCTACTGGACAGTTTGATAAACTAGCTGAAGAAGGCTTCATTCAAATGTAAGAGTAGGTGAACCAAGACTGAGGAGAACCTAAAACACTGAAGCTAGTGGAACTCGGATAATTTTTTTACTATTTTGCTGGCTATCAGGTCAGAGAAATCGAAATGGAAAGCTTCTTTATGTTTTTGGCATTTAAAAAGGAAACCCATCATTGCAGCCGTAATCTCCCGATCATTTTCATGACCACCCAACTAGGCAAGAATGAATGAAATATCTTTAAGGTTCTCATGCTTTAGGTTGCTATATAACAAGGGTAGCTTTGGGGGGCCTGCTGACTAGCTCTGGTTTAGGATGCTGTTACAAAAAGGGACCGCATCTCTTCTTGAGTTCCAATATTCCTCCATGGTAGCATTTGAGAAGACCTTCATTGCTTCGAAGAAAGAGCAACACATCATGTCCTTTATGGCATCTGGTGATATGACCACCCTTAAAGAAATACCACTGGTAGAGCAGGAATTGGGGTCGAAAATGTTGGCAATCGCCACCACAAGCTATGGACAGTGCGAGACCATTGGGACTATAAATTGAGGAGTCCCACTTTGCTAGAAATAGGCTGTTGTGGAAAATGGGTCTGCTCTATGATGAATCATCTTGTTTTATGTGGCCTCCCTCAGGTTCTTCACCTTCTTGTGGAGCTCTGGTTCCATGACATCTTCAAACGAGTCTATCACTGATGCGGTATTTCGGGTAACTATCTTTGATTTGGCTTTGGTCCTTGGATATTCCGACTTGGGAGGAAGAGCATGAGAGGCGTATAAGAGTTGGCCAAGGACATCGACCCACAAGGCTTAACCCAAAGATTGAATCTCTCATGGCTCAATAATTAAAGAAGCTAATTATTTCTTATATTATATACCCAATTAAGCATAGAAAATGAGTGTATAATCTAGTGTCGGTCCAAAAGAAAAATGGAGATATCTGCTTGTGTGTGGATTATTTTTGTGATCTAAATAGAGCTTATTTAAAATATCACTATCAGTTTCCCTCTATGGAATAGTTATACAAACAGTTGTAGGATCCGAAATGATCTCATTGCTTGATGGCTTCTATGGCATAACCAGGTTTTGGTAAGAAAAGAGGATCGACATAAGACAATGTTCACCACTAAGTGGGGAACTTTTACATATGTTAAGATGCCTTTTGGCTTCTCGAATGTTGGACCTACTTTCCAACATACAATAGATATTGAATTCAAGTATTTGATTAAAATAATAATCCTTATTGACCTGGATGACCTTATAGTGATTTCAAAGAAGAAGGAGGATCATTTTGATAATCTTCTAGAGGTGTCAAGATTTTGGGTTGTTGCTAAATCTAAAAAATGCATATTTGGAGTCCCACAAGGGAAAATCCTTGGATATGTTGTGTCAAATGAAGGAATCTCAATTTATCCCAAAAGAATTAAGGCCATTAAATAATTTTCCCCTCCTATTAATAAGAAAGGAGGGCAATTTTTCCTCGGAAAGATAAATTTTGTTAGAAAATTTATATCTAATTTCATTGGATTGGTTAGATGAAAAACACCCATTCCATAGATAGATTAAGCATTTAAATGGACTTCTAAAGGAATAATGGATTTTGAGATAATTAAAGAAGTTATATCCTTTACTCCAATTCTGGTCAACCCAAACTTTTCTAAGGATTTTATCATGTATGTTTATGGCAACTGATGGAATGGGGTTTGGGATAGACTAGCCTAGTCTATGCTCTTAGATCATTTCCTTGGATCACCAGGTGTACTAACCATACCCTAGAGTCTCTAGGACTTCCCCTGCTTATGGAATCCTCTGACCTTGCCCAATCCACCCACCAACAACTTGAATTTTTGCTCCTAAGGTCTCACCTACTCATGAGATCTAAAGAACCCTTACTTAGGCTAATAAGGGTTTGGCTTGTCCCACACCTTCCAAGGTCCTAGCAAGGATAGGTCAGGTATAAGACATGGTTTCCCACCCATTCATGTGCTCACAAGAGGTTACAAGCTTCCTACCCCTTACCGATTTCTCTATTTTGTCCTTTACCTACAAAATAGGGCTACAAGGATTGTGACCAATTAGGCCTCCTATCCGGTCCTTTAGGGCTCCCTCTTGCAAATGATGAATATGCTTGTGAAACTTACTAAAAGACCTACTATTCATTTGGCAAGGGCTCAAGGATTTTTCTAGTTTTGGGGCTCCAAGTGCCCATACACTTCCCTAGGTGGATTTTAAGGTCTTTAAGGGTTTTAGAGAGGGTTTTTTTAGGCTTGCCAGGGTCACAGTGTAGGTTTGATGTTCTTGCCACCTTTTCTGGACTAGTGGAAGCTCCTCCTTTACACCAATGGTACTCCACTCACCTCTCTACAACTCCTCAAAAGGGTGCCTCCTCCTCTATCCTTCCTTGCTCTCCAAGACCTCTGCAACTTAACCCTTCCTAGTCGGGCACAGTCCAGTCTCGCCTAGGAGTGGATGTTTAGATGGCCTCCCTACATCTTCAAGGGCCCTTCTTGCTTTGAAGTATGGTACAAGGTCTGCACTCTCATTCTGCATGGTTTCATGGTGATTCCACAATGGGGAATGGAGTTATGAACCCATTGACACAAACCAGTCCAAAACTGGATAGTGAGAAGCAAGTTTACAAAATATTTACAAACACACACAACTTGCAAAAAAAAACCTACTCTAAATGCTCACAATGGAAGTAAATACACCATACAAGACACTTAACATAGTTTTTCTCAAAAATCAATCCATTAATGATCTTTTCTTACTCCATTTGTGCCAACTGGCAACAAAATTGCAGTCACAGTCAAGTCACTTTGCTTTGGCCGTACAACAAATGACATCCAACCCCCCTCTCTTAGGGTTTTCAACTACTTATACTACCCTTTCCTCAGTCTATGTGCCCATATTAGGGTTGTCCATGCTAAACCAAAGATCTTGACCACTAGGTGGAAAAGTTGCTTGACAACTTTGAAAAGTTGTCATGCAACTTTTGCAACTTTTGAGCAACTTTCTCAATGTTGCTTTCCTTGACTCCTAGGCCCACATTGGGCTAACCTAAGGACACCACCATGCTAAGAAGGACCCTAAAAACCTCAAAAGTACACATACCCCCTACTTTCAAGAAAATCTCAATCTTGACTTATGACCCTAAGAGCAAACTAGGGCCTAAACTAGGACCAATGAGCACCTGGCTCTTATTGTATGTACAATGGCTTCTTAAAGAAGCAAGAACACAATCAAAAGAAAATGGTGGGAGCCCTTTGAAGGGTTCTCCTAAACCATACTCCCCCTCTATAACAAACTAAGGAACTAGGGGAGTGAGAAGAGCGGGATCAATGCCAAGCTTCTTGAACTTGCTTTCTTCAACCCAAGTAGCTTCAGACACAGGTTGATCTGCCCACTTCATCAAGTGCTCCATGTAGACCTGGTGTCTAGTAGACTTCTTCACCCTTGGCTCCAAGATCTCTTCTGCTCTAGGCTGCTTCACTTGGGGTAAGGCATTCATATCCAAATCTTGCAATACCTTGGCTTGATTTTCAGTCTGCCCTACTATCTCACCCTTATACATTATTAGATCAGCAACATTGAAGACTGGTGAAATGGCTAAGTCTGAAGGAAGATCAACCTTGTAAGCATTCTCACCATATTTTGACAAAATTCTACAAGCTCCTACCCTTTTCATTTGCAGTTTAGTAGGCTTACCACTTTGCATTCTAGCTTTGCTCAGATGGACCATCACATAGTCACCCACCTTGAACTGAACCTCTCTTCTTTTCTCATCCATTTTGGCCTTCAGTTTTTGAGTGGATTCAAGGATGGCTTTCTTGACCTAGTCTTGGACCTCCTTGATGGTTTGACTGAATTCCTCTTCCTGGCCACTCTTCATCTCCATGGAACCAAGTTCCTTGAGTTCACACACTCCCCTTAGATCTCTACCATAGACAAGCTCAAAAGGACTCTTTCTAGTGGTCCTATTCACACTGTCATTATAGGCATACTCTGCTTGAGGAATGATTAGATCCCATGTCTGCCCATACTCCTTAGTTAAACACCTCAACAAGTTGTCTAACACCCTATTAATGACTTCAGTTTGACCATCAGTTTGTGGATGGTAAGCTGAGCTAAATGAGAGATTAGTTCCTAGTCTCCTCCATAAAGTTTGCCAAAAATGGCCCATGAACTTGTTGTCCTTGTCTAAAACAATGGTTAATGGGAGTCCATGAATCCTCACAATCTCCTTAAAGAAAAGATGTGCAATATGGCTAGCATCATGTGTAGTCCTACATGGAAGGAAATGGCTCATCTTGGAAAATCTATCTACTACCACATAAATGCTATCCACACATGTCTTATTCTTGGGGAGTCCTACTACAAAGTCCATGCTTATACATTCCCAGGGCCTATTTGGGACCGGCAATGGTTGATAGAGACCAACATTACTTGATCCTCCTTTTTCTCTTTGACACACACCACATTGCTCCACATACCTTTTCACATCTCTTGGCAACTTGGGCCAATAGTAGTACCTTTGCACTAAATCCAAGGTTTTGTTGACTCCAAAGTGTCCACTTAGACTGCCATTGTGTTTCTCTTGGATGAGGTTTTCTCTCATGGATCCCCTAGGCACACATAACTGATTACCTTTGAACAAGAGACCATTTTGGAGAGTGTAATCTACATACTCACCATGAAAATAGTTCTCAAACTCCTTGCGAACTTTGTAGGCTGATGAGAAGTCTTCATCTCCTTCATAGAGGTCCTTGAAACCTTCTATTCCTATGCTCTGCAACTGTAACTCTTGAACTATCAACATCTTCTTGCTTAAAGCATCTGCCACGTTGTTGAGTTGCCCCTTTTTATGCTTGATGGTGAAGGTGCAGGATTGGAGGTATTCCATCCATTTCAAATGTCTATTGCTAATCTTCTCCTAAGTGTTAATGTAACTCAAAGCCTGGTTGTCTGTGAACACCACAAATTCCTTTGGGAGTAGGTAATGCCTCCATTTTTTGAGAGATTGAACTAATGCATACAAGTATACGTCATAGGCTGAGTACTTCTTCTTTGCTTCATTGAGCTTCTCACTAAAAAATGCCACAGGTCTTCCCTCTTGACTCAATACACCCCCTACTGCAATTCCACTTGCATCACACTCCAATGTGAATAGCTTGTCAAAAGTAGGTAGGAGTAGGATAGGTTTTGTGGCTACTTCTTGCTTCAATAATTGAAATGCTTTATCAGCCTCCTCAGTCCATTTGAACTTAGTTTTAAGGCCTCCTTTTATGGTGTCAAGGACTAGTGCACATATGCCACTGAAGTTCCTCACAAACTTCCTATAGAATTGAGATAAACCATGGAAACTCCTAACTTCAGTCCCTATTCTAGGGGCAGGCCAATTCAAGATTGCTTCCACTTTGCTTGGATCCATCTTCAAGGTTCCCTTAGACACCACAAATCCTATGTAGACCAGCTCTTGCTTCAAGAAGTCACACTTATCTAGGTTGATTGATAACTTCTCTTCATGCAACCTCTCTAAACTAACCTCAAATGCTCAAGGTGCTCCTCTTTGGTTCCGCTATAGATGAGAATGTCATCTAGGTACACCACCACAAACCTACCTGTGACGTCCTTTAACACCTCATTCATCAACCTCATGAAGGTTCTTGGGGCATTGGTGAGTCCAAATGGCATCACAAGCCATTCATACAACCCTTCTGTGGTCTTGAAAGCAGTTTTCCACTCATCTCCCTCCTTAATTCTAATCTGGTGATAACCACTTTTAATGTCCAATTTAGTGAAATACATAGCACCTCCTAAACAGTCCATCAAATCCTCTATTCTAGGAATAGAAAATGTATACCTTATGGTGATGCTATTGATTTTCCTTGAATTAGTGCAAAGTCTCCACTTTCCTCCCTTCTTTGATGCTTGCACTACCGGGACTGCACATGGGCTGATGCTCTTCTTGATCAGTCCTTGTTCCAATAACTCCTGCACTTGCCTTGCCACCTCCTTGTTTTGGTTAGGTGTGAGCTTATATACAGCTTTGTTAGGTAGGGATGCACCAGGAACAAAGTCTATTTGATGGCTTATAGACCTTCTTGGTGGGAGTGTTGCAGGTGCTCCATCACTCATTATGTCCTTATACTCTTGCAAAATTTTCTTCACCTCCTTGGGTACATCTACCTACAACTTGTCTTCCTCGTCCTTTGGCTTCACAAAGATGGCACACCTCACTGTTTCCTCCTCATGTAGCAAGTGTAAGAACTCCTTACCAGTAGCCAATAAGACACTAGGTCTTCTTGAGGTTCCCTCCTCATTCTCTGTGAAAGATTGAATCTTAAAGGTCTTGCTATCCTTCTTGAAGGAAATGGAGTTCTCCTCTCCATCATAGATCACCTTCCTATCAGGGTCTACCTAGCAATAGGTGACAGGCATCCATGGGTAACACATCACAAAGGATCTTATCCTTGTATCCTCCAATAGAGAATTCTACCCAAGTCTGTTCATTGACAAGCACACTCTGCTCTTGGTTCAACCATGTCACCTTATAAGGGTTAGTGTGGGGTATCCTTGTGAGTTTCAACTTCTTGGCTGCCTCCTCTGATATTATGTTATCAGTTGACCCTAAATCTACTATCACCTTGCAAAATTTACCAAGGATCTTGCATCTCACCCTAAACAATGCTCTCCTATGCTTAGGTTCATTCTTAACTGGCTGTCTTATCAAGACCCTATTGAACATCAGATTTTCTCCAATCTGTGATGCAATATGGTCCACCTCAGGTGTCTTGCTGCTTGATGTGTCTTCATGTGCATAAGAAACCCTCTTTCCACTATTTGATGATGTATACTTGTCAGGGCATCTATAGGTCGGGTGTCCCAATTGACCATAATTGTAACATTTCATACTTGCAAAGTAGGAGTTACCTCTGTCGGTACCTCTACCCCTACTTGGACCACCTTGTGTACCTCTTCCTCTAGAATGGCCCCCTCTGAGATTGGCTTCACTGCTATGCTCAGTCAACTTGGCTTCTCCTTGGTTCCTTTTCTCATTTGCCTTGCTTTGGTAACCACCTCGGTGATTCATTTGTTCTCTACCTCTGCCTCTACCCCTGTTATTAGAGTCTCCTTTTCTTTTGTTCCTCTCTTCCACCTTGGTAGCAAGTTGATGACATTTTTGGATAGTGGTAGGAGTCCATAGGCTTATCTCCTCTTGAATGTTCCACTTTAGACCACTTAGATACCTAGCCACCTTGATAGATTCATCTTCTTGGACTTTGGATCTAAGACAAAGCTTTTGAAATTCTTCAGTGTAGGAGGTCACATCAAGGTCTTTTTGCTTCAATCCCTGTCTCTTCTTATGAATTTGAACTTCATAATCCTCTGGTAAGTAGTTTTCCTTGATCTTACTCACCATGGCCTTCTAATTGGCAATAGGTAGCTTCCCCATGCTAAC
This sequence comes from Cryptomeria japonica, assembly GCF_030272615.1. NCBI lineage: Eukaryota > Viridiplantae > Streptophyta > Pinopsida > Cupressales > Cupressaceae > Cryptomeria > Cryptomeria japonica. The sequence continues at coordinate 496,561,164 of NC_081408.1, forward strand.
TCTCTCTTCTTGCAAGTACTTCCACCATGTCAAAGCTGCTCCCCTTAATCTTGATTTGGCAACCTTAACCTTTTGAGCCTCTATCACTCCCTCACACTCAAAGTGGTTCTCCATACCCTCAATCCATTCCATGATAGTGTCAATGTCCATCCTTCCACTAAAATGTGGCAATCCTTCAAAAGCTTTGGTGTTCAAAGCCTTAATAGCCTTTACAAAAGGTTTTTCATTGAACAAGGGATCTGGTTTAGGTATAATGTCATCTATGTCTATAGTTTTCTTGCCTTTATCCTTGGTGTCTTCACCCCAAGGTCCATGTGTCCTCTGATCCACCACTTCTTGCAGCTTGCCCCTTATCTCACTCATAGCTTCTTCAAGGAGTCTATTCTTCTCCTTCTGCTCTTCTACCTCCCTAGCTAGCTCTGCATTGGTGACCATTCTGCTCTCCCCTACTAATTCACCAAAGTACAAAGACATACACAGTCCACCAAATCTTTAACTTTGCTCTGATACCAATCTAATGGAATGGGGTTTGGGATAGACTAGCCTAGTTTATGCTCTTAGATCCTTTCCTTGGATCACCAGATGTACTAACCACACCCTAGGGTCTCTAGGACTTCCCCTACTTGTGGAATCCCCTGACCTTGCCCAATCCACTCACCAACAACTTGAATTTTTGCTCCTAAGGTCTCACCTACTCATGAGATCTAAAGAACCCTTACTTAGGCTAATAAGGGTTTGGCTTGTCCCACACCTGCTACGGTCCTAGCAAGGATAGGTCAAGTCTAAGACATAGTTTTCCACCCATTCATGTGCTCCTAAGAGGTTACAAGCTTCCTACCCCTTACCAATTTCTCTATTTTGTCCTTTACCTACAAAATAGGGCTACAAGGATTGTGACAAATTAGGCCTCCTATCTGGTCCTTTAGGGCTCCCTCTTGCAAATGATGCATATGCTTGTGAAATTTCCCAAAATACCTGCTATTCATTTGGTAAGGGCTCAAGGAATTTTCTAGTTTTGGGCCTCCAAGTGTCCGTACACTGCCCTAGGTGGATTTTAAGATCTTTAAGGGTTTTAGAGAGGGGTTTTTTAGGCCTGCCAGGGTCACAGTGTAGGTTTGATGTTCTTACCACCTATCTTGGATTCGTGGAAGCTCCTCCTTCACACCAATGGTACTCCACTCACCCCTCTACAACTCCTCAAAAGGGTGCCTCCTCCTCTATCCTTCCTTGCTCTCCAAGACCTCTGCAACTTAACCCTTCCTAGCTGGGCACAGTCCAGTCTCACCTAGGAGTGGGTGTTTAGATGGCCTCCCTGCATCTTCAAGGGCCCTAATTGCTTTGAAGTATGGTATAGGGTCTGCACTCTCATTCCCCATGATTTCATGGTGATTCCACAATGGGGAATGGAGTTATGAACCCATTGACACAAACCAGTCCAAAACTGGACAGTGAGAAGCAAGTTTACAAAATATTTACAAACACACACAACCTGCAAAATAAAATCTAATCTAAATGCTCACAATGGAAGTAAATACACCATACAAGACACTCAACATAGTTTTTCTCGAAAATAAATCCATTAATGATCTTTTCTTACTCCATTTGTGCCGACTGGCAACAAAATTGCAGTCACAGTCAAGTCACTTTGCTTTGGCCGTACAACAACTGACATCCAAACCCCCTCTCTTAGGGTTTGCAACTACTTATACTACCCTTTCCTCAGTCTATGTGCCCATTTTAGGGTTTTCCATGCTAAACCAAAGATCTTGACCACTAGGTGGAAAAGTTGCTTGACAACTTTGAAAAGTTGTCATGCAACTTTTGCAACTTTTGAGCAACTTTCTCAATGTTGCTTTCCTTGATTCCTAGGCCCACATTGGGCTAACCTAAGGACACCACCATGCTAAGAAGGACCCTAAACACCTCAAGCACACATACCCCCTACTTTCAAGAAAATCTCAATCTTGACTTATGACCCTAAGACCAAACTAGGGCCTAAACTAGGACCAATGAGCACCTGGCTCTTATTGCATGTACAATGGCTTCTTAAAGAAGCAAGAACACAATCAAAAGCAAATGGTGGGAGCCCTTTGAAGGGTGTTCCTGCACCAGAAATGAACATAACATTATTGCAATTCTAACTCAAAAAAATGAGGAAAAGAAAGGAGAACATCTAATTGCCTTCCATTCAAGGACCCTCAAAGGATATGAGACAAAGTATAACTTTGTTGAGAAGTGGGCTTTTTCCATCATCAAATGCCTTAAGAAATTTTGGTACTTGATTGTAAGTAATAAAGTGTTGATATATATGGCACAATCAATTGTGTGAGAATATATATTGGAAGGCAAAATCACAAAAAAAAGATCCAATTGGATCACTCCTAGAATATGATGTAGAAGTTTTACCAACCAAAGTTATTTGAGGAAGTGGGATTTGGGAATACTTGGCTAAGGAAAATCGATTCATAACAAAAGAAGAAAGGGATCAAGAGTTAGTGTTGATAAATCAATTCGAGTTAGTAGCTGGTTGAATAATGGTTAAGATTAAAATTTTATGCAAACTGGTAGATATCTACCCAATCTTCCTCCTTTGAAAAGAATATTTATAGGATACAAGGATCTAGGTATGCTCTAGTCGAAGCAATGTTGTTTAAAAGAAACTTTGATAGTGTTCTCCTCTACAATGTGGATAAAGTGTAAATAAAAAGAGTGTTAGATGAGATGCATAATGGTGCCACAAGAGGATATTATTCTACAAGTAATACTACCATAAATATTATGCACGTGGGTTGTTTCTAGTCCAGTTTGCAAATTATCATCAATTAGTTAAAAAATTCCATAAATGCCAATTCTTTGTTGGCAAGCAAAAAAGCTCTTCTATGCCTCCCAATCCAATTGTAATAGATGAAACCTTTTCTCAATGGGGTTTGAATTTAATTGGGATGATCAATCCAGTCTCCAATGCTAGACACAAGTGGATATAATTGCAATAGATTACTTTAATCATTGGTCGGAAGTAGTACCCCTGAAGACTACTACCAAGTATGAGATAGTTAATTTCCTTGAAAAATTGGTAGCTAGATTTGTTCCTCCCAAAACTATTATATTTGATAATACATGATATTTCATTAGATCCAAAGTGTTAATTAAATTAAATCATGTGATCTTCCTCAAGACCTCCTCAAATTATTACCCATAAGGAAACAAATTGGCTCAATCAACAAATAAAAAGTCTAATCAGGTTGATCAAGCATTTAGGTTCAAAGTAGCAGAGAGATTATCATAAACATTTGCAGGCATCTGATCACATCACACCTAAGAAAGTGTTTAAGACAAGTCCTTACAAGTTGGTTTATGGTAAGGAGGTTATTATGCCAATTTCCATGGAGATTATTGCAGTGCAATTTATTACATCTCTAGAAGTAGAAGAAGATGATGCCATGAATATAAAGAGCAAAATTATTAAATTCTTAGGATTTTTGCGAGAAGGTCTTTGGTGCTTAGGAAAACCATCAACAAATTGTCAAATGATGGTTTGATAAAAGAGAATCAGACCCTAATTTCAAAGAAGGTGATTTAGTTTTGAAGTATGATGAGCGCACCACCAAGCCAAGACAACATGCAAAGTTTGATGCCTTGCGGGGAGGCCCTTTCTGAATCATTAATTGAAAGAAAGTAATTCTTTTGAATTAGAATATCTTGAAGGGAATTCCCTTGGAATCCGAGTTAATGAGATTCATTTAAAATATTTTAATTAAATGCCCCATCCTTTTGGACTTGTAATTATTAAGTTAGTTTGTTTAATTTGTGTGGTGTGTTGTTTTCAGTAATTATTCTTAAGTACAAGTCACTAGGTGTCATGCCCATATTTTGATGTGATGATGTCCCTTTAGTAGAAATCATTAGATGAAAACAATCTAACTAACCACCTTTGAAACTAAATTTAATGCAAGGCTTGCATGTTATCCTTTGTTTCCATTTTGAGCGCCTCACTTTTTGACTCGATAGCACAATAAATTGTAACTACCTCCTCCTAAATTGTGGCTATTTTTGAAAAAGAATTGCATTTAATTCACAAAAACTAGCCTCACAACTACCATAAAAATATCAACCTTGCAATCTTTTGCATTTATTTTTCAAGTTAGTGGGAAATAGAGTTAAAGCAAAGTAGACTTAGGTTTCAAGAGCGACTATTTGTCACTAAAAGGCATGTTTGAAGATATATTATTTGCACAGTGACTATAGGAGGAACATCCTCTAATGGAAGATTCAATGAGATTCCAAATTCTATCCAGTCTATCAATATTTATGACAATATTTCATATGCCTCAACATAGATGCCACAAATCCTAGGAGTAGAGAATAATAGGTCATTGGAATAGACAAATCACAAAGACCCAGTGTAGGTAAAATATTTTATAGATCAAATTCATGATCCTAAGCTACACTAGAATCCTAAACAACTTTGTGAAGGTGCCATGAGGAGAATGCTCAATAAGGTAAAATAGAATGGGAGATAAAGCTTGGGGTTTAGGCTCTGGAATTGTGGTCTTCCATAGTACATGGTACCCTTTGTTCATCCATGTACTAAGTTAGTACAACCCTATTCAATAAACTATATCAAGAATGCATGCATCATCCAAGGAAGGTTCTTGAAAATTATCATCAACTAAAATATTATTAGAGATATGCTTTGCATCCTTTGTGACACAACAAAATAAAGGATTTTAATTAGAAAAATATGGATTGCAATGAATAAATGGTGCTTCCATTTTGCAATGAAGAAACATGTAGAAGTAGAAATGAAATAATGTTTCCTTGTTTTCTTGTGTCGATAAAAAAAATTAAAGATGACACGCAGAGTGTATTTTCAAGTTGGACTTCATCTATGGCCTTGATACTAACAATTTACTGGAAGAATTATAGATGGCCCTAGGATTTCATCTTAGAAGAGAAAAGGGGATTGTTTGGTATGATTTTGAAAATATCATTGCAAAAGGCATTAGTCGACAGCTACAAGAGTTTCCCAATTCATCAGTTTTCAGATACTCTTCTTTTATGGTTCATATGGTGCTCCACCAAAACTTTAATTTCTTCTAAAGGTATATGAATCTAGATGCATTTGGTGCATCAAGGAAAAATAAGCTAGGTACCATGTGGACCCATGTTCTCTAAAAAAAAAAATGATTATTATGGTGAAATAGCTTTGATACCGAAAGACAACTGAGAGGGAGAGGGTGAATCAGTTGTCTCAAAAAATCACACAACTTAAACTTATTCTCGGATTTGATAATTAACCATGAAATCATAAATCAACAACACATCAAGAACACACATAACACCAAGATTTTTGACGTGGAAAACCTAGTCAAGGGAAAAACCACGGTGGGAACCTACCACCAATATGTTGATACTTTGTTTGAAGTATATGAAATATTACAATGGGGAATGCACACGCATTCAGGCACACTACCTAGAGCTCACTACTCAAAATATAGAAAGGGATACAACCCAGGGAAGACTTGTTGTCTTACAAACAAATTTGGATCACATCCAGAAGATCGTGAACTGAGAAATAGCATCTCCTAATGCCTGGTTATAGTTCCAGTTAAGCACAAATTTCTTCTCTTCATATTTCTTCTTAGTCTCTGAAAGATGTATACAATCAGAGCACATACATACTCATTCACACATCTTGCACACTTAATTACAAAGATATTACATTTATTTATACATATCATCAACCTTGGACAAATCAACAAGGTCGACTCAACACACAACACCTAATTATAAAAATATAATCACACACGCTACAATATCATATGTGGACTAAGCAATATTGGCTAAGAAATAAAACAAACCCAAATAAATCACCATGAACATGCTATACCTCCAAGAATTATGTCTTGATCATCTGCAACATGCTACAAGCATCTGATCGACCGAGAACCAAATAACACGAACATACCAAATAAAATCATGAATTACACGCACAATGATCAATATGGACCACCAACACAAAAGGAACATGATCCAAAAACACCCAAAAGCATCATGAATTACCACTGCAACATCTGCATCAACACAAATTACTAGAATCACATCATCATCATACGAAACTTCAAGAACACTAACTAAAATGGCTGACCACCTAGAAAAATAACTTGTAGAGCTCCAACCCACGAACCACTTGAATTGAGGATACACATCATCATCCCAAAAATAATTACAAATCCGTAAATCAAGATATTACAATGCGGAGAAATGAATATCAAAATACCAACACTTTGCCACCATTGAACAATTGAAAAACCAGCCACAACATAGATACTCATAACTCACTCAAATCTTCATGCGAAGCTTTGAAAACTGAACTGAATCATCTACAGACAACCCTCTACAGACCTTTTAATCCACAAACTCTGATCATCAACGTGTTGAACAAACCAACTCACTGAACTTACAACATCCCTATCATAGATAGAGAAATATGTTGACATCAATGAGAACACATCTCTCAGATATCACTAAAGCACAAATTTGCACCAATCTCACCACACATCCAACATATTATGGTTTTTCTAACCTAATTTTGACTCCAACCCTACAATATTTCAATCATCAATACATCACTCTTAAATTTTCCATAAATCAAATTAGGTGTCTGAGAGAAAGGAGCCCTCAATGTGTTTGGTTTTAGAGAGCAGATTTTACTTTGTTAAGGGTGCATGGTTTTATAGAAGAAACTTTTAGGTTACCCACATATGTGACTGACAAAACCTTAGCCCTTGAATTGTTTAGGAAAGTTTCAATAATTGATATTAAAAATGGGGCAAGAAGAAATAAATTGGTGATTTATAAACCCCCAATAAAATATGGAGGAATAGCAATGGAAAAGAGAAAAATCAAAGGGCTACTTATAGCTAAATTAACTGATGCAGAGGTCCCAGTACTGGTATAGGATAGGTTCCCCTAATCAAAGAACACACCAAGGACCCTAGAAATCATAGGACACTCTCAGGGGTTAAGGAATATCTATTTGACAAGTCTCACACCCCTTTCTTCCAAACAAAAAACTACCAGTACAAGATCTCTTTCATTGACCAGTACAAGGTCTCCATGGTCAACAATGGTTTGGTCCCTTCTCCAATGCAACAATGGCCATTTAAGGTTTTATTTAAAGTCCCCTAGGTCAAGGAGACCCCCTTCAATCATTGAATTTAGGTTCCCTCTACTGGTTTGGGTAAGTGCTGCAACAAGGCCTAGAAAACTTAGTAGCCCTGCTAGATTGGTTTTCCACACCTAACTCTTTATTTCTCCAAAAGACCAAACAAAAAATCTTGGATTTGGATACCCTTTTGCGAGTTACAAAAAATATCCTAATATTTTTTACCGCTAAGGAACACAAGAATACCAATCCTACTTTGGTTAGGAGACCGGTATAGCCCAATTAGGCCTATTTTACAAAGGAGTGTGTAGAAACAGACCTTAACTCACCAAAAAAACACAAGGAATACTCTTAAGGCATTGAAAATACACCAATTCCTAGGTCTTAGGCCATGATCAGACCCTTTAACCCCAAATGTGAGACTTGTTTGCTTACACTTGTTGGTGGCCACATGGAGTGGCCCACCTTAATGCATCAAACCCTCACCTCCAACTGGTCCTAACCTACAAAAAGGCCTTTAAAATCCTAAAATACATTGGCAATACTTGCATACCCCCCAAGGTCATGAACCACCAATGAAGGATGAGAAAGGTAAGGCCATTTCTTTGCAAAACCGTAGACAAAACTGTCAAATCTAGAACACTTCCATAAATTTGCTGATTTCTTCCTTGTCTTGGTGAATTAGGACCTCAAACTTGATGCATCTAAAATTTTATTTTCCACTCTAACACATCCCACTGGTTTCCTAATTCAAAGACGATCATACAATATGGTACACCATGTAGAATAATGGGATTGCAGGAAATTCTTAGAAATATATTACTTCAATGATGCCAAAAGTTTACAAAGTCATTCTCTCCTCTCCAAATTGTGATTGGGGATGATATTTTATACCTTCCTCAATGGTTATCAACCACCTTTTGAACCAAGGTGACTGTTGGAAGGAAGTTGCTATTTGCAACCAAAAGTTGTCATTAAACGTTGTCAACAAAGTTGTCAAGTTTGAGCAACCATTGACATATGTTAAATCCGACTACCTAGAGGTAATTCAACATGTCCTAAACCTTCCTAAGACATGTCTAACACATAAAAACCTAGAAAAATACTTTACTAAATACTCCTAGGCCCATATACCCATGGTGGCTTATCAATTTGCCAAATCCATGTCATTGGGTAACAAGGTGGGGTTTATTACAAACAAATCAAACATCAAATAAACAAGACTACCCTATTACATAGATTGAAAGGGCACATTCTCATGTGTGTCCTTTAGCCTTTATTTCTCCCTCCTAGCTTATGGCTGCTCCTATGGCCACATGACTAGCATCACATTCAATCTCAAACCCTTTGTTAAAATCAGGTAAAGCAAGTACCGGTTGTTGGGCTACCTTTTTCTTGAGAGTTTCAAATGCCTCATCCGCATCCTTTGTCCAAGAAAACCTGCACTTTTGACCACCTTTTATGGTTTCCAACATTGGAGCACATATCTGACTAAAACCTCTTATGAACTTTCTATAAAATGTGGCTAATCCATGGAAACTTCTAACTTCACCAATAGTCTTAGGAGTAGGCCAAGAAATAATTGCATTTACCTTATCCTGATCCATTTTCAAGTGACCTTTGGAGATTATAAATCCTAGGTAGATGAGCTCTTCCTTCATGAACAAACACTTCTCCATATTGATCATCAATTCCTCTTCACTCAACCTTTTCAAAACCATGTCGAGATGCCTCAAGTGTTCTTCCTTTGTCCTGCTAAATACTAGGATGTCATCCAAATACACTATTACAAACTTCCCTATGAATTCTTTCAAAACTTCATTCATGAGTCTCATGAATGTACTTGGGGCATTAGACAAACCAAATGGCATAACCTTCCATTCACACAACCCTTCATTTGTTTTGAAGGCTGTTTTCCACTCATCACCGGGCCTAATTCTAATTTGGTGGTATCCACTCTTTAAATCAATTTTAGAAAAATATTTTGCACCCCCCAAACAATCAAGCAAATCCTCTATCCTAGGCATTGGAAATCTATACCTTATGGTGATCTTGTTGAGATCTCTTGCGTCAATACAAAGCCTCCATGTTCCATCCTTTTTGGGTGCCAAAACTATCGGTACTGCACATAGACTCTTTCCAATCAGATCAGAGTCTAGAAACTCTTGAATCTACCTTGCCATCTCCTCATTTTTCTATGATGTGAGTTTTTACGCAGCCTTCTTAGGCAATGTAGCCCCTGGGATCAAGTCAATACAGTGACTGATCTCTCTCATTGGTGGAAAACTCCTTGGCACTCCATTTGCAACTATTCTTTGGTATCTGCCAATGATCTCCTTCACTTCCAGACTAAGATCCTTGTCCTCTCCTTCTGCCCTATCATCTATAGTAGGCCTCCCCTTTGAGGTTGGTATTGGAAGCAATGTAAAGCATATTCTTTCTTCCATCTTTATCTCCTTGAGGAATGGTTTTCCCTCCATCATCATCACTTTGGAATCAGTTTCTTTCTACTCTTCATCGTTTTTAGTCAGGGGTAGTAGCTCTATGACCTTGCCATTATTTGTGATGGAATAGTTATTCCTAAAGCCATCATGGTGTGCTTTGAGGTCATACTACCATGGTCTTCCAAACAAGAGGTGACAAGCATCCATGTTAACAAGATCAAACAAAATATTATCTTTATAAGCTCCTATCTAGAATTCTACCCATGACTGCTCTTCTACAATAGTTTGTTGCCCTTTTGTGAGCCAAGACACCTTATAGGGGTATGGATGCGGTATCCTCCTCAATTTCAACTTCTCTACCATTTCTATTGACATCAAATTCTTAGTAGACCCTGAGTCAACTAGAACTTTACATACCTTTCCTTCTAATTGGAAAGTGGTGCGGAAGATAGACTTCCTTTGAGGTGGCTCCATAGGTGTTGGTACCTTCAAGAGGGTTCTTCTCAACATTAGTGCCTCTCTGGTCTCTAGATAACCATATGAATCAGGTTTACTACTGCCTTGCTAATCTGATTCTTGGGTTAGGTTGGCTCTCCTTTCTCCTTGGGAACTAGACCCCATCTTCTTCGGGAATCTATTGGCAATGTGTCCCTCTTGGTTGTAGTTAAAACATTTTATTGGTCCTTCTCCTCTTCCTAATGATCTTCCTCTAAAATTTGGCCTTCTACCTCTGATGTTGCCTTTGTTGTTGTTGTCATTTCTTGAGGAGTCTTGACTTCTCTCTCCTTGGAATTCAAAATTTGATCATCTTCCTCTCAAGTTGCTCCTTCCTCTTGGTTGCTTACCCCTTCCTCTGCTGCTCTTCTCTTGTCTTCTTTTGAGCTTCTCCTCTACCTTTAATGTTAATTGATAGCATCTATGAATAGTGTTAGGGTACAAGAGGTTCAACTCTTCTTGTATGTTCCACCTTAGGCCGTTTAGATACCTTGCCACTCTTTTACTTTCATCTTCAACCTTCTTAGACTTTATACTCAATTTCTGAAATTCTTCAGTATAGGTACACACATCCATCTCTTTCTGTCTGAGATTATTCCTTCTCTCATGTAATTGGACTTCATAGTCCTTTGGTACATATATTCCCTTGATCTCTATAATCATCTTCTTCCAAGAGGTGATCATTCCTCTTCCCTATTTCACTCTTTCTCCTTGCATAAAATTCCACCATGTCAGGGCTTCTCCCTACATTTTTGACTTGGCAATATTCATCTTTTGGTTGTCAGCAATGTATTCACATTTAAAGAAGTTGTTTCTATCCAGTCCATCACTCCATCACCATCCATCTTCCCACTGAAAATAGGAAGGTTTGATTCCTGGTCCATGGTTCTCCTCTCAACAGACTTCAAGGCATTGACCAGGTACCTATACTCTGCAGGAACTTCCTCTTCTTCTTGCCCTTGTGGGTTCTCTTCTTCTTCTCCCACTTCCTCCAGCCATCAGGTCCTCTCTCTAGCCTACCTTCCAAGTTCTCAATCAATCTTCTAAGCCGATCATTTTCTTCTCTGTTCTCTTGCACCATCTTGGCAAGTTCAACATTTTTCATTTTTGGAGGCATTCTTCTAGCCTCACCCTCTGATTCTTCTGCTGACATGTACTATTATTCTTCCTAAAAGGATTCCTCTTATGCTCTGATACCAAAACTGATGTAGAGGTCTCGGTACTGGTATAGGATAGGTTCCCCTAATCCAAGAACACACCAAGGACCCTAGCAATCACAAAACACTCTCAGGGGTTAAGGAATATCCATTTGACAAGTCTCACACCCCTTTCTTGTTGGCATATGTGCAAAATTTGATGACATGATAATAATGTATGTTGTCATTGATGTCAATATACTAAAGTGTGAACTGATATGTTGAAGTAAGTAAACTAGCAAGTGAACTAGTATGATGAATTGTGAGTCGGTATGTTGAAGTAAGTAAACCGGCAAGTGAACCGGTATATCCAAAGTTTGTATCGGGGTTTCACCTGATATTACTACCGGTTGGTAATCTCAACTTCAAGGTTTCCGGCTGATGCATTCCAAGTTTGTGCGATTCGATTAATGACATCCTGTGATGAGTTAGCATTGAAATGAAGAGTAGATCACATTTCCATGTTAGCCTTGTGCGCATGAAGAATTTTCTTGATGATCTTGCATAAGAAGATTGATTCTATCTACCTCAAGAATGTGCAAAGTCTTAGTCAATGGTGGAGAGCGCGTGATGGGTTATCAGCTTCCAGAAGCAGTGAAGAACGGATGATGCAGAACATCTTGAGATTTGTTCAACATTGTTTTACCCTATGTAATGTGTTTAAACGGTCAGGATTGGAACGAGTGTATTGTTAACCTAGATGCTTAGGGTTTTAGGTTTTTGCCACCGACCTAATTGTTGTCTATAAGGTTGATGATGATTTTCATTTAAAGTTGTTGGCAAATGAATGTATGTGAAGTGATTCTGGCCAGACCGGAGAAGTGAGGAGATCTGTAGAGTGTGATTTTAGATATAAAGGAATTGAAGTGGATCTACCTTGGCATTGAGTGCTGTTATTAGATCAGTGTATTACCTATTGACTTCTAACCATTTCAGTAGTTGGAAAATCCCTTTACCGGGTAGCTTTAATAGGCTTTTTGTAAATCCTTTAACAGGGTGACTCAAAATCATTGAGTTCTTCAAATCCTCTTGCGAGGTAACCTTTAACAGGGTTTTAACCTCTAACCGGGTATTTAGCCATCCCTTAACCGAGTGATCCCTAGCAGGATCAGTTCCTAGCAAAACCTGTTGTAAAGTCTTTAACTGGACTAAGCTCCTAATAAAGTGGACTTTAGAAGAGTTCAAGAACTTGTGGGTATTCATCCCCAATGTGGTTTTTCCCAGTTGAGTTTCCATGTGAAAAATCAGTGTGTTATGTGTGATGCTTTTTCATGTGATGATTTAGTGTTTTCTGTTAAGCAATAAAGCATGCTGATCTAAAGGTCATTGTATTTCTGATGTATTACCTACTTAAGCATGTGGGTGAATTTGAAATGAGATATTAGGTTTTGAGAAGTTCTAAGTGTTACCGCTTTATGTCTTTTGCAGTCTTACTATGTTTTACCGGTATTGTCTTGATTTAGGTTGATGATGTTGTTTGCCAGTTAGTTTAGTCTTTGCAGTTTAAGTTGTCAGAGAAATTTTTGTTTGTACTGATTCACCCCCCCTCTTAGTACCTATTAGGTATTTACTATTCATCATTATTCATCATTTCTTCCAAACAAAAGACTACCAGTACAAGATCTCTTTCATTGACCGATACAAGGTCTCTATCGTCAACAATGGTTTGGTCCCTTCTCCAATGCAATAATAGCTATTTAAGGTTTTATTTGAAGTCCCCTAGGTCAGGGAGACCCCCTTCAATCATTGAATCCAGGTTCCCTCTATCAGTTTGGGTAACTGCTGCAATAAGGCCTACAAAACCTAGTAGACCCGCCAGACCAGTTTTCCACACCTAACTCTTTATTTCTCCAAAATACCAAACAAAAAATATTGGATTTGGATACCCTTTTGGGAGTTACAAAGCATAACCTAATATTTCTTACCGGTAGGGAACACAATAATACCAACCCTACTTTGGTTAGGAGACTGGTATAGCCCAATTAGGCCTATTTTACAAAGGAGTGTGTAGACAGAGACTTTAACTCACAAAAAAAAATCAAGAAATACTCTTAAGCCATTGAAAATACACTAATTCCCAAGTCTTAGGCCATGATAAAACCCTTTAACCCCTAATGTCAGACATGTTTCCTTACACTTGTCGGTGGCCACATGGAGTTGCCCACCTTAATGCATCAAACCCTCACCTCCAACTAGTCCTAACCTGCAAAAGGCCATTAAAATCCTAAAATACATTGGCCATAATTTCATTCCCCCCACGGCCATGAACCACCAATGAAGGATCAGCAAGGTAAGACCATTTCTTTGCAAAACCCTAGACAAAACTATCAAATCTAGAACACTTCCAGAAATTTGCTGATTTCTTCCTTGTCTTGGAGAATTAGGACCTCAAAATTGATGCATCTAAAAGGTGATTGGCCACTCTAACACATCCCACTAGTTTCCTAATTCAAAAATGATCATACAGTGTGGTACACCGTGTAGAATAACGGGATTGCAGGAAATTCTTAGAAATATATTACTTCAATGATGCCAAAAGTTTACAAAGTCATTCTCTCCTCTCCCAATTGTGATTAGGGATTAAATTTTATACCGTCCTCAATGGTTATCAACCACCTTTTGAACTGAGGTGACCATTGGAAGGAAGTTGCTATTTGCAACCAAAAGTTGTCATTAAAAGTTGTCAAGTTTGAGTAGCTTTTGACATTTGTTAAATCCGACTACCTAGAGGTACTTCAACATGTCCTAAACATTCCTAAGACATCTCTAACACATAAAAACCTATAAAAATACTAAACCAAATACCCCTAGGCCCATATTCCCATGGTGGCTTATCAATTTGATAAATCCATGTCATTGGGTAACAAGGTGAGGTTTATTACAAACAAGTCAAACATCAAACAAACAAGACTACCATATTACATAGATTGAAAGGTCACATTCTCATGTGTGTCCTTTAGCCTTTATTGCTCTTATTATCTTATTCATGAGGTTCTCCTGCACCATTAACCCACTTGGGGCTTGATGTCATATGTGATTCTTGGCATTACAACCCAGATGGTTATCATGCCAGTAGGCCACTCCTATAATCCATGTTTCCTGAGCCTATTGGGGTTTTGGGTGTAACTCAACTTTAATTATCCTTAACATGTGTTGATTTGTGTTTCATGCCCTTGGCCCCAATACCATCATTGGCATCTATTGAATATCTGAGCAACTAAGAGGGGGGGGGGGGTGAATAAGTTGACAACAAATTTTAACTTTTTAACCTTAACGTATAGATCTAGAATATTAAGCAGAATTAACAGAATTAGGATACACATGTAAAATTCAGATTGGACACAAGAGACACCAAAATTTATGTGGAAAACTCAAGAAGGGAAAAACCACAGAGAATGCTAATTTTTAATATATAAACATCGGTTAAGGTGATTTTTACTATGGGTGGATCACTGCTAATGTTCTTACTACTGGTGGGCTCAGTGCCCTGAAAGGTTCATTGCCAATATGTCTACTACAGAAGGGCTCACTACCCTAAAAGACTCACCATTGAAGAAGAAAGAAAGACAAATAGAATCCACCACAAGAAAAACATAGTTTGTATTGTTGGAAGTACTTCCAGGTAATATCTCATAACACTACACTCACACAATCATTGGATTCCTTCAATCTCGAATGTCTTCAACACAAAAAGCCATATATGAAATCATCAAATCAAACTCCTATATGTACTGTCTTTGAAAGTCATAATTATCAATTTCGGCTGAGACAAAGATCTAAAATAGGTCTCCACTAAACATTTTGGTGGTGACAAGAAATGAAAAGTGGACCATATCACACCATTCCTCCTCGAACATATCAACATGCTACATACATCACCAAAGTTGGACCTAAAATGTATCTGCATGCTATACATCCTTAATACCTGATCTAAGGCCTCAAGCTCCAAATCACACGGAACCCACAAATAATACAGAAAAACATCTTCCAAGATACCAAATGCATTCGGTGAAATCGGGAAACCTTAAACTACACAACATACCTAAATTGAACACTCCTGCTCATCATACCACATCAAGACTTAATTCAGACCTAAAGGATTTGACATCAATGACAACACATAATGCAATGCTAACAATCTCCCCCTTTGTCAATTATGACAACATCCATCAACAACAATCAACGAAAGATCATCATTGAGTGCACAACCATCTCTCTCCCCCTTTGACAACAATGATAAAGGTGGTAAAAAACTCGCTCCTACTCCACTTGAGAGGAAGCACTAAAGCACCAGTCCTAAAAAGAATATGCATGCTTCTCATTGGACCAATGCACACCTGAAATGCACATTAGTTGACTCTATTAGGGGATAATACCCCTAACTTCTTTCAGAGATACTCAAAAGTATCTTTGCATAACGCATTTGTGAAAATATTTGTAATCTACTCTTTTGTGGGCACACACTCAAGTCTCACCTCATTATCTAGAAATTTTTCCCTCAAGAAGTGATACCTAATAGATATATGTTTTGTTCTAGAATGTTGTACCGAATTCTTGGAAATGTTTATTGCACTAGTATTATCACACATGATTGGAATGTGATCATCAAATTTCACACCAATGTCCTTCAGAGTCTGCTTCATCCATAAAACTCAAGTGCAACAAGAAGATGTTGAAATGTACTTTTCTTCTATCATAGACAAGGACACAAAATATTTCTTTTTTCTTGACCAAGCGACTAACTGGGAGCCAAGAAAGAATGCTCCTCCACTTGTGCTTCTTTTGTCATCAACACTTCTATCCTAGTCTACATCTGTGTAAGTTGTGAGGTTAAAATCTAAATTCCTGGGATACCACAAACCAAACTCTTCTGTACCTTTGAGATATCTAAAAATCCTTTTTATTGCCACAACATGCGATTCTTTTGGTTCTTGCTGAAAACCTTATTGCCAAACATACTGCATACATGATATCCGATCTGGTAGTAGTAAAATATAACAGTCCTTCAATCATTGACCTGTATCGAATTGCACCACCCTTAGATGATTTTATTCCTTAGTTAACTTGCATCTAGTAGTCATAGGTGTACATATCAGTTTGGAATTCTCCAACCCAAACTTCTTCAGTAGTTCTTTGACATACTTTGACTGAGAAATAAAAATTCCTTTATCATTCTGATTAACTTGCAATCCAAGGAAAAAATTCAACTCACCGATCATGGACATCTTAAATTCATTTTTCATCTCAACAGCAAATCTTCTGCACATATCTTCATTTCCTCCAAAGATTATATCATCAACATATATGACCACAATAAAAAAATTTCTTGATTCTATCTTGAAGTACAAGTTAATGTCCGTTGAACCCTTCTGAAATCCTTGATCAGTTAGATACTTGTCTAACCTCCCATGCCAAGCTCTAAGAGCTTGTTTTAGTCCATATAAAGCCTTTTTCTATCTGTAAACAATGTTCAGATCATCCTTCAACTTGAATCCTTTTGGTTGTTCATCTTTTAATTCTCAATTCAGAAATTCTGATTTCACATCTATTTGATAAACCTTGAAATCTTTGAATGCTGCAAATGCAAAGAACATTTGAATTGCATCCATTCTTACAACTGAGGCATAATTTTCATCAAAGTCAATGCCTTCAATCTAAGTGTATCCTTTGCAAACCAACCTTGCCTTATTCCTCACAACCTTTCCATCTTCATCCAACTTGTTCCAAAATACCCATTTAGTACTGATTATATTCTCGTCTTCCGGTCTTTTGACTAATTCCCATGTCTGGTTTTTCTCAATCTGATCTAGTTCCTCTTTCATTTCCTTCATCTAGTTCTGATCTTTGCAAGATTCTATTATCTTTGGCTCAATTTCAGATAGTAGACATAGCAAGACCTAGTCTTGTGCTACTTTGCTTCTTGTGATAACTCCTTTACTCTTGTCTTTGATGATCTATTCTTCTGAGTGATTTTTCTTGACATAGATTGGATTCTTGGATGCAAATTCCAGAGAATCCTTATAATTCTTTTCTTCACTCCTAGCTTCTTCCTTCCTTTCCTTTTCTCTAGAATCATCTAAGTGATATCCTGCTGTAATTTCTAAAAATTTCTGATTCCTTTGTAGTGTTCTCATCAAATTTTACACTTGCACTTTTAACAATCTTATTCAATATTTTGTTAAAACATTGATATTCTTTGCTCTTTGTTGAGTAACCCAAGAATATGCCTTCATCTTCTTTTTTGTCAAACTATCCAAGATTATCCTCATATCTCCTAATATAGCACTTTCTTCCAAAAAAAATGAAATATTTCACTGTCAGAGTTTTGCCATAGCATAGTTCATAAGATGTCTTGCCATACTTACTCTGATACAAAATTATGTTGAGTGTGTATGCTATTGTATGAATTGCTTCTTTCTAATAGACTTTAGGTAACTTTGCACCTTTTATCATAGTTTTGGTTGCTTCTTGTATAGTCTGGTTCATTCTTTCTACTACACCATTTTGATAAGGTTTCCATGGAGCTGATAATTGTCTTTTGATGCCATGCTTTTCATAAAAGTCATTGAACTTATCTGAGATGAATTCTCCTCCTCTGTTAGATCTCAAACATTTTATTTTCATGCCAACTTCATTCTCAAATTCTGCCTTGAATATCTTGAACTTTTCTAATGCTTCATATTTTTCTCTAAGAAATGCAACCCAAGTCATTCTAGAATAATCATCTGTTAGTAACATGAAATACCTCTCACCTTGCAGGCTTCTTGTCTGGGTCAAACAACAAATATCTGCGTGAACCAAATCTAGCAATCTGGTAGATGAGTACTCCTTTCCTCTGAATATGTTTCTAGTCTGCTTTCCTATTTGACATTCCCTATAGATATTGTTCTTCATTTTAGACAATCTGGGCAAATCTCTTATTGCACTCTTTGAACATATCTGTACCAAATTATCAAAGTTGATATGACACATCCTCTAGTGCCATAACTAGCTATCATCAAGTTGTGATATCAAGCATTTTTTTGTAGTGTCTTCCAACTAGTACATATTTCCATTTGTCCTTCTTCCAGCTGCAATAACCATTATAAATCCTTCTGGATCTCACATCCATTATCCTGAAAGACAACATTGTATCCATTTTTGCACTTCTATCCCACACTTAAGAGATTATGATGCAAACCTTTCACATAATAAACATTGTCAGTGTTATGCTTTCCATAAAAGGTAATTGAACCAATACCAATGATTTGTGTTGACTGATCATCTCCAAATTTAACTGAGCCTCCATCATACCTTTCAAGTTTTATGAATTTGCTTCTATCACCAGTCATATGATTTGAGCATGCACTATCAATCAACCATCATTCTTATCTCTTCTAGCATGAAATGCGTTAGCAACAATCTTAGAGATATCATACTTAGGAACATCCTTTTCTACCAAAAACAAACATTCATCATCCTCATAGTCTGATTCATCATTTGAAATGCGAACATCACCCTTAACATAATATGTTTTCTTATTGAACTTTCCCTTGCTTTCCTTAAACTTTTGTCTATTTCCCTTTTTCAGACATCTAGTTGCAATATGACCAATCTTACCACATCTAAAACATTTAAAGGGTAACATACCTTTATATTTGTCGATGCCTTTCTTCAACTTTCTTACAAAGTTTTCTTCTACCTCATCCAAGATTTCCTCATCATTTGAACTGTCTTTAAATGCATTGAATGTAGTTTCTAACTTGTCTTTATCCTTTCTGAATTTTCTTCAAATGCAGTTAGGGTACCAGAAAGTTTCTCTTTGGTGAACTTCTTTGGATCATAAGTTTCTTCAATTGTAGAGATCTTGTCACTATATCTTACCGGTAATGTCATCAAAATCTTGTCAATTACATCTTCATCACTCAAAGTGCCTTTGAGTTCTCTAATCTCATTCATTGCAGTATCAACCTTCTCAAAATAGCTCAAAATATCCTCTCCTTCCATTCTCAGGTTTTCATATCTTCTCTTAGCAGTTAATCTCTTTGTCATCTCGACTCTCTCATTCCCTTCATATATGTCTTTTAACTTCTGCCAGACTTCATGAGCAGTATTCAAAGTGGCAACCTTAGTCAATTTAGTTTTTGATAATGCATTGAAAATAGCATACCTTGCTTTTTCATTTTCTTCATAATCTTGAATCTCATCGAGAGTATTGAGTCCGTACGCCGAAAGAACATACTTAGTCTCCACAGCCTTCCAAGTATTCTAACCCAAAGAAACCAAATAACTTCTCATCTTCACTTTCTAAAAACTATAATCAGATCCTTCAAAGATAGGAACGGATAACTTGTGTACCACTAGATCAAGATCTACTTCAAGCGGTTAAGATCTATATCAAGGAACTAGAACTCTGATACCAATTGTTAAATATCTAGGTAACTGAGAGGGGGTGGATCAACTGACAATAAATTTTAACTCTTTAACCTTAATGCATGGATTCAAAATATTAAGTAGAATTAATAGAATTAGGAAGCACATGCAAAATTCAGATTAGACACAAGAGATACCCAAATTTATGTGGAAAACCCAAGAAGGGAAAAACCACGCAGAATGCCAATTCTCAATATATAAACACCGGTTAAGGTGATTTTTACAATGGGTGGCTCACTACCAATATGCTCACTTTTAGTGGGCTCAGTTCCCTAAAAGGTTCACTACAAATATGTTTATTACAGATGGGATCACTTCCCTAAAAGGCTCACTGCCAAAGAAGAAAGAAAGACAAAGAGAATCCAACACAAGAAAAACATAGTTTGTACCGTCGGAACTAATTCTGGTAAATATCTCACAACACTATACTCACACAATCATTAGATTCCTTCAATCTCGCATGTCTTCAACACAAAAAGCCATATATGAAATCATCAAATAAAACTCATATATGTCCTATCTTTGGAAATCATAATTCTCAATGTCAACCAAGATAGAGATCTAAAATAGGTCTCCACTAAACATTCTGGTGGTGGCAAGAAATGAAAAGTCGACCATATCACACTATCCCTCTTTAAACATATCAACACACTACATACATCACCAAAGTTGGACCTAAAACATATTTTCACACTATACATCCTCAATATCAAATCTAAGGCCTCGAGCTCCAGATAACGTCAGACCAAATATAATACAAAAAATATCTTTTGAGATACCAAACCCATCCGGTGAAACCAAGAAACCTTCAACTGTGCAATATGCCTAAATTGAACTCTCCTACTCATCATACCACATTCGGACTTAATACGGACCCAAAGAATTTGATATTAGTGACAACACATAATGCAATTCTAATAGAATCAACATGAAAATGACATTCCCTCAAGAAAAAGTAGAATTCATGGAAGAGTCATAGAGGTTACTAACTTCTGATTTCATTCAGGTCAAAAAAAATCTTGAAAAGAAAGAAAAAGAGCTATAGCATGTCAAGTATATGTTAGCCAATGCTAAACCATAAACCAAGGAAAAAGATAGAGACATCACACGACTAAGAAAAAATCTTGATGATAGGACTTATGCGAGTTTCCAAGTTGAGCAAGCAAAAAGAGAAAAACTTCAAAATAATTTATAAGAGGATTTGGTGAGGTTCAATGAAGAAAAAGAAGAGATGGAAAGGAAAGAATAGGCAAAAGAGAAAGATTAGTGCAAACCTATGTAGGCCTTTAAAATAACATGGATCAACTAAGTCAACTTGAGTAGAAAGAAAAAACAGAGCAGTATAGGATTCTAAAGGACATGATGAAATCACAAGCCCAAGTGAGCAGTGAAAAATAAGCTAGGATGTCCATAGAGAAATAGTTGTAGGAGATTTGAGGTTCAATATAGGTTGAGAAATGGAGTAAGAAGATAGAAAAAATTTCCATGTACACAAGAGACCAAGAATTGGTGAAATTTTTCCAAGAGGCTTCAAATTATTTGACTGAAATCAATAAACTGTAGGAAGAAATTAGAAATAAAGATCAACAAGTGTATTAATTATAAGACACCTTGTCTTCCCCTATTCAACAACCTGGTTTTCTCTTGGTGCTTTGATAGTTGTATGTCTCTTATTGGGAAAATTAAGGTCATGGTTACTTCTTTGAGATTGACCCTCTAGTTTATTGCAGATGCTCACAAGACAAGTATTGATGGAGGATCAATGGTTGAAAATTTTTTGTAGTAATTTAGCCAAGAGTAACTAAATCAAAGTCACTAATTGAAAAATCATGTGGTAGATAATGATACCTTAGTTTCTACATGTATCACTAACAAAAGGCTATCATTGAAAAGTGCCAACAAATTTATTGAATGTAGTGTAACTTCTCTTAAAGGCATGGAGTGTTTAGAACCCTTGGGATTACCTTGATGCAAATTAAGGGGTGAATTGAGCAACTCATCTAGTTAGGCCTTCCATCCCTTTCTCAATAGATGAGACAATGGTAAATGAAGATCAAATGTAGCAACTGCTAGATGAGAAACAATAAGACCAGTCTTCTCTGCAACTCCTAGGCCTCAATCCTAATGTCATAGTGATTTAGCAGATATTGCACCCTTTGGTACAGTTGAATTTTTATATGGAAGCTACACAAGAAGACCTGGCTAGTATTTGCTTCTAAGAGATGATAGATTGGGACCAAGTTTTTAAAGATCTTCAACTGCACACTCATCCATTCGACACAGATTGGGCACCACTACAATATGCACTTATGAATTTGTGATTTCATCTTCCTAGTTTTCTTTTTTTCTTACACTTTTTGTCAATGAACTAGAGTTTTGGGCCCTTTTTCTTCACAGTCGAAGAAACCCCAAGAATTGATAAATTAGTAGTTCGAGGTTGTCTTAAAAGTTATCATATTTCCATAAGTTCATAACTTTTATCTTTGATTAATGCCAACACTTTTATAGTCCACAATCTAAAATTTTGATTTGCATAAAATCCTACCACTTGGTAGCTTGGCAAAGTTTCTTTTAGTGCTTTTGCCTAAAATTTTTCCAAGGTATGCAGAGCCACCACTTATCTTTTTTGCATGCTCTTGTTTTATAGTCTCGCATTTTGAGGAATCCACCATGATGGTTGCCAAGTGTCACCCTCATGAGACTTTCAAGGGAAGGAAAAGGGGAAGAATCAATACGATCCATCTGTGTGCCATTTGTGTTGGTTGGACATCAACATAAAAGAACGAGAGAAATGAGGCAGCAATTCTTGAAGTCGTTGCATCAAAGTTAGTCAATTAATTTTTTAGCAGCAATCAAGAAGGAAGACTTGGGGGGGGGGGGTGAATCAGTCTTCATCGGATCACACCAAATTAAACTTCAAAACATAAACTAATAGACTGCAACAATAACAAATAAGCAAATTAACAACACATCACACAACACCAAGATTTTTGACGTGGAAAACCCGGTT
The DNA here is from genome assembly GCF_030272615.1 of Cryptomeria japonica. Taxonomy (NCBI): domain Eukaryota; kingdom Viridiplantae; phylum Streptophyta; class Pinopsida; order Cupressales; family Cupressaceae; genus Cryptomeria; species Cryptomeria japonica. The sequence goes on from NC_081408.1 coordinate 496,583,889, forward strand.
AAGGGAAAAACCACAGTGGAAACCTACCCACAGTAAGATGATACTCTGCAGTAGTATGTGAAAATATTACAATGGGGAATGCACATGCATTCAGACACACTTCCTAGAGCTCACTTCTCAAAAGATATATGCCCAGAAGGCTACAACCCTTAGGGAAGTCTCATTGACTAACAATATGATTTGGACTACAATCCAGAAGGAATGAATTGCAATGATAACATCTACAAATGCCTGATGATAGTTCTAGTTAAGCATAATTGTCTTCTCTGCAACACCAATCTCACCTCAACACTTCACCAAATGATAACTCTCTTGTTTGCACAATCACCTCTCTTTGATAATGCAGACATAATACCGACACCTAAATTACATAAGCATCTCACCTATATATACAAATCATCAACCTTTATAACAAGGTCGACCAAATCCTCAATCCTCAACTCACAATTACAAAAATTACATTGCACGATACAAAGATTGACCAACGGACCAATGCTATAATTTACATTACATATCATGGACCTAATTCAAATTTGCAAACAATTACATCCATCAGAAATCCTACCAAGATAACCACAACACGCTACACCACCATAAATGCCGCATAACACAAAATTCATCACCAGTTCATAGAAATCACCAAAAACTCACACAACGATCAATGCGAATCACCAATTCAAATAGGACACGACTAGGAAATAGTGGAAAGTATGTTAGAATCATTCAAAATAGTTGCACCAATACCTCTTTTCAAATCTTTATCGGTCAACATCTCAAAGCTCAAGAACACAACCAATCAACAATTGTCAAGAGGAAAGATAACTCGCGGAGCACCAAATCATGAACCATTTGAAATGAAGATACACAAGATCATCCCAAACAATAATCCAAACTCTCAGCACAAGATCTGATCACACCAGAATATACCGGTGGAAAAACTGGAATTTGCAAAAAAGTGATCAACAAAACTAAACTACAAAACTGGATCAAAAACTCTTCCCAAACTCATCGGAATAGACCATAGGAGTATGTTGACATCAATGACAACAACATATCCTATCAAAAAAAATGATCAACCAAATCCAACAATCTCCCCAATAATCCAACACTAATCTAAGTGTCTCCATTCATCATGCGTGAGAGAGGGTAATAATGAAGGAGGAGTAATGGGGTTGAGACTGTTGCAACAGTCTCCATGATGACATTTACATATGGAAAATATGCATGTCTTTTCAAATGCACTCATTTTGTTGGTTAGAGGTTTTGGGTTCTATTTAGGCCCACGAGAATTTTGAATTATGGGTTCATCATCTTTTAAAAAATATCAAGACTCTATTACTACTAAAACTTTTAGTTTCATTTCATAAATCAATGAAGAAAATAATATCAAACTGTTTCTATTTTTCCTCTTCTATGTGTTTGGTTTCTTTGGTGAATGATTTAATTTATATGTTACAAGTGAGTAGAACACTTATCTTAATTTTGACTCTTATGATTTAAATTTGACCGTGTAGGCTATTGAATCATGTATGGTTATACTCCTTTGATGGAATGTAATGCTTGTGATTTGATATCATATCATGTCAATTTGAAATACTAGAAGTTATTGAATTTGTAATGATTTGGAATGGCTTAGAAATTTGTATTTCAACCAAGCCTTAATAGGTTCTTCTCATAGAAAGATCTAAATATTACCTTTTGTGTCCTCTGACCTTATTCATTTTGTTCTCTTTCTAACAATGATGAGATAGTGGTATTTTTTGCTTAATTTAAAAGAGATTGCATATTTATTATATTCCAAAGTGAGTTTTAAAGTATGTAAAAATTCTTGGTGTTCTTCCTTAGATGTAGATTTGTTTCTTTTTTTTTTTTTTTTTCTCTATCCCTTTTCCCTCCAACATAATTGAAGAGCTAGCTTCCAAAATCCCAAAGGTTATTTAGTGTAGCACATTTAGTCCCCAATTCACTAAACTTCCCATATGGTTGGTTTCTCATAAGTGAAAACTTTAGGGATCAACACTTACATCATGTGTCTTTTGAAATTGTCTCCTTGAATGTACTCAATTTTCTTATAAATAAAGAAATCAAGAGTTTTTAAGTTTATCTTTGCACATTTTCTACATTTTGTATATTGTTCATTGCTTCTATTCAACTAATATGTTTATACTCATTAAATAAGATATGGAGAATTATGTGTTGCATTAAGGATTGTTAAGAAGAGTTGTGGAAGATTCCATTTTTGGGGCGTGTCATTGTAAGGAAGTGATACAATTTATCCTGTCAGCTTCAAGTTTGGATGTTAGAAAGAGGTACTTACATAGAGAATTTTGGTTGTGTACCCTATATAGGAACCAATTAGAGATACATTTGGTCCAAACTATAAAATTAAAATCCTAAACACATATTATTTCAATACTTTGTGTGTGTTATAAGTTATTGCAATTTATTCAGGTTATCAAGATATCTTATGAATAATCACTAAGAATATAGACAATTATACAACAATAATCAATCTTAGTAAAATTTGTGAGAATATTTGTAGTTGAGCAATAATTCTATTTAAGGGTTAATTTATTGATATTGTTGAAAGGAATATCCCTAAGGTCTAGCAGAGCTAAAGTGAAAAGGATAACAAGATATTTGTCTCATGTTCGTTGGTTAGTAATTTAAGAGTCTTAAGCATTAAATATTTCTCATTTATAAAGATAATTAGGAAATCAATTTGAAATAAAAACATGATGGATGTTTGTTGGATATTGTTGCTGCTAGGATATATTGCTGTCACTGATGTCAACATATTCATGTGTTTTGGTGTTGTAGAGAATTGTTTTAGTGATCCATTGATTGCAGTGAGTTGATCTAGTTGGTTTATCTATTTGTTATGCGAAATCAACTAGAGATACATTATTCTTTATTGATTCCATGATGATGTGTGATGATTTGATCAAGTCGAGGATTTTGGTATGGAGAATAGTTTTCAGTGTTCAGTGTTGTAGAGTGCTAGCATTTGATCTATTGTGCTTCAGTATGATCATATCTTGTGTTGTGGATTTGGGAGAGTGTATGGGATGTTCGTTTGTATCTTCATTTTAATTAGTTCATGATTTGATGCTCTGCAAGCTATTTTTCTTATCCAAGTTGTTGTTGTTAAGTGTTCTTGAGTGTTAGCATGTTGATCGATGAAGATTTGAATAAGTGGTGTTGGTGCAACTATTGTTGGAATCCAAGAACACTGAGAGGGGGGGGGGGAATCAATGTTCTACTAGAATGATCAATTTTAACCTTATTAAAACATGCATACACCAACAAGTATGTTGGTACATATAGAATTGAAAGAAGTAAATAAACCAATAAGCCAATCACATAAATGAATACCATAACACACAAAATTATACGTGGAAAAACTCAAAGAGGAAAAACCACAGTGGGATTTGTGATCCATAATATCAATCCACTAGCCATATGAAGAGATATTACAAAATATAGGATCCTGCACTTGCAGGAAGGCTTATAGCCTATAGCACACTACTCAATCACAAAAGGAGCCTCATTGACTACATACAGATCTAGAATACAATCCAGAGAAATGATTGAACTGCAAAGATTGCATCTTCTATGCCTGAATACAGTTCTAGTTTAGCTCTGTCTCTTCCGGTCTAAAACCCTAAAACCTTACTAGAATATCCCTTACATAAAGATCCTCATATACATGATCTCTCTCATAGGTTTCACATTACATAACATTATCCTATTCTCCTATCAATCCATTTTTCAAAATGATCTAACCAACTGACCTATATATTCTTTACAATTCATCATGCCTTATGTCGACTTACAAGGCTAATTACAATATAAATATACATGTCGGCTAGATAACATAAATACATGAATATCAAAAACAATTATTGATGCCAGATCCAAAAGATGTCGGCCTCCAATACCGATAACCTAATTCTAAACCGTGTCGGCCTGCATTGCCAGTAACCAAAGAAATCCTTCCAACCTGTCAGTGTCGGTGCTAGTGAAGTGTCTATGAAGTGCCTGCTAGTACACAACTAAACCAAAATATGAAGCTGGAACAAGTTGTCATGTTGCCATCAATGACAACATATGAAACCAGTCTAATTGAGTGTCAATTGCCAACAATCTCCCCCTTTGGCATTGATGGCAACACTCGTGTGAAAAATGATCATGGTTTCCATTTGTCGGTTTCATCCTGAGCCTCCTCCCCCTAAGCTAAATATTCATCTATGATAAAAAATACTCCATACTTCATAATTTTCCACCTATACTCCCCTTAATGTATACAACTACCTTTTTCTTTTTCACATCAATATCACTCCCACTTTGACATCAATGCCATAAAAAATACCAAAAAGTACTAATAACTGGGATGAAGAATGAAAGACTGTACAATGAATATGTCCCAAAATACCTTACCGGAGCTAGATGTATTTGAAAATATCTAGAAAGGCCTTCTCCAAAAGCTCTAGATAAGTATCCCAACCAGATTTGAAAGTGCCAGAAATAGATACAAGTCCTAAAATCATATGGGCAAATTACTCATTAAGCTCTGTTGGTGTGGGCTTACCAACTATATCTATATACACTCCTTCTTATGTACACTTAATGAATCCAACCGTGGACTCACCAATCCTCTAAGACTTCTGGCTCTCCTTGTGATTTTATCTTTTTCTTTCTCAAGAGCAAAAAAATGGGCTTCCAAAACCAAAATCTGACCATCTATAGATGTAGTTAATGAATTCAATCCATCAAAAGAATTGGCTATACCAAATCTCCTCCTGAATATCCTTAATCTTTTTATCTGTCTTAGCTGTGAGTAAACTTGTATTACAACATACTCTATAGATATTAGTACACTGCCTCAATGCATTATCTATCAATTTCAACTTATCATTAATCTCCTTCCTCTCAGACTCAATCACTTGATCAAATGTAGCTCTCTTTTCCTGTGTGAACCTCTCCAGTGCTTGTCTGTTTGATATCTACAACAAAGACTGAAAATCCTTTGAAATGTAATCTATGATTGTCTTAAGCTTGGTGGATGGGCTTGCTTCTCTGTCAAACTTGCACTCTGGGACAAGTCTATGCAAACCAGTGATAGACTGGTCAATAACCCCTTTATCCATAGATCCCTCCTTCAACATTTTTTGTGCAGTCATCATCATGATTTCAGTAGAACTCATCTCGGTTATACTTTTCTTTTCAACCTACGAGGTGTCAATTGACAAAATTGATGGACTTACTACCAGTTCCCTATCGGATTCCCCTTTCTTCTCCTCTAATAATTTAACCTTTATAGCTTCCTCACTTACACCGGTGGCTTCGCCACTTGGTGCAGTCTCAATAACTGTTGGTTCCTCCCTAGGAACTGTAACCTCATCTTGTATATTTGTATCCGGAGGACTGTTGTCCTCAACATTATTAACAACAGTTGTTCACATCATATGACAAGTGATGAAAGTAAATTTGTGAATATGGAAAGGTATGATGGTGGTATAGTAATATTTGGGGATGATAAAGCTTGTGTGATTTGTGGTAGAGGTTCTATATATTTTGATGGTAAGAATAATATTGATGATGTCTTGTATGTTGAAGGTTTAAAGCATAATCTTTTGAGTGTTGGATAGATGGCTGACAAGGGATATGATTTGCAATTCAAGAATAAAAAATGCAAGCTTCTTAATGCCTCTGGTATAGATTTTGCAATAGGGACTAAGACTAAAGGTAATATCTTTCACTTGAATGTCGGTGAGAAAAGTTGTTTGATTTCTCAGATAGATGAAAGTTGGTTTTTGCATAGGAGGATGTGTCATGTTAACTTTGACTGCCTGATAAGGATAAGTTCTACTCAAGCTATTAGAGATCTGCCTAAGATTGTGAAGACTTCTAATCTGGTATGTAAGGAATGTCAGTTGGGAAAAAAAATAAGTACATCATTTAGAAGTAAGTTGTATACATCTAATGGTATATTGGATCTTGTGCATACTAACTTGTGTGGTCCTACAAGTGTGACTGATAAAGGTATTTTCATTTCTCAATCTAAGTATGTGAAGGAACTGTTGAATAAATTTGGGCTAGTTGATTCTAAACCTGTTGGAATGCCTATGGTGACTAGATGCAAGCTGTCTAAGAATGATGAATCTCAAAAAGTTAATGAAACCTTGTATAGATCTATGGTTGGTGGACTAATATACCTGACTTAGGATAGACTGGATATTATGCATGTTGTTTGTCTTTGTGTCATATTGTAAGTTGATCCTAAAGAGACTCATGCTACTATTGTGAAGAGGATTTTTCAGATATTTGAAGGGGATTATTGATTATGGTTTATGGTATCCGAAGAATGATGATTTCATGCTATGTACCTATACTGATGTTGATTGGGTAGGTGATGTAGATGACCAAAATAGCACTAATAATGGAGCTTTATTTTTTGGGAAGAAGTTGGTTTCATGGGCAAGTAAGAAACAAGATGCTATATCTCTATTTACTATTGAAGTTGAATACATTGTTGTTGCTAGTAATTGTACTCAGGTAGTTTGGATGAAGCAAATGTTAAAAGAAATTAGATTTGTGTATGATGAGCCTACTGCTATCTACTATGACAATTCAAGTGCTATTAATATTTCCAAGAATCTGGCACTGCACTCTAAAACAAAGCATATATCAATTAAGTATCATTTCTTGAGGGAGAAAGTCAGTGATGAAGAAGTAAAACTAGAGTATGTATCTACAAAGGATCAGATTGCAGCTATTTTCACTGAGCCTTTGCCTTTAAATACATTTGTGTATTTGAGAGACAATTTAGGGGTCTTTACCCCTCCTAATGAGAATTAGGTGCATTGAAATGCATCAATCTGATGGACTTTAGAGTCTTATCTTCTTATCTGGGTTGGTGAGTTGGTGCTGCTACTTAGGCAAAGTAGTCAATATGTTGTTCAAAGCTGTGAGTTTATCCTAAGGGGGAGAGATTGTCCTTCTTAGAGGGAGAGAGGCTTGATCAGTTTATATCTTTGACATTCCTGTCAAAGGGCGAGAGAAGCATGTGAAAAACTGCCTTATTTTTGGTGCTTTGTGTGCATGATCTTAGGGAAAGTTTGTTGGATTTTTCTGGTGTTGATTTATTCCTTTGCATTGATTCTTTTTCACATTCATATGTTGCCATCAATTCCAAAGGGGGATATTGTTGGATATTGTTGCTTCTAGGATATGTTGTCATTGATGTCAACATATTCCTGTGTTTTGGTGTTGCAGAGAATTAATTTTATGATCCAGTGACTGTAGTGAGTTGATCTACTTGGTTTATCTGTTTTCTATTTTGAATCAAATAGAGATACATCATTCTTTATTGATTCCATGATTTTGTGTGATGATTTCATCAAGTTGAGGATTCCGGTATGGAGATTGGTTTTCAGTGTTCAATGTTGCAGAGTTCTGGTGTTTGATCTATTGTGCTCTGGTAAGATCATATCTTGTGTTGCGAATTTAAGAGAGTGTTTGGGATGTTAATGTGTATCTTCATTTTAGATGGTTCATGATTTGATGCTCCACAAGCTATCTTTCTTATCAGAGTTGCTGCTGTTAAGTGTTCTTGAGTGTTAGCATGTCGATCGATGAAGATTTGAAAAAGTGGTGTTGGTGCAGCTATTGTAGATGGTTCTAATGTTCTTTTTGGTGTTTCCTAATCATGTCCTATTTATTTTGGTGGTTCACATTGATCCTTGTGCAAGTTATTGAAGATGTTCTGGGTCCTATGATATTCTTTGTGTTATGCGGTATTTTTGGTGGTGTAATGTGTTGCGGTTGATCTTGGCAAGAATTCCGGTGCTGGTGCATGTTTGATGAGCTGATTTAGGTCCATGCTATGTTTTTGATTAAGAAAAAATAGGTTTTAAGGGACCCGAAACCCAATTACAATATGAAAGATGAGCATGTAAGAAACAAGACAAAATAGCTGCAAAAGACCAGCACAAAAACCAGCAGCTAGGACAAAAAGACAGCAAGGAGCCAACAAGAAATTGGCATCCAAAACCCAACATTACATATCAATTGAAAACTTTTATAAACTCCTCAGCATTCTAGGCCAATAGCATCATTTCCTTGGCCGCTTCCCTCAAATCATTGCTCTCCTATTTTAGCTGGATGTCTTTCGTTTTGGTCTCCATCTCAGTGGTGTTCTGCCTAGTCCTTCGCTTGGAAATTTGATGGGTGGAGCTAGAGGTCGGTAAATCTTCAATGATTACCAAGTTCTTATCCTAATTTTTCCTCTCTAAGTGATCCACCAAGGCATTCATATTATGTGACAAAACTTTTAGGACCTCAAGACTATGGTTCATGAAACTTTTCAGAGCCTTCTCAGTACGAGCAACCCGGGTATTGATATTGTCTTTATCCTCCTCAGCCTGTTCTTTCACAATTCTGATAACATCCTCCAGATGTTTCAAATCCCCTTTAATCAGGTCTTTCTCCAACCATTCCTCTATCTTGATTTCCTCCTCAGCTTCACTGGTTTCCGGATCCTCATTCTTTTTCCCCGAATTTGTTTCCTTAATCAAATTGTTTATCTTATTTTCCAAGTCCCTCTGTTTGCTCTGAATGCTAGTAATGTTGTCAATAACCCATTTCTAGAAGTTGAAGGATTCCAGAGTACAGTTACAGGTAGTATTCAAAATAGTATTCACTGAATCCCTACCCTACTCAGTGCCCATAGAATTAGGGTTGTCTTCCTCCTTAGAATTCAGGGTGACATTCCTGCTATCCGAGCCCATAGGGTTAGAGTAAGGGTTTTCAGAGTTAACCCCTTCTTCCTCTTCACCAACGTTCTCATCCTTCTCCCTCTCCATTTTTGTCTCAATATCCTTCCCCTTTTCCTCCTCCAAATCACAGTGCACCTCCATTTCCACATTATCTATATCAACTATCTATTTTTTATGGGTAGGGACATTAGGTTGATCCTCATCCGATTCAGAATCTTTACAACTCTCAGAAATATGTGCATTAGTGACCAGGTGATCATCTTTGCTAGCCCTAGCTTTTTCCTTCACGTATTCATAAATGATAAATATGAGCCCTTGATGGGCTATAGCGTAAGAATTAGGCTTTTTAGCGTGATCAGCCAAACTCTCATTCAGAGAAGATGCTAAGTAATAAGGTAGGGAGATTTTAACCCCATGATGGAAGTGATTAAGAATTGCAAAATGATAGTTATAGATTTTAGAGAATCTACCATCAACAGTGAGAAACTCCATCAAAACCCTTAAAAATTTCTGCCAAAAGGATTTTACCTACTGGGGAAGGTAGTAGGAGATGTTGTCTTTCTTCACAAGCTTGGCCTTCTCATCCTCCAATTTCGGGAAGTTTTTGAACACTTCGACAACATACTTCTAGTCTCTATAGAATTTAGTGCCCTCCTTTTGAAGACCCGTGACCTCTGCAACCAGGTCCATGCTATGTTGTTCATGATATTGTATCAATCTATTGGATGATTTATGTATCGTGTGATGTAATTTTATAATTAGGTGTTAAGGGTTTGACCGACCTTGTAGTCAAAGTTGATGATTTATATAAATAGGTGTTATATTGGTGATTCGATGGTGTATGTGTTGAGTTTGTATTATCAGAGAGTGGTGTCTGTCAGAATAAGTGAATTCATCTTTCAATGTGGTGTGTTGAGCAGAGATTGGTGAAGGGCAGACATATGAGCTTAACCGGAACTATCATCAAGCATTAGCATATGTTATTTTTGTAGCTCATCTTTGTTGGATTGTAGTCTGAATTTCTTTGTAAGGTAGTGAACCTTCTCTGAGGGTTGTAGCCTTTTGGGTTATTGTAATTTTAGTGAGCTCTAGGTAGTGTGCCTAAATGCACGTGAATTCCCCATTGTAATATTTACACATACTACTGCAGAGTATCATCTTATTATGGGTAAGTTCCCACCATGGTTTTTCCCTTAACTGGGTTTTCCATGTCAAAAATATTGGTGTTATATGTGTTGATGTTATTGTTGTTATCTTTCTTTTTATTGTAGTTGATCAAATCTGATATTGTGCTTAGTTTGTTTAATCCGGCAAAAACTGATTCACCCCCTCCTCTCAGTTTTTCTTGATGTTGCCAACAATATTAATGGAGACTAAAGATTTGGGTGAGGCTAAGAAATCTCTTATTTTATGGAGATCATGTGTTGAGATGGTTACTCTCTAAAGAGTTTTCAATAGAAAGATTGAAGAGCCCACACCTAGCTATGGATGTGAAGCTGTTATGGAACTGAAGAGAAGATTGACATTTATTGTAAGCTTTAGATATTTGGTCTTGTTTGCACATTACAATCTCGTATCCCACTCTTGGTTTACTTAGCATACAAATTATTTGAGAGGTATTACCCACCTAATTATTATATGCATTCTTTATTTTATAAGTTGTATTCTAATATGAGTCTAGTCTTGAATATAAATATTTTGAAGACTTCTCAAGAAGATGCACGGTTTTATGAATTTTTATTGTTCTTCTTAAGGTATGGATCTAGTTTTGAGCAATTATTTGGAAAGGTATTGGAAATGGTTTGTGGATTTCGGTATATTTTATTTGTTGTGAGAATGATTAGTTTGTTTGATGTACCTTTGGTATGACAAGTGGAGGAATAAGGAGTTTCTTAACAAGTACACAAGTGTTGACATCTTTAAGGAAAAGAGGAGAATGGAAGGGCAAATAATGTAATCATATGTATTTCTTGATACTGCATACTTGGAATCTCTTCTTGGTGGAGTATTTACCATAAGAGTTTCTCCATGCATATCCTATATTATATGATATTCTTGTATTTCTGATTCATGCCTCGTTGTTGGTATCTTATAGTGATGCTATTCATTATTTATTTTTGTTATAAGTTCACATAAGGTAGTATTAATAAGCATGATCTAGGCTGATTTTTAGCATCATAAAGAAGAAGGATATATGCATGTATTTTCCACATTATGACAACTTAATTTTAGAATTGGAAATAAGTTTTATATTTTTATATTGTAGTAGTCCAAGTTTTGTAGCTCATTCTTTGATTGAAATTGAATTTCCCAACCTTTGGTATTATAACCTATATATTTCTCAACAAAAATCATCTATACTAATAGAAAAGGCATGAAGTATAAAATTTCTACCTTTAAACATATTAGAAATCAATACATTATAAAGTTTTAAATTAAATTTTCTATTTTAAATGAACTTTGGAAGCTTAAATATTTAACAATAAATTATATACATACATATATATACATATTAAGTAAAATATTTGAACTCGACACCATTTAGATGCCTACTACAATAAATTTACTATTAAATCAAGTGCCCTTCGATTATCTGGAACTACATCTTGAATTTTTTTGAAGGTAAAATCAAGTTAGGTATAAGAAATATGCTAACTTTATATCAAAAGATATCACTTGTATAGTAGGCTTTACATAAAAAATAATCTAATTAAAGTGTGTACAAAACTAAAAGAAAATGTGTGAAGTACATATTTTTTACTGTTAATGTTCTTTCGAAGTTGTTCGCAAGAAGCATTTTGGTAAATTATCATGCCTTCCTTTGTTTTTTGGCCCGCTCTCGCTCGTGTGATTGTCGAGTGGTGTCTCGACATTTCTCTAAGAGGCTCGCTTTTCTTGCCCTATGTTGAGAGAATGTGGAGCTGCCATGTGGTGCAGATATTTTCCTCGGCGAATTTTTTCCGGCCCCATCTTCCATGTGTTGGTAGTGACACTTGGTGTCTCTGCATTGCATGTTATGGTTCCCTTTTTGCATTTGACTTCGGGTCTCCCTCGAGTTGTCGTGTGTCTTCTTTGGTGATTCATGAACCAGAATGTTGTTTGCACCATGATTTTCTTGTTTTGGCAGGTGCAGGGGTCGCCATGATGCAGTTAGAATAGCAATATCAAAGGCCATTTTTGCTTGCATACGTCTCTATGAGTGCCACGCGGGGAGATTCTTGATTGGGAGTGGATGCTGGAATTTTTTTTATGTTTTCATGTTGTTTGTTAAGGGCCAAGGACTATTTATAGGCCTTCTTTCTTCTTTTTTAGGGGTTCAAACTTTTGAGAATTTATTAGACTTTGGCTCATTCAAGAAGCCTTTATGTTAATTAAATTTTGTAAGTGATTGACATATCAGATTGTGCCTATGGCCTTTATGGTTGTTTTATTTGAAGCTTAATAGACTAACTTATGTGCTATATTTTAATTCAGTAACTTCTATGATGGGCCTTTCATTGACACGAAGTAGTAACCCAAGAGTATTGAAATGAGGTTATATTAGCCCCCACTATTGGCTAACTGCATATATCCTGTGAGACTCTAAGGATTAAATTATGTTGTAGAACTTTCTATTTGTTAGATGAATGGTGAATGTCATATTATGTTGAATGAGTCTTGTATAATTATCTTCTCAAATGGTTTTGGGCATGTAGATTGTTGAATGGACCTTAAAATTGCATGTATCTAGGTTTTTTCTACTACAAATATCCTAAAAATATTATGGTGTATCACCTAAGTAGCGTAGCTTTTAAGTTTTCTTCTTCTCCTTTTCTCCCCCAATTGTATGAAGAGTTGGCTTCTCAAACCCGAAGGTTATTCAGTGAGTTTTGCGCAAAGGTACCCCATCACCAAATTTCCCATAAGGTTGTTAGTGTTTAATGCAAAATTAGTAGTCAATAGTGTTGGCCCAGTTTGTCGTTGCATCAAAAGACCGATCTATCAACGTCCGATACAAACTATAGAGATATAGATCGTACGGGAGGTGGTTAGTCCCTTGTCACAAATCCCGAGGGGAGCATTGACCATTTTGCCAACAATCTCCCCCTCAACGTTACCCGAAGGGATTCAAACCCGCGACCCAATGCTCTTATACCATTTGTTAGTCTAGTTTGCCGTTGCATCAACAGACCGATCTATCAACGTCTGATACAAACTGTAGAGATATGGATCGCACGGGAGGTGGTTAGTCCCTTGTCATAAATCCCGAGGGGAGCACTGACCATTTTGCCAACAATCTCCCCCTTAGCGTTACCCGAAGGGATTCAAACCCGCGACCCAATTCTCTTATACCATTTGTTGGTCCAGTTTGTCGTTGCGTCAAAAGATCGATCTATCAATGTCTGATACAAACTGTAGAGATATGGATCGCACTGGAGGTGGTTAGTCCCTTGTCATAAATCTAGAGGGGAGCGCTGACCATTTTGCCAACAAATAGTTCTTTTTCTGGCATGCTCGTTGGGACCTAATTTTGAACAAGCCTAAGCAAGTTTATGAGCCATAGACTTGTTACCATGAGTCAAACAACTTCAATTCCTCATTTGTTTCTACCACCCCTCGTAAGCGTCCCTTCTTCCATAGCTAGTTCTTCTCAGAATTCACTTGTTATCCCTACGGTACGTGTTCTTGTAGTAATGGCTCAATCTCCTCCCAAAAAATTTGTGACTTGGAATATCGTTAGTCCTCTCATTCCTCTCGTTCCACCCACAGTATGGGGGCCAATTCCTACCTCTGCACTAAAAGTTGTCCCTAAATTCACCGGAGAATGTTCCAAGACACTGAGGGAACACCTACAAGATGTGGCTGATGTTTGCACCATCCATAACATTACAGAGAAAAATGTATCTCCGAGATTGCTTGCAGGTTCATTTAAAGGAAGAGATTTAGATTGGTATAGATCTCTTGCTCCTAATTCTATAACTGATTAGGACCATCTGGGTGACCACTTCTTTGAGAGATTTTCTGACAAGGCTGATAGATCATCTCTAATGTAGCAACTGATTACCATCAAAAGGGCTCCTCAGGAGGTGGTGACATAATTAAATATGAGGTTTCAGAGGACATGGCAAAGGATACCGTTGTCTTCTCATCCTCCCATGGATATGGAGTTTGTTTTTTATTTGAAATCTTTCAATTCAGATATATCTATGATGATCCAATCTCTTAGAGGAAATACTCTCCTAGATGCGTATGACTTGGCGGTCTGAGTAGAAAATAATCGAATTGACGCTAGAAATATTGCACCATGACCACTCATGTCGGTCTTCCCTAAAATATAAAATCAAGTCCTTGAACCAGCTTCACCTAGCATGTTCACACCTCAATCCATGTATGTGTACCCCAAATCCCAACAAGTGAGCACATCCTCCTCTTCATCTCTGGCTGCAGAAGTAAATGATATGAAAAATTTGTTGAGATCTTTCTCAAATGAAATCGTTAATTTGAAAAGATCTGAAATCCCCTCTACCAGACCTCCTATTGGCAATTGACATTCATCTGGTTTAGTTGTGTTATCATTGATGGAAACACACATCATCTTGGGTTGGATACTTAACCGGTACTCACTGGTATTCATGATTTGTCATCCGACATTCAGGGAAACCAGCAAACTAGGAACCGGTATATGAGGCCGACATAGGAGATTGATCTAACGGGTTTACACGGTAGCAATCAGCGGCATCAGTCACGAAGTTTAATGAATTTATTTTTGTCTAGGTCGACATGTAAATAACTTGTAATATCATTGTAAGCCGACATAAGGCATTTATGTTTATGATTGGGAAGGGTATTTAAGTTAGTCTGGTTAGGTTATTTTGTAAATATACATAGATAGATGGAATATATAGTGATGTGATATTGTGCAAGTGATGTTGATCAACTAAATGTGAATATAATATTTTGTAGTCGGTCTTGGCTATTGGTTTAGAGGTTTGGGATGCGAAGTAAGTTACTGGTAAAGGAGGAAACACTAAAAACCGGTACAGATAGTGCTTGAACCGAAACTCATCTAGCATAGTAGTTGCAATCTCTGAGTTCAAAATTTTGTTTGTAACTTCATATTTGGTGTTTGTAGTCAATGAGGCTCCTTTTGTGATGAGCAATGTGCTCTAGGATGTTGGCCTCCCTGCATGTGCAGGCCCCTATTGTAATATTTATTCATTTGGCCAGTGGATAGATATTGTGGGTCACCAATCCCATCATGGTTTTTCCTCTTTGAGGTTTTCCATGTATAATTCTTTATGTTATGGTGTATGTTCTTGTGGTTGCATCATTTCTACTTGTTGTTATATTATTTTATGGTTACCGGTTACTGAATTACTTTCTTAATAAGGTTAAAATTGATCTTATCGGTAGAACATTGATTCACCTTCCTCTCTTAGTGTTCTTGGATTCCAACAATTGGTATCAGAGTCTGATGCCTTCGAGTAAGTCTAATAGCTTAAGGAAGATCCTGAATCCAGAATCCATTGAGATGAGTATGGATAAACAACTTGAAGTAGCACTTGAAGACTATGACGCTGAAAGGATGAAGAACTTGAAGTTGCAAGATGAGTTGAACTTTGTAAAGGAATTCATTCTTATCCTATAGGAGAGTTTATCATCTTCTCAAGATAGAAGGAAGGAACTTTTACAAAATCAGGATGATGAAGAGAAGAATGTCCTTAAAGAACAATGTCAGAAGTCGAGTCAAGAGAAAAGTGTCATGAATAATAAAATGCAAGCCCTTACTATGAGGATGTCCAAGGAGATTGAAGACAAGAAGAAGAATGAAGAAAATCTTGGCAAATCTCTGAAAGACAGATCTGAGGAATGCATTAGGCTGGCACATGAGAATGATATGTTGAGAACTGAATTGGTGCAGTCCCTGAATAATGAGCAGGGGTTAGAAAGATTGATAATAGTCCTAAGAGGAGACTTGGATACTATAAAATTATACAAAGACAAGTTTAAGGCCAGTTTTGCAAAGCTTGATGAGTTATTGAAGGATCAAAGGCACAAGGGAGACACTAGAGGTCTTGGATTTGAGCATGGAGAAAGCTCTGGTACTGCAAATAAAGTTGAAGCAGCCAGTCAGAAGGAGAATCCACCTGTCAATCGGAACCAGAAAACACCGTTAAGGAAACCCAATGCACATAAATTTAATGGTAGATGTTTTATTTGCAATAAATTTGGTCATATGGCAAGACATTGCAGAAATAGAGAAAATCAGGATAATAATCCAGTTCTCAGTCAGTGTTCAAACTGTAAGAAGTATGGTCATAGGAAAAAAGATTGTAGAGTGAATGTGAGATGTCATGCATGTGGAAAGTTTAGACATATGGCTAATCAATGCATGTCAAGAAAAGATCAAGGATACAATAAGGCAATTTAGAAAAATAATGTCACTTACTATGCATTCAACAAAATAGGACATATTGCTAAATTATGCAGAAGCAAGAACAATCTGGTAGGAAGTGATGAGAAAGGAAAATAGAAGGTTGATGATATCCAAAAGGAGCATAAAAATAAATGGGTTAGGAAATCTAAAGATCCACCGACAGAGACAAACAACCCGGTTACTCAACTGACGAAGCAAAATGTTCCTGCACTGACATGAAACTCATCAAGTAACTAAGGCATTAGCCTTAGGGGGATGCAAATTAATGATAGATCTTTCACTACCCCTAGTAGTGGTCTGAAAGATTATTTCAGACCTTGGAGAAGTCAGTCTGAAGGTTTTCCGAACCTGAGATTATGGATTTTGAATTCAGTTCTGATATTGATGTTGTTAGAATCAATGACAGTCCCAAAGACACTGAGAGGGGGGGGGGTGAATCAGTGTTTAACCGGTTAACAAAATATTTATACTTACTAAGAACTTTGCATCCCAAAACAGTGTACCTGTAAATAAGAATTAATGCAGCAAATAAGAATAATAGAGATAGCATAGAGAACACACCATAACACAAGATATTTAATGAGGAAACCCAGTGTGGGAAAAACCTCGGTGGAATTTGTGACCCACAATATTCACTCATTGGCCAATGAATAAATATGACTTACAATGAGGGGCCTACACATGTAGGAAGGCTAGCAGCCTAGAGATCACTGCTCAACTACAAAATAGAAGTCTCACTGACTTACAAAATGGATTATCAAAATCCAATATAATGTATTGCTTCAAATCAGCATCAACTATGTCAAGTTCAGTACCGGTTTAAGCTCAGTCTAAAACCAAAACCTTCACTATCAACTATATCACCTAATACAAAATTGCCTTATATTTCTCATCTATCGTCTGCACAAAAAGACCTATAAGATCTCATACATATATGTGTCTTTTATAATATGCCATGTCGGCTTTTACAAGAGATAATTACGTTATGAAAAAATAAACAAAAGTTTATTCCATGTCATCTTGAGTGCCAGTATGCATTGTTGTCACTATCAGTGAAGTGTTTGTTGGTGTATGTAGAAGTCTATTGTTGGTGCTGGTAACTATCAGTTGGTTACCAGATGATTTCCAATTGGTTTCCATTAATGACAACATCAACTATTCTCACAAGAGTGTAGAATTCCAATAATCTCCCCCTTTGGAATTGATGGCAACACTCATGAGAAAAATCCAAAAACTGAAGTCCAAAAAGTTTCCAAAAAGATGTGCTCCCCCTAAGCAAATGATCTCCTATGTATAAGTATTTTTATTTCCACTACTCCCCCTTTGACATCAATGACAAAGGTTGTAAAAAATAGTCAATTGAGTGCAAAAATTTCACCTCAAAGTATGTAACCGGTTGGTTACAATCTAAAAAATATCTGCTAAAACTAGATTTAGACTCTGCATAAAGCTTTTGCTATCATTCAAGGTTGCCTCAATCTTTTGGATCGTACCAGTGAGATAATGCATGTGATCTTCCGGTGATTGCTCTCCTTGAAGTACTGCCTTAGATATTTCAATTCTCTGAGAGATAAGATTGTCCAACTTGGGACCAAGTTTATTTTTAAGTTCCTGGGCATTTGACCTTATCCTTGCCTTCTCTTTCTCAAGTTTCTCTAATTTCTCCTCAAAACCTACCATTTCCTGCTCAAAAGCTGATATATGTCCGGATGAACCAATTATATTATCAGCTATGTCAGCAATTTCTTTTTGTGTTATACTGATCTCCTTATCTATGTCCGATGTCAAAAGGTGAGGTTTGCATGTTTCCTTATATAGTACTTTGTACTCCAAAATTGTAGAGTTAAGTATCGGTAATAATGTATTCAAGTGTTCTGTACACTTCTTTATGGTGTCTTCAAAGAATTTGTTTTTCTCCTTTTCAACTCTCTCTTTGATTGTGTCCTCATTCACCTTGTCAATAGTTATTACATTGCCAGCAATAAATTTGGACAATGTGTCCAATTTACCTAAAGAATCCTTAATATGATCTATGTTACAATTTGGTGCAATCAATTGCCATGTAGACCAATGCATTGCAATCCATTATCTTCTTGATTGAATCCAAAAGTACCTCTATAACATTGGTAGGTATGAATTCACTTGTAGATGTGTCAGATGTCTAACCAATTATCTTTATTACCTCTGTGCTTCCATTAGGTGTAACCATTTTGCTTGCAATTTCCTCTGGTGGGTCATTCTGGGTTTGCATCTCAACCTACAAAGGTTTCTTAGACTATTTTAATGTCTCTGTGATTGTCAGTTTCTCTATTTCTATAGGTACCTCTACCTTAGTTTGTTTTCCTGAAGGTTCGATTGTCAGTATCTCTGTCTCCGGTGGCCCTGTACAAGTATCTTTATCTTCAGTAGGTTTTTCAATTTCTGACAGTTTCTCTATTTGGGTTGGGATCTCAGCTTCAACAGTTTCTACCAGTTTCTCTATCATGTTGCCACTATCAACATTGTCTACCTTAACCTTTGAATTATCCTTATCCACAACAATATTTACTTCTTGAGTATCCACATTCATGGTAAAGAGTATCTCTGATTCAGGATTTGTATCATCATGTGTAATACCTTCAATGTCAATAACCGGTGGATCTTCTGAGTGTACCGGTGCATTATCCAAAGGTGGTGGTGGTAGACTATCAATAATCTTAATGTTTGGAACTCCACCAATTTTTCCTTTGCCCTTGTCCTTGTCCTTCTGATACACTTTAAATATCTTTTTAGGTCTGTTCATTTCCTCTTGTTTTTCCTTTTCCACAAAAAATATATCCCAATTATCTGCAATCTCTTTCACTCTTCCTACCATCAATATTACTTGCTGGTGCCCACTGGCAAAAATGGATCGGTTAGCCTCAGAAATAAGTTCAACAATTTCTTCTCTTGAATTAATAGGATGTACAACTAGAAGTTTTTCAATTTTCAGTATATTGTTTAATTCCATCACTGCTATCCTTTTTGCTTCCAATCTTCTATAAAGTTCATTCGGTAAATCATCCACAACTTCAATTAGAACCTTCTTATATATGTCTAAGTGTAAAATAATGCTATTCTCAATACTCCCCCCGTCGTAGTCATTAAATGTATTATATAGTTTGTGCATATTAGCCAAATTGTCGTCATCTATTATTTCATTTAATAAATCATTCAAAGAAGGGGTAATCGGTTGTTGTTTCTTCTTTGGTGTTAGTTTCTTGGGCCGTCCCCTTATTTCCTGTTGTTACTTTCTCAAAGTCCTTGTTCTCTTAGGTGAAGGAGAGGGTATCAGTGAAGGTTTTCTCTTCCTCCTTTCAACTCTTTTAAATTCTTTTGCCTTCTCATTGTTAGTTCCAGAAGATGTGTCAACCAGTGAAATATGTGCCTCTGGTTGAAGTCCTTCAAGCTCACTAGCCGATATGCCACTAAGGTTCATGACATTTTCTTTGATTTCCTTTACCTTCTTAGAAGCATCTCTAATGTATTTTTCTTTTTTCTTTCTTTTCTTCAACAGATTTACATTACTCTCAATAGTCTCAGCACTACCAAAGACTTTTTCTGATGGTTCTCTCGATGCTTCCAGTAAATCTTTAGCATATGTTTCCAGAATAGTAAGATCTATTTCATATCCCATCTCGGTGACCCAAATAGTCCTAGGGAGTATTGCCTCCATCCATGTCTCATCTCTTTTGATAACAAAACAAATTTCTTTGTCATATTTATCTACTACACTCTGTGGTAATCTTTCTCTAGCTCTCATCTTAGCTTGGAAGATTTTAAAGTAATCTATTATGTTGTTGTCTCTAGCAGTTTCCATGCTGGTAAAAGCTTCCTGTAGTTGTTTTCCTACCAGTATATCATTACCAAAGTCTTTGGGTCCTATACCGGGGATCTCTTTAACAAAGTACAACATCAAACATACCAACAAATTCCCAAAACAGAATGTGCCTTTCTTGTCTCCCTTAATCTTTTTCAAGCTGTCAATAAGCTCATCTTTTAACCATTCACACACATCTATCATTGCATTGTTGTTTACCATCTCATAAGCACTGTGTATACAGAGACTAGAAACAAAATTTAGCCTGTTAGCATGTGTGGCCTTGTATTGTAGCACCATACTTACAAATCTCACATTAATGTCCTTAATATCATTTACTCTAAGTGATCTATTGTCAGATGTTGCTCCGGTTAGGCTTATCACTTTGTTGTTGGGAATCTTCTTTGTCTTATCAAGTCTATTACTAGTTGAGGGTAAACCAATAGCTGCCCTAATTGCTTGTCGAGTTATTTTGTAAACATAATCAAACCATAAGAATTCTCCATGTGCTCTACTCAATACAATCCTTACCACTTCCTCTAGAAATTGAGGGATATTTAGTATCTCCACAAAACCTAAAGTTTCCACAATCTTGTCTTCGGGTTTAACAGTACCATGTTCATCACAAATGACCTTATTAAACATTTTCATTAATTCCTCAGATCCTAGATCTTCTATATCACAATGTATATAAATCCTAGGGTCTTCTGCAAATGCTACACCTTTAGGAATTTTCGAGAATGCCCCTACAGAATCATCTTGCTTAGCAATTTTTGGAATTATCTTAAACACGGGCCTAGGCCGTTTCATATTTTCCACAATGGTAGAGTTCAAAATAAATTTGGGAACAAAAGAAGAGGCCATTGAAAATACCTTTTACCGCCTGAAAATTTTTTGAATGTCTGAAGAAATTACTTCGCACCTTCGCTTCGAATGCCTTCGCTCAGTTTTCACTCTCTCTAACAATTTGAATGTTTGGTGAGTTGAAAATGAGCGAAATCAGCTGATTTATAATGACATATCTTCCACCAACAGCATTAAATTATCGTCGGTTAAGTGAAAACTCAACACATCTGCCGGTAAAGAAGAAATCTATCTTCTCACCATCAACCAAGGGTAATTTGCATGATTTTCATCTTGCTACAATATGGCCCCCAAAGGGTTCCTTCTCAGTTGGATGAAGAATCTCCTATCGGTGGAGAATTACTCTATTCTACCAGTGCAGAGATAGTTTCATCAACTTTATGATCTCTCATCTTAATCCATTGTTTCGAAAATTCTTTCTTTACTTCATCTACCTTTTCTTTGCCTTTCAAACTGGATCCTTTATTGTTTGTCGGTGAAGTCTTTCTTCTACAAAATTTTACAATATGTCCAATCTTGTTACAAGTATAACAAGTCACATTATTCCTCTGAATAGCCTTTCCATATCCTACGTTAGTTTGTGCTCTGCATTGATTAGATAAGAGCCCAAATCTTCCACAAACATAGCATTTCACATTCATTCTGCAATTTTTTTATTTATGACCAACTTTGTTGCATTTGGAACATTGACCAGTGGGTGCATTAATATTCTGATTATTTCTAAATATACACTGATTTTCTCTATGACCATATTTATTGCAATTGAAACATTTGCCATTAAACTTATAAGCATTAGGTTGTCTTACTGGTTTGTTCAGATCTAGATTGTTTGCAGTACCGAAACTTTCTCCAACTTAAAATCCAAGTCCATTAGTATCTCCATTAGGTTTCTGACTTTTCAGCATGTCATCAAGCTCCTCTGAACTTTTCTTGAATTTTTCTTTGTGTTTATTTGCAGTAGCCAACTCATTTTTCAGAATTCCCATTTGTCTCATAAGCTTAGTTTTATCATGTTGCATGTGAATCAGATTTGTCTTCAGCATATCATTTTCATGACTAAGTTTTATATTTTCATTTCCAGCATCATTAATTCTCCTAGTCAAGTCTTCTTCATTCTTCTTCTTGTCTTCAATATCTTTACATAACCTCATAGTCAATCTTGCATTTCATTCTTCATATTATTGTTTTCTTGTCTCAATTTGTTTGCAAGTTCTCTAAGAGTTTTTTTTTCATCATCATCTTTCTGCATCTTCTTATGAAGTTCTTTTCTTTTATTTTGTGCTATAGCAAAGTTCTCCTGAAGTCCTTTAATGAATTCATGTGCAGTCCTTAGATCATCTTCAAGTTTGATATTCTTCAATTTCTCTGCATCATAATCTACAAGAGCTCCTTCCAATTGTTTTCTTAAGTTCTCCATCTATACCGGTGTCAGAATCTTCCTCAAGTTGTTAAGCTTTTCAAAATAGAGGACCAAGCTCTGATACCAATTGTTAGAATCAATGACAGTCCCAAAGACACTGAGAGGGGGGGTGAAGCAGTGTTTAACCAGTTAATAGAATATTTATACTTATTAAGAACTTTGCATCCCAGAACAATGTACCGGTAAATAAGAATTAATGCAGCAAATAAGAATAACAGAGACATCATAGAGAAAACACCATAACACAAGATATTTAACAAGGAAATCCAGTGTGGGAAAAACCTCAGTGGGATTTTTGACCCACAATATTCACTCACTAGCAAATGAGTAAATATTACTTACAATGAGGGGCCTGCACATGTAGGAAGGCTAGCAGCCTAGAGCTCACTGCTCAACTACAAAATAGAAGTCTCACTGACTTACAAAATGGATTATCAAAATCCAATATAATGTACTACTTCAAATCAACATCAACTATGCTAGGTTCAGTACTAGTTTAAGCTCAGTCTATAACCAAAACCTTCGTTGTCAGCTATATCACATAATATAAAATTGCCTTATATTTCTCATCTATCCTCTGCACAAAAAGACCTAGAAGATCTCATACATATATGAGTCTTTTACAATATGCCATGTCGGCTTTTACAAGAGATAATTACATTATAAAACAATAAACAAAAGTTTCTTCCATGTCGTCTTGAGTATCGGTATGTATTGTTGCCGCTGTCGGTGAAGTGCCTGTCGGTGTATGTAGAAGTGTATTGTCAGTGCCAATAACTACCAGTTGGTTTCCAGAAGATTGCTAGTTGGTTGCCATCAATGACAACATCAACTATTCTCATAAGAGTGTATAATGCCAACAAATGCTATGCCCCCAAAGATTTCACACACTTACATCAGAATACAGAGGAAGAAGCCTGAGGAAGGAAAGAAATAGAAAGTAAAGGTCACCCCTCTAGCAACCCCAAGGAAAATTTAGAAGGAGAGGAGACCCACATAGAAGAGGAAATAGGTTAAGGAGTCTACTTCTACTCCCGACAAGAAGAAGAAATCAGATATAGATATAGCTCTCGATTCGGGTAAGAGTATTGAATTCATTCCTCCTCTCTCAGTTGCTGAATTGATTGATCAAATAACTGAAGATGGAATTTTGAGAAATATTCAACATTACTATGTACATATGGATGATAAAGAACAAATGGAGATTCAGGAAGTAGTTTTGTTATACTTAGATATATATAAGAAATAATTAATTGAGATTGAAAAACAAATGCTAGGAGATTTGTATAATAAGCTAGATGCTAGGAGATTGTCTGCCATTGAAGAGGATAAATATATAAAGATGCAGGAGTTATTGACTATTTGTGGTGCTATAACAGATGAGGATATGCAGTAGTGTCTAGAATATGCAAAGAAAAGAATTTTTTGGATCAGACACAGACATGTGAGTCTCATGGTGGGTAGAGTAAATGAAATAATTAAGGATACCCACGAGGCATAGGTAAAATTATTTGTAGATAAACTTGATTTCTTTACTCCACTGATATTCCCTCCTAAGTCTGGTATTCAAGACATCTCAGTTGATGGCAAGGGGAAAGATATATTGGGTATGGATCCATCGGTTTTGGAACAGAAACTAATAGAGGATATTCCTCCGGCAGAACCACCTATACATAATATAGAGAAATCAGTAGATAACATTGAAGTTGTACATGATAAGAAGGATACACCGGAACAAAACATTCCAGATGTAGAGGTTATTGATGTGAATACAAGCAATAAAAAGGTTGAGGATATTGAACCTTCGGCAACAAATGTACATATCGAAGAGGCTAAGGTTGAGCAAGTTACTGCACCAAGTGGCGAAGCCACCGATTCCAGTTAGCAAGTTGGAGAGTCTAGTCATTCATTGTTGGCACTTGACTCATCCGATCAAGTTGATTTTGGACAGAAAAATATTGAGCATATGAGCAGTTTTGAATTTATGTTTGTTGCAACTCAAAAGTTAAGGAAGGATTTGAAGACAAGCAAGTCATTGAGCAGGCCATTCTGGTTCTGCAACAGTTAGTTCCAAGATACACTAGTCTGGTAGCTAGCCCCTTTGGTAAGCTTAAGAGTTTAACAAAACACATTGCAAAAGAGTTTCAAACTCTTCAATAGATATCAAAGTGACAATTAATAAAGAGGTACAATGCAACTAGGAAGGTCACCTGTGACAATATGATCACATCAGACAAGGCCAAGATGGCAGAGCAACTAACAAAGATTGATGAGGCTCTTAATCAGTGCAGTTGTATATACAGGTCTTGTACTAACACCGACAAACTTACAACTGACCTGGAGGTAAAAATAAAAGAGGTAAAGGCCCAGTTGGAACATTTGGCTAGCAATTTTGATGGTCAAATTTTGGTTACAGAATCAGAGATATCAACCTTGAAGAAAGATATGGATAGATTAATCCGACGAGCTAGAGAGTTGAGATGATTGGTCAGTCCCCAGTTGAACACTTTGTTACTTCATAAGTGGGAAAGTACAGAATTGATGAATAAACCCACACCGACAGACCTAACAGAAGAAGAACTACATGCATACATTCTTAATGGGTTTGTATCTATTTTGGGAACATTGAAAACTGGTTTGGATACTTAGGATTTTTGAAGGGTGCTTACCTAGATATATTCAAGTACATCTAGATCTGGTAAACACATTTTGATTTCATTCTTTTATTTACTTGCCCTGACCTTTGTCATTGATGTCAAAGGGGGAGAGGTTGTTGTGAAAAATGTTAAGGGACATAAGAAGTAATGTATAGCTCAGGGGGAGCAGGGTCAGTTTTGGTCATCGGTTTTGGGAGGAACCGGGACAACACTTCAATGATCCATTTTTCACATGAGTGTTTCCATCAATGCCAAAGGGGGAGATTGTTGGCAATTGACACTCATCCGGTTTAGTTATGTTATCATTGATGGCAACACACATCATCTTGGGTTGGACAATTAACCGGTACTCACTGGTATTCATGATTCATTATCCGACATTCAGGGAAATCGACAAACTAGGAACTGGTATATGAGGCCGACATAGGAGATTGATCCAACAGGTTTGTACGGTAGCAATCAATAACTTCAGTCACAAGTTTAATGCATTTATTTTTGTCTAGGCCGACATGTAAATAACTTGTAATATCATTGTAAGCTGACATAAGGCATTTATGTTTATGATTGGGAAGGGTATTTAAGTCAGCCCAGTTAGGTTATTTTGTAGATATACATAGGTAGATGGAATGTATAGTGATGTGACATTGTGCGAGCGATGTTGATCGAGTGAATGCGAATATAATATTTTGGTCAGTCTTCGTTATTGGTTTAGAGGTTTGGGATGCGAAGTAAGTTACAGGTAAGGGAGGACATAATGAAAACCGGTACAGACAGTGCTTGAACCGGAACTCATCCAACATAGTAGATGCAATATTTGAGTTTAGAATTTTGTTTGTAACTCCATATTTGGTGTTTGTAATTAGTGAGACTCCTTTTGTGATGAGCAGTGCGCTCTAGGTTGTTGGCCTTCCTACATGTGCAAGCCCCTATTGTAATATTTATTCATTTGGCCAGTGGATAGATATTTTAGGTCACCAATCCCACTGTGGTTTTTCCTCTTTGAGGTTTTCCACATATAAACCTTTGTGTTATGGTGTATTTTCTTGTGGTTGCATCATTTCTACTTGTTGTTATATTCTTTTATGGTTATCGGTTACTGGAATACTTTGTTAATAGGGTTAAAATTGATCTTACTAGTAGAACACTGATTCATCCCCCCCTCTCAGTGTTCTTGGATTCCAACATCTCCCTTCTAACAAAATTTCCAAGGGAATAGACCCCCATATCAACAAAACCAATATGTGAATAACCGAGCTTCCTCAAGTCAATCGAATGGCTAGATAGTTCTAGTTCCCAATCTGTTGCAAACTGTCTATCTTAGCACCAATAAAGAGTTGACCGTAGGACAGAATAATCTAGAAAATGACACCAATTCTTGGTGTTTCCCATGTAACAATGCCCATGCCCAAAGAAACTATCCAGAAGATAATTTGCAACAAAAAATTGCAGATTAGCGAAGTCAAGGTGCTACCCCAGATGATTCAGTTTATGCTTCCCCTGGCATGGACAATGCAACTCTCATCGCTCAAATGCAAGGTATGTCAATGGAGAAAGAAATGAACATAGCTCTAGATCGTGCTTTATTCTCTTGGATGGAAGACAAGGATGTCATACTCACAAACGACGCAATTGCATCAAGCTTGGGAGCTCCCCAAGTGCAGTTAGACTACAACCTTCAATCAAAAAGATAGTTCACAGAGGAGCATGTAGGCACACAAGGAAGGTTCATCTCAGAAAAATTTCCTGAAGAACCTGCAGTTGTTACTGCATATCAAAGGAAGGAGTTTATCCCCTATAAACTAAGAGAAGCAAAAGCATCTGTGCCATTAGTATTGGACGTGGTGGAGTAGATAAAGAAAGCCCCAGCTAACGTCTTTTTATGGGATCTCCTTAGCATCACAGAACAAAAGAATCAATTAAAAGAAGCTCTGGTAGAGGTGGAGAGAGCTGCTGACAAGAATGTTGTTAGTTCTTCTCAGACTAATGATGAAAGATCCACGACCCCCACAATGCAATCTTGCTTGCCAGCGGTGTTGATAAATGAGGCCGCATCACCTAGATTGCAAGTGGAAGGTAAACCTAAGCCAAACCCTTTCTATTTGACCCTCATTGTAGGGGACTAACTGTTGCATAATTCTATGATAGATTATGGTGCTAGCACTACCGTCATGCTGAAACAAATTGCTGAGGTTTTGAACATAAGATATGAGCCTCTAAGTAGGGTTGTTGTGCAACTAGATGTAAATAAAGTTCAAACCATGGGTCTTATTAAAAGTCTTTTGCTGACACTATTCACATGTCCTAGTGTCACTGTGTCCTAAGAGGTAGTAGTTATTGATGTCCCCCCTATTTTTAGCCTTTGCCTCTCCCGTGACTTTACCACCAAGAAAGGGGGTTACCTATCTTTAGATTGGTCCCACCTTATCCTCTAGACCCAACATGGTGCTAAACTCAAAATTCTGTCAGAGCCCCTACATATGGAGCATGTAGCGGATCAGGATATGATCAACTTTGAGCCCACCCATACCTCCATCTCCAATGAGGAGAGAGGAACTATAGAACTTATAGAGGATGAAGAGTTGACTAGTAATATTACAACAGAAAAAGAGGTTTTCCTCAATGAATTCATAAATTTTTATCGATATTCCAATTACCATGCTACAGGTCTTGGTACCTACTATATTTTTATGAGGATCATATTATCCCAAAATTGACTAAGGAGCCACTAACCAAGGAAGAGTTGTCTTCCATGCTCTACACCCTACACTTTGATGGTGCCAGATGCAAGGTAGGTTTGGGCGCTAGAATTTGCCTTACTTCACCTTCCGATGAACAAGTCCTGAGGTCTTTCCGCTCACAGTTTGCTTGCTCCAACAATGAAGCGGAATATGAGGGGCTAATCCAAGGCCTTAGTTTAGCAGAGCATATGGGAATAAAACAATTGAAGGTTTTGGGAGATTTTGAGCTGATGGTGTACCAGGTCCAAGGAATCTCAAGTGCCAAACACATCTACATGAAGTATTGTTGCCATAGGACATGGGATCTAATCAAAAGCTTTGATGCTTTCAACATCCAGAGGATTCCTTGAAAGCAAAATGCAACCACTGATTAGATGGCCACTATTGGGTCGCAATTCGACCCTGGTGCATATTTTCTTACCAACCCTTAGGTGGTCCACGTGGTCATTCGACCAACTATTTTAGACAATGACACCCACTAGCAAGTTTTTGAGAATGATGAGAAAATTGCTTTGTTCATTCAAAACTATGGAGAGTTTGCTTATCAAATGCAATCTAAAGTAAAGGAGGATTACAGAGATCAAATCATCCAACTGAAATCCAATAAGCTCCCTAATCGATTGATCACCTTGGAGAATTTATTTGATCATGATGATGCTAAAAATGACAAATGGAAATTCATAGCCGATAAGGGTGACTACACTGAAATGACAGTAGGAAATGGGAGAACACTCAAAGTTGGAAAGGGAGTTTCCCCAAAAGACTGAGAAAGGTTGGCTCGCTATTGTGATGAATACATGGGTGTGATCACATGGTCATATAAAGATTTGAAGGGTTATAACTCTAGCATCATCCAACACACCATTGAGCTTGTTGATGGTACCAAGCCGGTCTGACAGAAGCAAAGACTTGTCAATCCAAAGATTGAGACTCTCATGGCACAAGAGTTGAAGAAATTAATAGAGTCCAAGATTGTCTATTCCATCAAGCATGGTACATGGGTATAAGATTTGGTACCAGTCAGAAGAAAGAATGGGGATATATGGCTCTGTGTGGATTTTCGTGATTTAAATCAAGCTTCTCTAAAACATCACTATCATTTTTCACCAATGGAATAGTTACTTAGCACCATGGTTGGGTCTGAGATGTTTTTAATGCTAGATGGGTTCTCGGGATATAACCAAGTGTTGGTTAAGCCAGAAAACCAACATAAGACCACTTTCACGACCAAATGGGGAACATTTTCTTACTAGAAAATGTCGTTTGGATTGTCAAACATGGGTGCAACCCTTCAAATGGCTATGGAACTGGCTTTTAAGGAGCTGATCAATAAAATTATCCTCATCTACTTGGATGACCTGATTGTGTTTTCAAAACACAAAGAAGATCATTTTGATCATCTTGAGCTAGTCTTCCAGAAGTGCTTGGAATTTGGCATTTTGTTAAACCCAAAGAAATGCATCTTTGGGGTCCCGCAAGGGAAATTATTGGGATACCTAGTGTCAAAAGGATTTTTGATTGATCTAGATCATGTGAAGGCAATAAAAGATCCCCCCCTCACCGTCAACAAGAAAGGCATTTAGTCCTTCTTGGGCAAGGTCAACTTTGTTAGTTGTTTCATCTCAAACTTTGTCGAAATGGTGAGGCCTATCACACTAGTGCTTAAAAAGGACACACATTTTAAATGGACTCCTGAAGTGAAAGAAGCATTTGATAAAATGAAGGATGCCATCTCCTTAGCTCCCATACTCTCAAATCCTCACATGTCTAGAGATTTCATAATGTATGTTTTCTCTAGTAATTACAACATTGTCGCGGTGTTAACCTAGAAAGATACAACCCAAAAGGGTGAGCATGTGATAGCCTTACATTCCAAAACTCTAAAGGAGTACAAAGCTAAATACAATTTTGTTGGAAAATAATCATTGGCCATCATCAAAGGCCTCAAAAAATTCTGTCATTTCATTGCCTGCAATAAAACTGTTGTGTATGTCGCTCACCCTTCAGCTAGAGAGTATATAATGGAAGGAAACATTACAGAGAAAAGGGAAAAGTGGATTACCAAGATCTTAGAGTATGACATTGATGTCAGACCTAATAAGGTAATCCGCAAAAAAGGCCTTTGCAAATATATAGCCTAGGATTCTGGCCCTCAAGAAGTTGAGACTACTATAGAGGAAGTTGTGATGGTCACCTTTGAGTAGACAGAATCATGTTGGATCAAGAACCGAAAACATTTCATGGAGACTGGAATCTTCCCAGCTGACGTCCCTCCTGAAAAGAGGAGATTCTAAAAGATGCAAAATAGCGGGTACTGCCTTATTGAAGGAGTATTTTTTAAAATAAATTTTGATGGGATCCTACTCCACTGCATAAACAAAGACCAAGCCCATAAGATCTTACATGAATTCCATCCTGGACTCTCAGGGAGCCACTATTCAACGCAAACCATTATCATCAAAATTACCCATGCTTGGTATTTATGGCCTTCGATGTTTAAAGATGCACATGCTCTAGTGAGAGAATGCAAGGAATGCGAATATTACAGTGGTAGGCATCAGAATGCAACAATGTCACTTAGGCCAATAGTGGTAGAAGATCCCTTCACTCCATAGGGCTTGGATTTCATAGGGATGGTTAATCTACTTAGCTCAACTAGACATAAATGGATCCTTACTGCCACTAACTACTTCACCAGATGGTCCAAAGCTGTACCCCTAAGGAATGCGATGAAAATAGAAATACTAGAATTTCTAGAGGAGGTAGTATGCTGATATGGTTCGCCAAAGACCATAATATCTTATAATGTGCGAGCATTCATAGGCTTCCAAGTAACTCAATTTTCTCTCAGCCAAGGTATATATCTGAAGACTTCCTCAAATTATTATCCACAAGGAAATGGCCTAGTTGAGTATACAACCAAGAACCTCATAAGACTCATTAACAGGATTGGGTTTGAACACAAAAGGGAGTGGCATCACCACTTGAGAAGCGCATTATGGGTAGACTGCATCATGCCTAAGCAAGTTTTAAAGAACTCTCCCTACAAGATGGTCTATGGCAAGGACACCTTATTCCTCGTATCAATGGAGATCCCCACCTTGCAACTCTTCAAGTCCATTGAGGTGGCCGAAAATGAGCCCATGGAGGTAAGGTTGGCGGAACTTATGGAGTTAGAAGAAGCAAGGGAAGTAGCATTTGAATCACTTCAAAATAGTCAACAAACTGTCAAGAGGTGGTTTGACAACATAAAGAGTTCTGACCTAGGGCTCAAGTAGGATGATCTTGTTTTAAAATATAATGAGAGGGCAACCAAACTAGGTCTGTAATGCCCCACTAAGAAACCCCGAAGGGATAAAGCTAAAACACAAGAATAGAGTGCAATTTATTTTTTTTAAGTTAAAACAGAATAATGATACATTGAATTATTATTATTAAGTTCATATTACACAACGAAAAACTTAAATAACACCTAAAGAGTTTCCCAACATGATTACTTGATTCAACACTTAACTCAACTCAAGATGATTAATCCATTTAAGTTGATTAACTTAATGACATGATAATACTTTAAATGAGGATAAATTCTTTCTGTAAGTTAAAATTATAGATAACATGAGAAGTTCATCCATTAAAATTTAACCATACATTTTGTTCAATCATGCATTCAAAGAATATGCTATGCATCTAATTTCCTTCCATACTTTAATTGCACTAACAACTAATGAATACATTCCATTATTCAAATCTACATTCTTCATGATCCACATTACTGCATTTAATAAGATAACTACATACATGCATTTAAGATTTACATCATCTAATCCATATTATACATTTAAACCATAAATCCATCCATACATGCTAAATAAAAAGGAACGGAAGAACACAAACACCATATAACACCGAAATGATATCGGAGTTCACCCCTAGTGGGCTACATCTCTGGGTCTTCTCAACTGCAAGACCCCTCTGATCAATAATAGGGTGAAGAATTCACAAGGTTCACATCATTTACATCCTACCATCAAGGCATACATAAACCAATGATGCATACAACCACATCGGTCAAATAGATACATGAATGATCCTAGAAAAGGAAAAGGATCCATTTGGAACATGATAAGAAGCAGTTACGAAAGAAAAAATGGAGCACCTGCAAAACTAAGTCCTTGCAACCCATCATAAGAAACCCATGGTCTAACATGAATAACAGGTTCTCACAAGGGCATAAACAACCAAATATGACTCCACAATAGTACTCCTAGCAAAGGCAACATGACCTGCACACTAGCGAACATAAGGGACAAGTGTCATCACATAACTTGGTATGATTACCATGGCAAGCCTCCATAGGTTCTGACCCCATCTACTGGGTTACCCTAACAACCTTTCCCAAACGTCTGACCCATCCAAGTCCCATGTGGACCCAACACATCCTTTCATGAAGATAAGGTTGTTGGTTTTCCATTTCAAACCTTCTCATTCCATGTCGAGTCTGTAGTAGCCCTCATCCCATGCATGAGGCACAATTATCTTACTTAGTGTTTTCATTAACTAAACTCTCTAATATGCTATTAGGTTAACACTTATTTAGACACACTTTCAATGGGTTACCTTGCAACCACTTTGGGCGCGACCCTCGCTCAAAAGCCACTTTCCCATATGACACTAGACCATAATCCAACGAACTCCTAAACCAAGGAATACACCAAGACAAGCATACAGAGTTCAATATGGTAGGAATACCCACTTGGCTAAACAAATCCTCATACGAGGTGCATTGACTGACGGTTCCCTGCCTAGGGACATGACCAACTACAAGCAACCACAAAACAACACCCAACACTTGCATAAAGGACATGACCAGATACAAACAATCACAAGAAAATAGTCAATACTCGAGATCAAGGACATAAGAAGATTCCAAACTAAACATATGACAATATCTAACAATTGCAATCAAGGACATGCCATTTTTTAATTAAATGCGAATACAGAAAATTGAACATGCATAAACATAAATCGGAAAAGACAATCTTCTTCCATATCATTTAGAAATTACAATCGATCCAGTTTTCTAAAAGATCTAATTAGATTGCAATTTGTCTACCTTGTCTAGGTACATGCTGCTCATAGTTTACTAACTCACTACAATTCATTTTGCATCATAAAATAATATAATCACTACGCCATGAGTTTCCAAACCAAAATCACATTAATATAATTATATAGATGCAGAACACACAATGATATAAAATCAAATATACATTAATCAACTAAAATATGATATTTAGTTTTCAAAATAAAACATCATTCCATACTTGTTCGAAATAGTTTATCTAAACTTATCCTTTCCAAAACCCAGATACACTTTCCAGAATATGGAAATATACATTTAAAGAAACTAAACTAGATAATCATTTCCCAATGAAATAAAATTTCCTTGCATATATTTAAACAAATATACAAACTAAAGATATTAATTAGTATATATATCTCTAAATATATACCTTAATTAATAAATTCATAATTAAACAACAATTTATATATTTTAAAATATACATTAATTAATAATGGCAATTAATATATAATTAATAATACACATTAATTTATAAATTACAACAATTAATATATATTTAATAATATACATTAATTACTAATTAGCAATTAATATATTATTAATAATATACATTAATTAATAATTAATAATTAATAATAATAAAAAAATAACATTTAAAAAAAAAACTTTTTCATAATAAAAAGAAACTTAATTTTTTTCAAGTTAGGGAAACCCATGAGCCCCACCACGTGGAAGCCCACGTGGTTCCCCTTTCCTTTGGGAAGGGCTATGGGGACCATGACGTGTTCTCCCCACAACCATGGCTGTGTGGAGACCACGCCATGGCTCTCCCCATGGCTTGGGGAAGCCAGGCCTCTCCCCAACCATGGTTCGAGGCCATGGTTCCCCAATTAGCCCCCAAATATATATATTTATACTCTTTTATTTATTTTATTTAATAGAAAACCTCCAATCTGCACAGTCTCAACTGAGACAATATTATGAGAATTAAGTTTCCAAAATATGAATGGTTTATTTATAAACACAAATATATATATATATATATATATATATATATATATATATGCATTTCCAAAACATATAACGCAGAAAATGGCAGGGACGATGAAAGGTAAAGCAATCTTTTGGAAATAAGCAATCCCAACAAGCTAAAAATTGGGAAAAGTTTACCAGCATACCCAGAATGCTCAAATTTTAATTTTTTTTGACAAAATTAAACTGTGAACAACCAACTCCCAATTTTTAATTTTGAAATCAATTTGAGCAACCCAAATTTGATCTGGAGGTTTGGAAAGAAAGCAAGGAGGGTTTGAATTGGAGATTTAACTACAACTCTTCCATAATCCACAAAATAAATGAGATTATCAACAATACAACCAGATTTCTTCAAAATCAAAACAATCTCTATTAAACAAAGAGACTAGAGAGATAAACAAGAATCCTGCCTTATTCAACAATCCTGGGAAAGATTTGATGAAGAGCCCAACCTGCAAGCTCAAGAAAATCCTTCTCCCCCAAATGCCCAAAATTTGCATCCCAAAAATAATTCTTCCAAAAATATTTTCCAAACCTAGGTTAAAAGGAAAATGTTTGATCAAAATTCATTTTTTTGGATTTAAAATACTTTTCTCCAAATAAAAATTAAAATCATTATTTTCAAACAATTCAAATATGCTAAACTTGTTTTTCTTCTAAAAATGATTTTCTTAATTTAATTAAAACTAACATTTCTATTTCAAAATGCCAAGGAGGATAAATATTTATATTTTCGAATACTATTTAACCTTTCCTTTCAATTTGCATAAACTGAATAAATTCATCATTTAAAAATAACCATTTAATCGAACTTGCTACAAACATGATAAGAGAAATTCTAATTAATGATTCATCGGACAAAGGGGTCCTATTTAATTTAGTCCCTTAATGTATTAATGCATAAAAGAACACATTTAATCAAATTAAATACTTAGGATTAAATACTCAATTTTACCACATGCAAAACACGCAATCCAGGAAAGCCAACCAGATACACGACTTGCATACACAACCAAAGGGGAAACTAATGGATGATTGATGACACTCAGTTGAGCACGACTAGGGTAAAACAAGGGTCTTACGGCTACCTAACCCAATTCCTTAGGGCTGATAAGTTACACTCAAACCTACGAATCCAGGTGGAGACGAACCTCGTACCTATGCGGTACTATACCTGCAATCTCCTGCAACCATGAACTACACATGCATACATATATATTTAATGAAAGTGTTAGCCCAAGATTAATAACACCAATCAAAAGAACAAATAAACTTACATAAGGATCGATGTGAAAACAACATTTATAGGTATGCGCCATAATTATAATATCTGACTATAACATTACATCATGGTAAATCAACCAAGGTCAAACCGGAAATTTAAATTTGATTAGGGCAGGGTTCCTACAAGGTCAGCACACAAATTTTAATGGTTTATGGGAGGGATCCTTCCGCATCACCAATTGCAAGAGGTTTAATGCATTCGACCTCAAAAACATGCAAGGGGAGTCTCTCAAAATCCTAATTAATGGGTTTCATCTTAAACCTTTCTATTGAAGTGTTAGCATTCCAAAATGTAAACAATGTATTTTTAGTGTGCCCTTATTTATTTAATTATGATTTTTCATGCATTGTAAAGAACAAGAAGTAGAAGTAAATCATAAGATACGCCATGAGAAAGCAAAAAGAGAGTCCTTATATTATATAACAATATCTTTGTACAATGCATTAAAAAGGCTTGTAGCTTGTAATTTTGTAGCAAGGTGGTAGTCTTTCAGTCATCTTCCTTGTCCTCCTCCTCATCCATGAGAAATTCAGAGTCATCATCTTCATCATCATATTCTCCCATTCACTCATGTCCAGAGTCACTGTTGGATTCCTGAGGTATCGACAAAAGCACCAGGTTTGGAAGAATATGCGGCGTCAGGATCTGCGAGAAGATATAGTCTCTGAACTTAGTGTACCAAGTTGTGCCAGCCAGAGTAGGCACTATCAGATGGACTCTGAGGAGAAACTCCACAATGCGCTCTATGCGTAGGCGATGAGCAAACAATGGCATAGTCTTTAAGCCACCTATAAGCGGATACCAGTTCACCTCTTCTCCAAGGGAAATGAAGCGTTGTAAATCTGAGGCCAATGGAAAACCTATGAAAGGGAAAAAGTATTCCACGACATCCTTAAGGCCACCTAGATACTCTAATGGGAAGAGTGTATGTGTTATCTCCATTGTCAGATAGTTATTTGTCCCAGCATCCAGTTATTTATCCCAGTATCCTGTTTCTTTCTTTTCAAGATGTTGCCCTTTGGCAATTTGGTGCTCAGTGTAATTGCTGCTTCTTGAGCTTCAAATTCTTCCTCGATTGTAAGTTGATCATTTTTCCTACCTACTAGCTTAGTAGGTGTGGAGGTAGAACCTTCTCCAAATTTCTCAGTTAAAACTTTGATCATTTTAGTGGCTTTTTTGGTAGCCTTTGGTACTACTATGCTCAATTTTACTTTTTCTTTTACCTCTTCATAGGTACCATACCTAATCTCAGTCGAGTGCCTTGGAAGTACCAAAAAAGCATCTATCTGTTGTTGAGTAATATCAAAATCAATCTCATAACCCATAGGCGGTAAAGATTGAGTTCTGGGTCCTACTACATTGACATAACAGTAGTCGGTGTCCACTTGAAAACATATAGCATCCTTATATTTTTCCACTAACTGAGGTGGGATCATGTACCTGTCATGCATCTTTTCCTGAAATTTGTTAAAGTAATCATCCATTATCTCATTGAAGTTATCACCTAGTTGATTGATAAAGTCATTTATTTGATGGGTGATTGGTCGGTGTAATTCCCAAACAATGTTACTGACTGAAGGAAAGAACTTCTAAAAATAGAAGAACATACACACTAAGAGTGACCCAAACTTTAGTGTGTTAGCAGTGTTATTCTTCTTAGGTTTCCTTATTGTGTTGATATTTTCAAAAAGATTCTTCAGCAATACTTCACATAAATCAACTTTCATATCCTTTTTCAGAATTTTATAGGCCAAATCTACAGCTGCACACGGTACACTGTTTTCTCTTGCCGATTGAAAGAAATAATAACCTATGACTCTAATTGCAAACTTTAGCTCTGCATCTGTTACATTATTCAACTTAAGACCTTTGCAATCAGACTCAACTCGGGTTAAAGTTATCAATTCCTTCTATGAAATCATCTTTTGTGCTCAGGCATGGTCAAATATAGGGTATCTGGTTATTATGTGAATAATATCCTTGGTGATTTTGAACGGTTGCTCCTCTAACCACATAAAGTCATCATGCACTCTGCTCAAGACAAATTTGACCCATTGGGGTTTGAAAACTTGAGGATAGGTTAGGGCTTCGGTCAATCCCTTAACTTTGATATGCTTATACTTGCTATCTAGGATTCCATCGGTGCATAATTCATCATACATGTCCTTAATTTTGGTATGACCTAGCTCTTCAACATGGCACTTAGTATAAAATTTGACATCTTCAACCAATAGAGCCCTATCCGGAATAAGAGAGAATGTAGTTTTCTCATCAAGTTCAGATGCCACTTTGGGAGGTAAGGAATACTTTAGTGAGGGCTTCTCAATAGTCTCAACTACAAGAGGTTTCTGCATCTTGGGAGCCATTTCAAACTTGGATTTCTACTAACGAAATAGCTTAGGGTTTCAACTTAACCAAAAAATGCTTTCAACTTAGTAAATATAACGCAAATATTCACAACTGATATTGACCGGTTAACTTTCTTGAAAATGCATTTAATATTGTTGTGAAAATACCTTGAAATTCACTCGGGAAATATTTGATCACCTTTGATTTTCTTAACTATGCTCTTTGAAAACTAGTAAGTGTAAAATGACCGCACAAAGAACTTTTAAATACACCCTTTACCTTATCGATCTTTGTGCAGTTAGGTAAGATAAGCATTAAATACACTCGGTTCCACTAAACTAATTATCTTCCTTCTATGCTTTTACCGACTAGACAGGTTTCCTGCACTTACCGACTTCTCTGATACTTCAAAAGACTAGATAGTATTAAAAATGTTAGTGCATCTTAGGTATGCAAATTTTGGAATTATGTTCATGATTAAATAGGAACTGTTAGGATCTAACCTTGAGAAAATGCATTTCCTTCATACCTTTAATGATTAATTAGAAGTAGATGCACCTAACTCGGTAGGTAAGGTGCTTTCTTCATTAGTTGACCCATTTTCCTTCTTTTTCCAAATTTTCTGTAATTTGCTTCTTATTTCCTCAGTATCTTCTCTGGGTTGATCTCTGCAATCTTTAACCAAGTGTCCAACTTTGTGACAATGAAAACATGTCATTCCAGGATTTCTCTATGATCTCCGGTTGTTCATTCCAAACCTTATCATGCAGTTGGCTCTTATAAGTCCATATCTTCCACAACATTCACACCATATCCTTGTATTGTAATCCCATGGTACTGCAGTATATTGTCAGTGTGAAGACCATATATAGTTTTTCTGCTTAAACCAACACTTCTCAATATTGTGTCCATATCTATTGCAGTTTTTGCAAAACCCCTTGAATTTTGCCTTCTGATAATTGCTAATAGATTTTGTCCTACATTCATTATATGTGTGACCATACTTATTGCAATTGTAACAATAACCATCAGACCTACTGACATTCAATTGCTTACCTTTTCTGATTCGGCACATGTTGGAAGTATGTCCTTGTTTTCCACAGTAATTGCAAATAGGCTTCTTGCCTTTTTTCTTGTCTTTGTTTCCAGCCTTCTTTGACGATTCTCCTTTCTCAGTGGTGTTGTTTCCTTTGTCAGTAGAGTTGTTTCTTTTGTAACTGAGTCCGGCAGATTTGTTGGGTGATCTTATGTTTAGTTGCTCATCCAACATTCTTGACACTTCATAACTTTTGTTCAGTGTTTCTTTTGACTTTTTTTCTGCTTCAAGTTCATCGGTTAATCTTGATAATTCAAGTTTCAATGCTTGATTCTCATTTTCTTTTAGATTTGCTTCATGATGTGCATAACCCAATTGATTAGACAGATTATGTTGAATTCCAATCATCCTTGTGATTTCATCATTCTTTTCAGACACCAATGCTTCTAGCTATTGTTTTTCTCTTTCTATATCTCTTATGTTATCCTCAGTTGTTCTCAATGCATCAAGATTTTCAGTCATCTGTGTGTTGAAGAACTCGTGTTCCATTTTCATTGCTTTTAGCTGATCATTTAGTGCTTTGTTCTTTTCTTTCAATTCTACAATCATTTCTTCAGACTCTTCTGATATGCTATTCTTAGATGATGTCTCAATTTGTTCCACCAACTCTTGCAAGTCTTGTAAAT